>NW_023501071.1:0-608214 GCF_014066305.1 Letharia columbiana
TAAATAATTAAAATAGTAATATTAAATAATACTTATATTTAATTATTAAAAACTTAATAATAGAAATATTAGAATATATATAATAGATAACTCTATCTTCTATAGAATAGTCTAAGAAAATAAGATTAATAAGTTTTATAACGAGATTTATAAGATAATTACGAAAGATAAGAATAAACTCCGCGAAGTTATACTTAATAAATACTCTATAAAAAATAGAGTACTCTATTATAAGAACCGCTTATAGATATTAAAGAATTTATTTATCGATATTATTCGCGAAGTATATAATTAATTTTTATATAAATATCTCGATATAGCTTATATCTATAAACTATTTAAGTAAAAATATTATTAATAAGATATAAAAGCTATCGTTATTATTTATATTCGAAATTATTATATCTATTATAAGTCTAAAGCCTCTTATAATCGAGAATATAATCTACTATAATCTCTATTAATTTCTTAAAAGCGATAATAGAATATCTCGATAAACTTTATAATAGATTTATCTATATTTAATAAATATAACGCTATTTAAGTAGCGATAGATCGACTTACTAAGACATACTACTACGTTATATACTCTAATATAAATAAAGAAATTATAGCCAAAAAGATAATTAATATATTACTTAAGAAGGTCTTTTATTTATATAATCTATCGATATCGATAATTTCGAATAAAGGCTCTTAATTTATATCGATAATATAAAATACTTTTTATAAACGATTTAGAATTAAGATTAAGCTATTAATAGTCTTTTATCTCGAAATTAATAAATAAATTAAACGAATTAATTAGTATATATAAAAGAATAAGATACGACTAAATTAGAAAATCTTAAATTTATATATATAGTTAATTATAAATTTATTAGATCTACGCTTTTTAGTTAGATATCGTAAATAAATAAATTAGCGTTTATAACTATTAAAAATCTATATATAGAAGTCTTACACTCTAAAATAACTAGCTCTCTAAAGATACTATTACTTTATAATTTCGTAAATTATAGAACTTAATCTACGCTTTCTAACGATATAAAAATAATAAAGTTTAATCTATTATTAAAAAGTTAAATTAATATTTAAATATTATAGTTATATTAAACGCGTCTAAGATCGAATAATAATTCTTTCATCTATTTATATAATTATTATTCTTCTATTATTCTATTAATTCTATTAATTTCATTAATATAAATATAATTATTCTCGATATCCCTCGCTTAAAGATTACTTAATATTTAAAATATATATATCTCTTTTATTCGCCTTTTAAAGTCTTTATTAATATTCTTAAATTATTTTTTAGCGAATTCGCTATTATTAGTAATTAAGGCCGTAAGCGAGTTTAATAGCTATCTACTACTACTTATAAACGCGTTAAAAAATTCTTAAAAAGAGTTTAAACGAATATATTTTTCTCTATATACTCCTCTTAAACTAGCGATAATATCTTTTAATCTAGCGATACTATCTTTTAAAACGCGTTTTTCTCTTTTATTCTATTTTAAAGTCTCTTAACGCGTATTAAATCTTAAATATCGTTAAGAAGAAGCTTCTAAAGATATAATAATTATATTAAACGCGTTCGAAATCGAATAATAATTCTTTCACCTATTTATATAACTATTCTTCTTTTATTATTTTATTAATTCTATTAATTTTATTAATTTTATTAATTCTATTAATATAAATATATTTATTCTTAATATTCTTATACTTAATTAAATAAGAGAAGAATCTATAATAAGCGAATACGGAGAATACTACGAAGAATATTGCGGAGATAGTTATTAGCAGTAATAATATAATAAGTTTACTCTTTATAATCTTATATTAGCTCGATATTTAATAAGAGAAAAAATTACTATAGTAGATAAATTCGAAGAATATTACGAAGATAATTATTAGTAGTAATAATATAATAGACTTACTCTTTATAATCTTATATTAATTTACTTAGCTAGTATAAGAGAAGTTATTATAATAAGCGAATACGAAGAATATTACGAAGAAACTAAGCGAAAATAAAACTCTTAATATTAAGAATAATTCTATATTAAATTATTACTTAATAAGCGAAGAATATTACTATAACTTAGTTTATTATCTCTACTATATTAAGAAGTAAGAGAAGAAACTATAATAGATAAATGCGGAGAATACTATAAAGAATACTATAAAGAATATTACGGAGAAATTAAGCGGTAATAAAGTCTCTAATATTAAGAATACGACTTAGCTCTCTAAAATCCCATATTATATACTCTCTACGATTCTATATTAAATTATTACTTAGTAAGCGAAGAATACTATTATAATTTAGTTTATTATTCTTATTATATTAAAAAGTAAGAGAAGAAACTATAATAGATAAATACGAAGAATATTACGAAAAAACTAAGCGGTAATAAGATTATTATCGTTAAGAACACGGCTTAGCTCTCTAAGATTCCATCTTATATACTCTCTACGATTTTATATTAAATTATTACTTCGAAACGATATATATTTAAACGAATTAAAATTATTCGATATCTTACTCTAATAGCTATTTTATTATTTAAAAGATTTTACTACGATAGAAGATAATATAAGATTTATATCACTAATTAGCATATTATCTCTATTTCTTTTCGATATTTCGATATTTCTTATTATAAGAATATAGTCTTTCTCTATTTTTTATAAGTAATTATTATAAATTAATTCTTTATATTTAATAGACCTTTCTAATTAAGCCTTAGCGCGTCTCTCTTCGTATATATATATCTATATATAGATTAAAAACGTATAATAAGCGATTAGAGTTCGATTTAACTTAGAAAAATCTAACTTTATAAATTTAATTCATAGGCCTTTACTTATTAGAATATAGAACGCTATCTTTAAACGTATTATAATTATATATAAAATAATTAATCTAAATAATTATCTATTATCGAGTTTATTAATAATAATACTACTTTTATAGCTATAAGTATCTTATTATTCTTTATAAATAAGAGCTTTTATTCTCGAATAAGTTTTAACTTAGATATTATCGATTATAATATTATTTATAAGCGTCTTAACGCTATCTAAGTAAAAGATATTATTAAATATATATAATAAATCTTTTATTATATTCGAAGTAATATAAATTATATTTAAAAGATTATAATAATCTAGATTAATAAGCGATATTAAAAAATTACTTTTAAAGTAAATAATATAATCTTTCTTAGTAATAAGAATATTATTTTAAATTAATCGTTATAAAAGTTAAATAATAAGAGATATAATTTATTTAAAGTAATAGATCTTATAAAAATCTTTTATCGCTTAGAGCTTTTAGTGAGTATAAAGATTTATAATATCTTTTATCTTAATCTTCTAAATTTTATATCGATAAACCTCTTATCTAAATAGATTAATTCTCTATCGAAGTATATTATTATCGAAAATTAGATTAAATAAATAATAAAGAAGATTATCGCCTTTAAATTTATTAATAATTATTTTAAATATTAAATAAAATAGAAGGGTTTTAATAAAGATCTTAAATAATATAACTCGAACGATAGCGAATTTTAAAATTATTAAGATATAATCGATAATTTCTATAAGCGATATTCGTAAATAGTTTATTAGTGCTAAATATCTTAAATATCGCGTTTTTAAACGAATTAAAATTATTCGATATTTTATAATAACTTTATTTTTCTATTTTTAAATCGATTTCTTAGACTTATATTAATTTATAATAATCTTATATTAAATTTATTAAACTAGCTTCTCTTATTAATATAACTCTTAATATATTTTAAAACTATATTAGATTATACGCGAATTTTATTATTATTATTATTAAGTATAATTAATATCGATTAAATAATTTATTATAAAGAGATTTACGCTAATATAATTTAATATTAAATTAAAGTTTAATACTTATAGCTCGATTTAATTCGAGATCTCTTAATTAATTAAGTTATATTATTTTATTAATATTCTTTACGCTAAAATATTAATTTAAAAATTACTATTATCTATTAAAATACTTATAATTATTACTTATCTATTATTATACTAATTTCTTTTAAATTAAAATCTCTATACTCGCTATATCTCTAGCTAGTAATAATATTAACGCGAAGATTAAGATATAAGCTCTCGCTATTTATATTATTATTAAGAAAGATTATAATATTAAAGATCTCGAATATTAAAAATTCTTTATTATTTTATTAATTTTTAAGCGAGCGTATATATATACTATTTTTACTACTCTTCTACTTATTAATTATAAAAATATAATTCTATAAGAAGAGAAGAATAATATTATAAGCGTATTTTATATCTTTCTTAATATATTATTTAGCTCTATAAGTTATTAGAGTCTAGCGTATCTTGATAAAGCTATCTACTATTATTTAATATCTTTTATTTATATAATTATTCGATATTTAAATATCTTATTTAATATATCTATATTAATATTATATTTATACTAATTCTAATATTTAATATACGTTCGAGTACTAATATTTCGAATTCGTATTATTAATAATTTTATTTTTCGAAATCTTTTTAAACGTACTTGATGTACGTTCGAATGCTAATATTTCGTATTCGTATTTTTTCGAAATCTCTTTAAACGTACTTGATGTACGTTCGGATACTGTATTTCGTATTCGTATTATTAGTAATTCGTATTTTTTCGAAATCTCTTTAAACGTACTTAATGTACGTTCGGATGTTATATTTCAACGTACTTGATATACGTCCGGTGCTAATATTTCGTATTCGTATTTTTTCGAAATCTCTTTAAACGTACTTGATGTACGTTCGGGTGCTGATATTTCGTATTCGTATTTTTTCGAAATCTCTTCAAACGTACTTGATGTACGTTCGGGTGCTGATATTTCGTATTCGTATTTTTTCGAAATCTCTTTAAACGTACTTGATGTACGTTCGGGTGCTGATATTTCGTATTCGTATTTTTTCGAAATCTCTTCAAACGTACTTGATGTACGTTCGGGTACTGATATTTCAAACGTACTTGATGTACGTTCGGGTGCTGATATTTCGTATTCGTATTTTTTCGAAATCTCTTCAAACGTACTTGATGTACGTTCGGGTGCTGATATTTCGTATTCGTTTTTTCGAAATCTCTTTCAAACGTACTTGATGTACGTTCGGGTGCTGATATTTCGTATTCGTATTTTTTCGAAATCTCTTCAAACGTACTTGATGTACGTTCGGGTGCTGATATTTCGTATTCGTATTTTTTCGAAATCTCTTCAAACGTACTTGATGTACGTTCGGGTACTGATATTTCAAACGTACTTGATGTACGTTCGGGTGCTGATATTTCGTATTCGTATTTTTTTCGAAATCTCTTCAAACGTACTTGATGTACGTTCGGGTGCTGATATTTCGTATTCGTATTTTTTCGAAATCTCTTCAAACGTACTTGATGTACGTTCGGGTACTGATATTTCTTTCTTTTTTCGAAATTTTCAAACGTACTTGATGTACGTTCGGGTGCTGATATTTCAAACGTACTTGATGTACGTTCGGGTGCTGATATTTCGTATTCGTATTTTTTCTAAATCTTTTAAACGTACTTAATGTACGTTCGGGTACTAATATTTCGTATTCGTATTTTTCGAAATCTCTTTAAACGTACTTGATATACGTTCGAGTTCTAATATTTAATATTTATATTATTAATAATTTTCTTTTTTTAAAATCTCTTTAAATATATTTAATATATATTCTAATTCTAATATTTCATATTCGTATTATTAATAATTTTCTTTTTTTAAATCTCTTTAAATATATTTAATATATATTCTAGTTTTAATATTCGTATTATTAATAATTTTTTTAAAAATTATAGATCGCAATTTACGCTTTTTAAATATAAATAAACTAATATTTATAACTATTAAAATCTCTCTCTCTATCTATAATTATTTAATAACTTTATTATCTTCTATTAAAATTTAATAATTTTTTTACTCTAAAATATCTTTAAATGTATTTAATATACTTTTTAATTCTAATATTCGTATTTTTAATAATTTTTTTTAAAATTATAAATCGTAGTTTACGCTTTTTAAATATATAAAAATTAGCGTTTATAAGTATTAAAATCTCTTTTTTTACTTTTAATTATATAATAACTTTATTATCTTCTATTAAAATTCAATAATTTATTTTTTCGAAATCTCTTTAAATATATTTAATATACGTTCTATTTCTAATATTCGTATTATTAATAATTTTTTTTTTAAATTATAGATCGTAGTTTACGCTTTTTAATTATAAAAAAATCTTAAAATTTAATTCCTATAGTTCTCTAAAGATAAGATATTTAAATATCGCTTATTAAAGATCGTTTACTAAATTTACTCGATAGCTTTAATTAAAAAAATAGATTATAAATATAATTTATAGATCTACTTATTATAGAATAAAAATATTAATAGAGTAGCGAAGAGAGTATTAGTTAATTAGATATTTAGCGTTTATTTATAAGATAAAGATTTTAATAATAGTAGAATTCTAGAATAATTAAAAAAGAATTAAATAATAAATAGATAATTCCGCTTCGTAATTATTAATAAGAAATATATTTAAAAAGAAAGAATATAGAATAAGCGATAAGCTATATATTTCTACTAATCGAAAAGATATAATATATCTTATAAAATATTTTATATTAAGTAATATTATATCGTATTTCAAGTATAGTATAAATAGAGTTAAATATTATATTATTTTTCTAATATAAGTTTAGAATCTTAGCGATATATTCTACGATATAATATATCTATAATATTATACTATAATATAATATATATATAGAATATTCTAATTAGAATTTCTATATTTATAAAATAATTAAATTAAGATATATAGAATATATTTATTCTTTTTTATTAAGAGAGAGGAAATATAAAGAGTAATTTAATATAGTTATTTATCTTTTTATTAATAGTAATAATTAGAATAATAATTAGAATTATAAATATCTCTATTCTTCTTTTTAAAATTATAATATAAAAGAATATTTTAAATTTTAAATCTTTAAATATTATAAGAATAAAATTCTATAATTATATATTTATCTTAACGCGTTAGATAAGCTTAATAAACTTTATATTTAGTCTTCTCTTAAATTCTTTATTACTCTTTTATTCTACTCTATTATAATTCTTTTAAATATTTTAAATCTACCTCTATCTAATTAAACTTATTAACTATTTATATATAAATTTACTTTTCGAGTTATTTTAAATCTCTTTATTAAGATTAAATCTATTATTACTAATTTTCTCTAATTATAAATCTATTAATTATCTCTCTATATATTATAAAGTATTAATAATATATTTTAATAAATTTATAAATATTAAATTTATCGAAAATAATTTTATAAACTTATTATTTTCGCTAATATAATTATTATAATTATTAATTAAGTTTTTATATAAAATACTATTAACTCTTTTAATCTACTTTAATATATTAAGATTTTTTTTAAAATTAAATCTAGTCTATTTATTTTTTTTTTTAATATTTTATATAAAGAATAAGTAAAGGCCTATGAATTAAATTTATAGAGTTGAATTTTTCTAAGTTAAATTAAACTTTAGCTCTAGCCCTAAGTTAAATCGAACTCTAATCGCTTACTATACGTTTTTAACCTATATATAAATATATATATATAAAGAGAGATACGCTAAGATCTAATTAGGAAGGTATATTAAGTATAAAAAATTAATTCGTAATAATTATTTATAAAAAATAGTAAAAGATTATATACTCGGGGTGGCCAAAAGTCAGGGTCCACCGAGGTTTCCCCGGCTACTACCAAAACATCTCGTATGAGCTCCGTACCGTGATCTCGGAGGAATGGGAACGAGTCACACTTGACGAGATCCGGGCTAGAATAGCTGAAATGCCTTGGGGATGTCGAATGCTACGTGAGCTTAATCACGTCAAGCTCAATAAGTCATAGCTGTAGTAGAATTTATATATATAGCACCTCGATAAACTCTAACTTTTAGCCACTTCGAGATTCTTATAATAAGAAGTATTAATATATCGAAAAGAAATAAAGATAATATATTAATTAGTAATATAAATTTTATATTATCTTCTATCGTAGTAAAATCTTTCGAATAATAAAATAGCTATCAAAGTAAGATATCGAACGATTTCAATTTATTTAAATATATATTATTTATTATTTCTTTTATAGAGATCTAATTAACTATAAATATTATAGTAGATTCTTCTCTTATAACGTTATTATAATAATATATTATATTAATATAATAAGAATAATAGATTAAGTTATAGTAGTATTCTTTACTTACTAAGTAATTATTTAATATAGAATTATAAAGAGTATATAACGTAAAATCTTAGAGAGCTAAGTCGTATTCTTAATAATAGTAGTTTTATTATCGCTTAATTTCTTTATAATATTCTCTATAGTATTCTCCGTAGTATTCTTCGTAGTATTCTCCGTAGTATTTTTCGCATTTATTTATTATAGTTTCTTCTCTTATAATATTTCTTCTATAAAGATTTAATTAAGTATAATTATCGTAGTAAATTCTTCTCTTATAACGTTATTATAGTAATATTAGTATATATAATAGAATAAGATAGAGCTAAACTAGAAAACCTTAAATTTATATATATAATAAATTATTAATTTATTAGATCTACGCTTTTTAATTAAAGATCGCGAATAAATAGATTAATATTCGTAATTATTAAAAAAATAGATATATATTATTAATATATAGAAAAACTTTTTTATTTTTTATTAACTTTTTAAGATTTTAAATTTTAAATTTTGAAGCGTAGTCTACGCTTTTCGAATTTTTAAGAATTCTAAAATTTGGTCTGATAATTATTAAAGCGCAAGGAATTCAAATATCGCTTACCAGAGTTCGCTCGATAGCCGAACAGCCCTGATCAAAAAAAAATAGGTATACATTATTTAATTTTGAAATAAACTTTTTTATTTTCTATTAAAATTTTAAATTTTTTTATTTAAACTATAGAGTATAATGTAGGCTTTTAGATAAAAAAAGAATTACTAAATTTAGTCTTATAGATATTTAAAGATAAGGAATTCAGATATCGCTCATCAAAGATCGCTTCATCAAAATTTACTCGATAGCCCCGATTAAAAAAAAATGATTATGAATTTAATTTATAGATCTTTACTCGTATTATATTAATATAATAGAAATAATTAGATAAGTTATAGTAGTATTCTTCGCTTATTAAATATTAATTTAATATAAAATTATAAAGAGTATATAACGTGGGATCTTAGAGAGCTAAGCCGTATTTCTAATAATAATAGCCTTATTATCGCTTAATTTCTTCGTAATATTCTTTATAATATTCTTCGTAGTATTCTCTATATTTATTTATTATAGTTTCTTCTCTTACTTCTTAATATAATAGAGATAATAAACTAAGTTATAGTAATATTCTTCGCTTACTAAATAATAATTTAATATAGAATTATAAAAAGTATATAATATAGAATTTTAGAGAGTTAAGTTATATTCTTAATACTAAAAGCCTTATTACCGCTTAATTTCTTCGTAATATTCTTTATATTCGCTTATTATATTAACTTCTCTTATACTAGCTAAGTAAATAAATATAAGATTATAAAGAGTAGATCTATTATATTACTATTATTAATAACTACCTTTATAATATTCTCTATAATATTCTTTATATTCGTCTATTATAGATTCTTTTATTAATTAACTAAGTATAAGAGTATCGAGAATAAATACATTTATATTAATAGAATTAATAGAATTAATAAAATTAATAAAATTAGTAAAATACTAAAAGTAGAATAATTACATAAATAGATAAAAGAATTATTATTCGATTTTGAACGCGTTTAATAAAACTATAATATTTGAATATTAGTTTAATTCACTTATCGCTAATATAAGAGAAGTATATTAAAGAGAATATATTTATTTAAACTCTTTTTAAGAATTTTTTAACGCGTTTATAAATAGTAATAGATAGTTATTAAGCTCGCTTACGGCCTCGATTATTAGTAATAGCGAATTCGCCGAGAAATAGTCTAAGAGCGTTAATAGAGGCTTTAAGAGGTAGATAAAAGAAGTATATATATCTAAATCGAACGCGTTTAATATAACTATAATATTTGAATATTAATTTAATCTATCTATCGCTAGTTTAAAAAAAGTATATAGAAAAAGATATATCCGTTTAAGCTCTTTTAAAGGGTTTTTTAGCGTATTTATAAATAGTAGTAAGTAGCTATTAAGCTCGCTTACAGCCTCGACTATTAGTAATAGCGAATTTATTAAGAAATAGTCTAAAGGCGTTAATAGGAGGTTTAAAAGATAGATAAAAGAGATAAATATCTTAGATACTTAGCAACATTTAAGCGAAGAATATCGAGAATAAATTTATTTATAATTAATAGATTAATAGAATTATAGAAAAAATATAATTATATAAATAAATAAAATAATTATTAATTAATTCCCGAACGCGTTTAATATAAATACGATATTTAAATATTAATTTAACTTACGAAGGTCGATATTAAAAGTTCTAGATAGCGCTAAAATACTTAATACTCTTAGTATTCTTAATACTTTCTATATAGTTATATTTATTTAACGATAATACTTTATATAATTACGTATATACTTATTAGCTTACTCGACGAAGCCGTATAATTATATATTACCTCTCTTATAATCTTTTCTATACTTATTATTATCTTTTAAGATATATTATCTTTATAATATATCTCGATATTTACTTTATTTACTTCTAAATTCTCTTTTAAATAAGCTTATAATTTTAATAATATAGTTATTATCTTTCGACTTTCTTATAAATTCTTAATATATCTTTTTAAATAATATAATATTTTATTTATAATTAATAAGACTTAATAAATACTTAAATTTAAGTCTTATTATTATAATTAATACTTTAAATATTAGATATATTAATAAAAAATAATTAAGATAGAGAATAGTAAGAAGATTTCTATTTATTATATTATATAAATAAGACTTATATATTAGAAGTCTTTATACTCTTTCTCTATTTCTTTACGCTATAATTAGTACTTTAATATTATTACTATTATATATTCTATTAATATCGCTATTATATATATACTTCGTATATATATACTTTATATATATATACTTCGTATATATATACTACGTCGCTATTATATCGAGTATTAATACTTATTAAAATAAAGAATAATAATGCTATTTATAAAATTTGAAAGTATACTAAGTACTTAGCTCTATCTAAACTCTTATCTTAGCATATTTAGAACTTTTAATATCGACCTTCGTATTAATAGTAGACTAAACTTTAGTATTTTTATAGCGTTAGAAAGCGTATACTAAACTCTATAATTTACGAAATTATAAAGAAATAACATTCGTAGAGAGCTAATTATTTTAGAGTATAAAGCTTTTATATATAAATTTTTAATAAGAAAGCTTAAGAGGGCTAGCGAGCTAACTTAGTTAGTCTAGCTAAAAGGCGTAATAACCTCGAATTTATAATTAACTATATATATAAATTTAAGATTTTTAAGCTTAACTCTATCTTATTCTTTTATATATATTAATTATTAATAAAAAAAATAAGAATTATTATAAATAATTAACGATTATAAAATAATTAATAATTTAAAATTAGAGAGACTTTAATATTATTAACTAGTAAATTCTTTAATAATATTATCTCTAGCTTTATAATTTTTTTTATTAATTAATTCTTTATAGTAGATATTAATTTTAATTATATATTAAGATCGAGATTATAATATCTTAGAATTATTAGCAATTATAAATAGAATATCGATATCTATATTTTAGCGATAAAATTATTTTAAGAAGTCTTCGCGTATAAGCTTTTAATCTTCTAGTATTATAAGAGAATCTTAATATTATCTTTTCTAGAGTAAATAGTAAACTAGGTTTTTTATTTATTATTCTATTTATTAATAATCTATATTATCTAATTTAAAAATATATATAAAAAAATTATAATTGTTAATTAAATTCGTTTATTATAAATTACTTAAATTAGATTTTTTAATATATCTCTTAAACTTAATATATACTATTATACTACTTATTCTATAATCTATAAATAAGTAAATTAGAATCTTATTATAATAACGATAAATAATATATAGCTCTTTAAAATGAATAAATATATTTATATTTATTAAATTATATCTACTTCTAAGATTTTTTAATTTCTAAATCTTAATAAATAATTAAATAATTATTATTAGATTTAGACTAATTCTATACTATCTTTATTTATTATTATATTTATTATTTATTATTATTAATATTAAAAAGAAAGTAAGATTTATTACTATTTTTACGTCGAAATATACTTATTAATATCTTATATTAAATATTATTAATTAAGAAAGTCGACTTTATACTAAATAGAGATTTAAATAATATCTTAAAATTAGATATTTAAAGAGAAATTAAAAGAGATATATAAACGAATAAAATGTTAGAAATAAAATGAGATTGATATTTAATATATAAATTCTATTTTTCTATTATAATAAAAACTTATATTACTTTAATAATATATCGCTATATTATTCTTAACATTTTAAATTAAAAATTAATTCTTTCTTATTAACGTTATAATTAATAATTATATATTTAAAACGAAATAATAATATTAATATAGAATTAATATTTAATTTTAATAATTTAAATCTTAATTAATCTAGCTATTAACGCTTTTCTACTTAATATAATATATATTTAATTTACTTTAATATTACTAATTTACTATTATATTATTTTAAATATTAAAATTAAGATTATATTTTTTTAATTAATATTTTAATTATTAATTATATTAATAAGAGCGTATATTAATATTTTAGAACTATTAAATAAATTTTATTAAATATTAATATAGAATTAAAATCTAACTTAAACGCTTTAATAATTAAATTAATTTAATTAATTATTAACTAAATCTTTTATATATAAAGATTAAATCTTCTATCGCGCTAAAATTATTTTTAAATCTCGAGATCTTTATTATTAATATAAAATTTTTTTCTTTAAGTAATATTATAATATCTTTTACTTAAGCGTTAAAATATTAAAATATTATATTCTTTACTTTTAATTAGACGATCTTATTTTTAAATTAATATCTTTAATCTTATAAAAATAGTAATTAATTTATTATAAACGAAGGCGAAAAAGAAATAATATCTTTTTCTATCTTTAGAGTAGAAGAAAAGAAAGAAATAAATAAATTAATCGTAAATTATAAATAACTTAATATTTAAAAATTACGAATTAATAAAGTTATAATATTAAAATAAAGCTTTTTTATTAATAACTATAAAATAAAATAAAAATTAATTAAATTAATAAGATTATCTTTAATAGATATATCGCGTATATAAAAATATCGAAATATATAAAATATAAGAGAAAGCGTATATATATAGCTATAGATATTTAAAGTATATTTAAAATATAAAAAGAAGCGCTTATATATAGCTCTATAATATATATTAATAAAAAAGAAATTAATTTTTTTCTCTAATTAATTTTCTAATTAATATTTAAATATAATCTATTAATATATTTAAAAGAATAAGATAGAGCTAAATTAGAAAATCTTAAATTTATATATATAGTTAATTATAAATTCGTTAGATCTACGCTTTTTAATTAGATACCGCGAGTAAATAAATTAACGTCTATAATTATTAAAAATCTATAAAAATCTATATATAGAAATCTTATTCTCTAAAATAATTAACTTTCTATAAATGCTATTACTTTATAATTTCGTAAATTATAGAGCTTAATATACGCTTTCTAACGCTATAAAAATAATAAAGTTTAGTCTACTATTAATAAGTTAAACTAATATTTAAATATTATAATTATATTAAACGCGTTCGAAATCGAATAATAATTCTTTTATCTATTTATATAATTATTATTTCTTTACTACTCTATTAATTCTATTAATTTTACTAATATAAATATATTTACTCTCTCTACTCCTCGCTCTTATATTATTAAATCTACGAGTAAAGGCCTATAAATTAAATTCATATCCTTTTTTTTTTAAGGGCTGTCGAGCAAATTTGGTGAGCGAACTTTTGATAGACGATATTTAAGTTCGTTGCTTTTAAATATTTATAAGATTAAATTTAGTAACTCTTTTTTTTTCTGAAAGCCCATATTTCGTTCTATGATTTTAAAAAAAAAATCTTAAAATTTTAATAGAAAACAAAAAAGTTATTCTAAAATCAAATAATGTGTACCTGTTTTTTGATCAGGGCTGTCCGGCTGTCGAGCGAACTTTGGTGAGCGATATTTGAATTCCTTGCGCTTTAATAGTTATAAGACTAAATTTAAGAATTCTTTTTTTATCTAAAAGCCCACATTTCGTTCTATAATTTAAAAAAAAAATCTTAAAATTTTAATAGAAAATAAAAAAGTTATTAAAGGGTTAAAAATAGGATAAGAGATTTTAATAGTTACGGACGCTAATTTATTTACCTACGGTGTCTAATTAAAAAGCGTAGACCTAACGAATTGATAATTGGCTATATATACAAATTTAAGATTTTCTAGTTCAGCCCTATCTTATTCTTTTATATATATTAATAAGATATATATATCTCTTCTATTCTTTTTTTAAAGTCTCTATTAATATCTCTAAATCGTTTTTTAACGAATTTATTATTATTAATAATTAAGATCGTAAGCGAGTTTAATAGCTATCTACTACTATTTATAAACGTATTAAAAAATCTTTAAAAAGAGTCTAAACGAATATATTCTTTCTTATATACTCCTTCTAAATTAGCGATAATATCTTCTTATCTAATAATACTATCTTTTAAAATATATCTTCCTCTCTTATCTATTCTTTATTACTTTATTTTAAAATCTCTTAACGCGTATTAGATTCTAAATATTATTAAGAAAAAGCTCTTAATTAAGAGAAAAACGCTATCGAATAAATCTCGTATAAAAAATTTTAATAATAACTTTTTTAATAGTTTATATTCTTTTAATCTATTTTCTAGCTTTTATTTAAATTTTACTTAATCTTTAATAAGACTTACTAGCTATATTACGCGTTATTTATATATTATAAAATCTATATAATATAATTTAAATTCTATAAACTAGATTTATAATAGCTATAATATAATATTATAAAAAGATAAAATAGCTAAGTAGTATTATAATAGCGAAAAAATTAAAGTTAATATATTTAAAATAAATATTAATTAAAAAGTAGATAATATAGAATAAAACTATAAAAGTATTAAAATAAGTATAAATAATTCGATTAACTTTAGCGAGTATATTATTAATTAAATTCTCTATTTTTTAGCGCTATAAAACCTTAAATTTTATTAATAATTATAAAGAATTTCGTCGCTATAGCGTTTAGTATAATAATATAATCTCTATAATCTTATAATAAATTATTATTAATTATTTAATCGCTTTATATATATATAAAATTTAGAAAGTAATTACTACTTATATATTTATTTTAACGCCTTTAAAGAACGAAAAATTAATTTTTAATTAAATCTATATTATAAATAGTATTTAAGATTAATTTATAATATAATATAATTTTCTTCTAATCGCGTTTTTTATATTAATTTTACTAGATATAATTATTATAATTATATTAATTAGATACTTTATTATAAAATAGCTATAATTCTTAAAAGTATTAATTTCTATATTAATATTCTTTAATTGATATTTAAAAGATTAAAGATTAATTTAAATATACGAGGCTATAAGCTACTCTATAAAAACCTACGATACTATAATCTATATATTTATAATTATTCTATTTTAAATAAAATCGCTATCGTCTAAAAGAGTAATATCGATAATCTATTAGATATATTTAAGATTAAAGATATATTAATAGAGGCTAAAAGTAGTAAGAGATTTAATATTCTATATTAATATTTAATCTATATATCTTTATACTATTCTCTTATCTTCTTATTTAATAAATAGTTATAATATAATAATATATTCTATATAGATAATATATTAAATAAGAGTTTTCTTATCTAGCGAAGTAGAAATAGCGAAATTATTTTATAAATTAGAGGGATTATTAATTAAGATAGCTTTATATAAGTAACGCTTATTTTATATTATAGATTTATCTTATTTATTTCTTTTATTCTATTATTTATTAACTTTCTATAAATATATAATATAAAATTATTTTAATAAATTTAATTATTTTCTTTATTATAATAAACTATTATAATATTTTATCTACGATATTTATATAGCTATTAAAAGTAATAAACTCTATTAATTAAAGATAAATTAGAAGATTATTTAAGTTAATATCTATTAAGTAATTATTAATATTTATATTAATAGAGTTACTATAGACGATTAGACTAATAAATAATATATTATTATTATTTTCTTCTATTAAGAAGATCTACGATTTATAAAATAACTCTATTAGAATACTATTACTCTATTTATTAAGTTTAACTAATCGAACCTCTTTATAACTTTTATCTATAATCTAAAATAGATCGAGATTATTAAAAATTTTTTACTCGATAAATATACTATTAATTAATCTAATTTAATTACTAGATTATTTAGATTAACGCTAAAACCCCTTATAAATAATATTTTAAAGGGGAAGATATTAGATATACTTCTATTCTTCTTACCTCTTATTATAGTATAATAATCTTTCTTTATCTTATCTAGTAGAGTAATCTTTTAAATAATATATTAATTAGATAATTAATATAAATAATAGTCTCTAAGAGTACTTCTAATATAGTTTAATTTCTTATATATTATAATTTCTATTAGTTAACTCTATAGTACTATTTAAAAAAAATCTTTATTTCTATAAAAGCGAAGTATAGCTAATTAAAATATCGATTAATTTTAATTCTAACTAACTTTATAAATAATAAATCGAGTTTCTACTTATATCTATATTATAGAATTTTAAAAACGAGGTTTATTATATATCTATATTCTTATTATATTATACTCTAAAGATTAATTCTTTAATATCGCTAAGATAAATATCGCTATTAATATTAATATTTCTAATTAAAATCTATTTCTTAATCTCTATACGATTATTATTAAATATATACTTTATAGAAATTATAATTAATATACTATTAATAGAATAAATACTATTTTATCTTATTAGAATTTAGATAAGAATATATATAATAAATAGTTTTCAAAGAACTTTAACGACTATATTATCTTTAAATTAAATTTTAAATATTCTATATATTATCGACGTAGGCCTATTAAGATATTAGATAATAAATCTAAATAGAATTATTAGATAATATTTTATAGTTTTTATTTATTAGCTAAGTATAACGCTTATATTAATATAAAGATTTATATTAATATTAAAGTCTATAAATATATTTTTAAATATATTTATAAGAGTAGTAATTAAGTTAATTTTTAAATAGAGCGTAAAATGTTACGATACGCTAAGATCTTCTTTAAAGTTATTAGTTAATTAGATCTAGCGTAACTTAATATCGTATATATCTACTCTATAGACATATAGAATAATTAATATCTTTTATATTATATATTAAATTATAATATAGTTATATTATTTTCTAATAATATAATAATAACATTTAAAGATTATTTAATAGACGTCTATTAAGTTATTTCGCTTCTATATTAATTATCTATTTCTTCTTTAAAATCTTACTTATCTTAATATCAAATACGCTTCTATACTAGTACTTATAGTTTTACGAGTTACTATACGATTCTATTATCTACTAAGTAATTCTTTTAATAGATTAATCGCTATATCTCTTAATAGTAGCGAGATTATAATCCCTAGCTTCTTAATAGAATAAGTTCGCTTTATTATTAAGCTTATAGAAGATATACTTAATAAGATACTTAATAAATACTTTAGTCTACTACTACTATAATAAAATTAGTTAATAATATTAAAGTCGATATAGTAAGAGTAAAAACGAAAATATAGGCTATTATAACAGCTAAATTTAAAGAAAACTACGAAGAAAACTACGAAGAAGAATAAGAGCATAGATAGTAGCAGTCTTATTTAAGTGAGTATACTCTCCATAATTCTATATTAGGCCACTATATAGAATTGCGGAGATTCTTCCCCTCGCCTTAATAATGCTTCACTTTCTATCTTATCTCTTATCTCTTTTCTCGCTTCTCTTCTTATCTCTTAACTCGTCTTTTAACTTACTTCTCCACTTAACTATATTTAATTTACGAAGAATATAAAGGCTATAGACTAAGGATAGATATATAAATATATAGACGACGTATAATTAATATAGCTATTCAGAGATACAGCTACGAGAATATATCTTTTTTTTATTCTTTATAGATATATTATTACGATACGTTAAGGTCTCCTCTAAAGCTATTAGCTAATTAGACCTAGCGTAACTTAATATCGTATATATCTACTCTATAAGCATATAGAATAATTAATATCTTTTATATTATATATTAAATTATAATATAATTATATTATCTTCTAATATAAAAGCGATATAAATTAGAATAGTATAGACTTAGACTAGGTAAATAAGATTTAAAAGTATTAAAACGTACGATAAATAGGCTCTACGAAAGTCTATTAAAGGATTTTTAACTTTAAATTATATAATTATAATTCTTCTATTAAACGATTATCTATCTATCTTTTAAATTAATAAGATATAATATTTAATAATAATAATAATTTAAATTAGATAGTTAATATAGTAGATTAATACTAGATTAAGCTAATAGTCTTTTTCTAGCTAAATTAATAATATTAATAGCGAAGATAAATAGAAGATCTCTTTTATATTAATTTATCGAAGTAATATATTTAAAAAAAGAATAAGCGAGATATATTTAAATAGAGTTTACGTTAGAGGCGTAGAGGTATTATTATTATTAGAATTAGTATAGATACGATACTAGTATAAGTAAGATAGAATAAGAATAATAAGACTATCGAACTATATAGATAATAAGAAGATATAATATAATAGAGAATACCTTCGTTAAGGCTCGCTAGCTATAGGGTTAAGAGATATATTAAGAATACGCTTATAATATTATTTCTCTCTCTTAAATAATTATAGTCTCTATAGCTAATAGATCGAAGATATAGATTTATTACTTATCTTATATCTCTAAATATTTATAATTCGTATAGTTCTTAATTAAAGAGAATTAAGATCTTAGAGATATAGCTATATCTTATCTACGTTTAAGTAAGATTCTTTAAATTCTTCTTTTATTTAACTTACTTACTATAGGCCTTTAAAAGAATTAAATAATTTTATTATATATATATATATTATACTCGCTGAAAATTTATAAAAATAAAGAACTTTTAATATTCGAGACTTTTAATATAATACGCGTTCTTAGCGACGATAATAATAGTAATAGACTTTATATAAATTCTCATATTAGCCTCGTCGCTAGCTAGAGATATAGCGAGTATAGAGAGCTTAATTTAAAGGAAATCGATGAAAGAATAAGTAAGTAATAATTATAATTATCTTAGTAATCTATAATAACTCTTAAGTTAATATTCTAGCTTAAAGAATTTTAATGAAATAATACGATATAATTAGTCGAGGGCTCTTAAATTAAATTAAATCGAATCGAGCTATAAATATTAAAACTCTAATCTAATATTAAGTAAGTTTCTTTATAGAATACTATATAATCGATATCGATAAAGGCTATCGACGACGATAGTAAGGTTTATAAATAACGTACTATAGCTTTAGAAGATCTTTACGTATATAATAATAAGGGAAGCCCGCTTAGTAAATTTAATATAAGATAGTTATTAAGTAATATAAGTCTAAGAAATCGATTTTACGAATATAAAAGAATAAGGCTATTCTAATATCGAATAATTTTAATTCGTTTAAAAATACGATATTCGAAGTATTATCGAGTTATATATTAATCTTAAGTATATTATTTCTACGTTTATAAAAAGCCCTAGTAACTAAGCTCGTATACTTTATCGAAATTTATATCGAGTTCGAAGTATTTATTATACTTTTATATATAAGTCTAATTCTTATCTATAAGATTCTCTATCTTTATAAGACTTAAACTCTATATATTAAAAGTAGGGCGAGTTATAATTAAGTATTTACCCTTCTTCGCGTTAGCCTTAATCTTTATCTTTATATATTACTCCGCGAATCTTTTAATCTTCTTTTTAATAAATTCCTTAATAGATTATTAATATTTAAGCTATATTTTTATAATATATTTCTTTAATTAAGGCGTAGTCTAATTTCTTATTATTAGACGAATTAAGTTATAGAAACGAAGTTTCGATTTCTTTCATATATCGTTTATTAGACTATTATTTCTAAGAAGATTAAGACTATTATTCTTAAAATTATATTCGATATATTTAATAAGATTATTATAGAATTTAAGAAATAATTAACTTTCTTAACTTATTTTATTATAAGTATATTAATAGATTATTCTAAGAATAAATAAGAGTATCTTATATACGTTATTTAAATAATTTAAAAGATTATTAACTATAGAGTATAAGCGATATCGTTATCTAATAAATACGTATTAACTAACTTTCTCTTTAAGTCTTATTATAACGTAAATAATTTTAAAAGTATTAATAGAGAAATAATCATTATTATAAGTAAGCTTGTCTTGAATTCTTATTTTCCAGTCATTAAATGATATTAAATTAGTGCTCGTAAAGATAGGTGAATCTGATAGCCTTGAGCTGAGTGGCTGTCTGACTAGCTATGGCGATATTGATCAATATCGGATTTACTCTGAGTATCTCGAAATCTCGTGATATAAGTGGTGGTGGGGATGGGGGTGGAAAGGCAGAAATGCCAGCCGAGTTTTGGGCCTGTGTCTCTTCTTATTATTCTGGTATCTCCTATGAAGGAGAAGAAGCTGAGATGTTAGGCGGATTTTGGCCTTGTGTCTCGGGTTCTCGGGCTTGATTCTCCTCTGGCTGACTCGATGTTCTACGATATCACTAATAAAGGTCCTTAGCGGATAAAGAATGTTACACTCGTGATATGCGGAGTAATAGCGAGTTAGAAGGTGAATATCTTCTATATAAATCGTCGTATATAAGATAAAGCTAGTCGCGGTATATAGATAATCGGCGATATAGAGATATATATCTTAGTATTAATATAGATAAATTTAAGTAAGAATTTAAGAAACTTATAATATATTAAATATTATTAATTTTAATAGCTTATAGTTTTTAGTTATAATTTATAACTATTAGCTATAATATAATTAAGAGTTATAGTTATATAGTTATAAGTAAATATAATTATAAATAATATAGTTATAGATAATAGTAGTTATAAGTAATATAATTATTAATAATAATAATTATAGATAATATAGTTATAGATAATAGTTATATAGCTATAGCTATAATATACTAAGGTAATTAATTTACTTAGCGTATATATAAAACTAATATATTTAAAAGACTAAGATATAACTCTTAAAGTAATTTAATTTACTATAGACTATAAATCGAAATCGAATAACTTAAAGAAATAAATCTTTAGTAATTTAATAAGCGACTTTTTATATTTATATTAAATCTATATCTACTATATAAAGTTCTTTTCTTATATTCTATTTATCTATATATATAATCTATTTATATAGTATTTATATATAGCTCTAGCCTTAATTATATTAAGTATAGTCTATTATATTACTAATAGATTATAAGCTTAATTAGTTATTAATCGAGATTTTAATCTTTCGCTATATCTATCTATTATCGCTATAATCTCTCTAAATATTAGAGAATATAGTTATCTCGAGGATTTCGTCTAAGGATACTCGGAGGTAGGGCTATAGTAGACTAAGGAATAAGATCGTTTATTTATTAAATAGATAGCGTTATTAACTAAGGGCCTTTTTTATTTAAAAAGAAAAGAAAAGAAGGAAGAAGAGGAGAAAGAAGATCTTCTACTCGATTTGAATAATTTGCTAATAATCGATTTATTAAAGAAATTAAATAAGGGACTTATTAATAAATTGTATATTAAAATAAAAGTTCTAAAGGATTTAAACTATTATCTATAGATTTAAAATCATCGATAATTTCTCGAAGAACGGGGTATCTTTAAAATAGTGTTAGGGGAATTATTAATATTTATACGATTCGATAGAGAGTTAGTTAAATAATAAATTATTTTAGATAGATAAATCGTTATACTAATTAGAGATAATATTAATCGAAATTAAAAGAATTATATTATCTATCTTATTACTTTTAAGTTTATATAAGATAAACTTCGTTAAATTTATAAAATAAGTAATAAAGAACGTCTTTCGATTATATTATAGAAGTTTCTTAAATATATTAAATTAGTAAACTAGATAATTGATTAAATAATAATAGATTTATAAAACTTATAAAACGAAGTTACGAATTTAAATCTAGTTTATATATTATATAATCTTACTATAATAACGATAATTATAAATACTTATTAGAAGAGTAAATTCGATATAGTTAAATATAACTTAAGAATTAATAATAATCTTATTATCGAAATAATTATAGAATATCTACGAATTATAGAGTAAGATAGATAGATTAAGAATAAAGACTTATTTATATATAATAAACGAAAGAGTTAGTTAGATTAAAGACCTCTTAGAGATATAAGTAAGATAGAATACTATAACTATAAGAAAATCGAGTATTATAAGAGAGAGTATTTAAATAAAAAGAATAAAAAGAATAAGAATTATAAAACGAAGGATTTAAATAGGCGAAATTATAAATTAAAGAATTAATTAAAGGATTTAAAGATATTTAAAAATAGTAGATAAGAATACTTAGATTATATTATAGTAATAATAAATAAATTAAATAGCGATAGTAATATTAGCGATATAAGCGATATATATAATTAAAAGAAAGACTTATAGATAATTAAGAAAAAGTTAGAGCCTATAAATAATATACTATTAATAAAGAATTTCTTTATAATAATAGATTTTTTAGAAGATAGTAGCTAGCTAATAGACTTCGAAGCGACTCGCTATATAATATTAAATAAAAAACTATTTATCGACTTATAGTCTTATTTAAAAGAAGTAGAATTCGATAATTAAGGCGAGTTAATAGCGATAGATAAGAGAATTATTTAAATTTATATAGATAATTATATATAGATTATAATAGATACTCTATATATTTTAGAAATAAATAATAATCTATTATCTATTATAGTATTAAATCGAAAGGATTTTAAGATATAATTCGAAAATCTATATATTAGAATTATTAATATATTTATAGATAAGACGATAGTAAGAGATTATACGAGAAATAGTCTATATTAATTAATTAAATTAATATCTAATAGAGTATTCGCTTTTAGAGAGTTAAGATCTTCTAATAAAAGTATATCTATATTTATAAAATAAGAATAAGTTAATTATTTTCGATTAATGTATTAACGATTAAGTTATATCGAAGCGTATTATCTAAAGAATCTATATCTCTATATAAAAGATATAGAGGAAAAAAAATTATTAAAAGAATTCTAATATAATATATATAACTTTATAAAAATAGTTTAATAGATTAATAAAAATCTTAAGCTAAAGAAAATAGTATTAGAAGCTTAAATATATATTAACTTTTAGAGATTATAGCTAGTATTATAAGGGGTAGTAAGTAATTTATATCTCTTATTAATAAGATTATTAACTAATTAAATCTCGACTCTATTATATTAAAAAAATAGATCTATATCTTTATTTTTAGAAATATAATTATAATTAATAAAATAATTAGAGTAAAAGAAATAATATTAATTAGAATTAATAATATAGAAGAGTATAAGTTAATCGAGAATATATTTAAGAAATAAGATATTATTATAAAATTTATAATTACTTATTAGTATATATAAAAGAATAAGATAAGGCTAAGCTTGAAAATCTTGAATTTATATATATAGCTAATTATAAATTCGAATCTTATACGCTTTTTAATTAAATCGGCTAAGTTAGCCTAATAGCCCTTCTACGCTTTTCTTATTAAAAATTTATATATAGAAGTTTTATACTTTAAAGTACTTAACTTACGATATATATAGTTACTTTATAATTTCTCAAATTATAAAGCTCGCTTTACGCTTTCTAACGCTATAAAAATTATAAAGTTTAATCTACTATTAGTAAATTAAATAAATATTTAAATATAATAGTTATAGTAGTTATATTAGACGCGTTCGAAATCGAATAATAATTCTTCTATCTATTTATATAATAATTCTTCTTTTATTATTCTATTAATTTATTAATATAAATATATTTATCCTCGATACCCCTCGTCTAAATGTTACTAAGTATTCCTTCCGCCCGTCTTTTAAACCTCTTACTAACGCTTTTAGATTATTTTTTAGCGAATTCGCTATTATTAGTAATCGAGGCCGTAAGCGAGCTTAATAGCTATTTATTACTACTTATAAACGCGTTAAAAAGCCCTTAAAAAAGAGCCCGAACGGATTCACAGCTATCGTTCTTCTCTATATACTTCTCTTAGATTAGCGATACTCGATTAACCGCTTAATTAATACTACCTACTCTATTAGCTTAATAATTCACTTAGTTAGATCGTTAATCAATTATTTAATTATTTAGTTAATTAATTATTTAGCTAACTACTCAATCTAATACTCTATAAGAGAAGAAGTAAGAGAAGAAATTATAATAGGTAAATGCGGAGAATACTACGGAGAAACTAAGCGGTAATAAGGTCTCTAGCATTAAGAACACGGCTTAGCTCTTTAAGATCCCACGTTATATACTCTCTACGATTCTATATTAAATTATTACTTAATAAGCGAAAAATATTATTATAATTTAGTCTATTATCTCTATTAATTAATATAATATATTATTACTATAATATTAGAAACTATAATAAATAAATGCGAAGATTACTACGGAGAATACTACGAAGAAATTAAGCGGTAATAAGACTATTATTATTAAAAACACGGCTTAGCTCTCTAAGATCCCACGTTATATACTCTCTATAATTCTATATTAAATTATTATTTAATAAGCGAAGAATATTACTATAATTTATTTTATTATCTCTATTATATTAATATAGTATATTATTATAATAACGTTATAAGAAAAGAATTTACTACGATAATTATAGTTAATTAAGCCTCTATAGAAGAAATATCAAATAATATATATTTAAATAAATTGAAATCGTTCGATATCTTACTCTAATAGCTATCTTATTATTTAAATGATTTTACTGCGGTAGAAGATAATATGGGATTTACATCACTAATTAACATATTATCTTTATTTCTTTTCGATATTTCGATACTTCTTACCATAAGGATATAGCCTTTCTCTATTTTTTATAAATAATTATTATAGATTAACTCTTTATACTTAATATATCTTTCTAATTAAGTCTTAACGCGCCTCTCTTTATATATATATATCTATATACTATATAGATTAAATTAATTTTATAATAGTAAAAGTAAATTAAAAACGTATAGTAAGCGATTAGAGTTCGATTTAACTTAGAGCTAAAACTAAAATTCGATTTAACTTAGAAAAATCCAACTTCATAAATTTAATTTATAGGCCTTTACTTATATCTTATATTAGAATAATATTATAGAATAATTTAATAGAATATTAATTAGATTTATAAGACTTATACTTAGTTAGTTAAATCTATTTATAAGCTTTTAGTTAAAGGTTATAATCTATATAAATTATTTAAAAAATAGATTATTATATAGTAATAGAGGGAGTAAATTATTTTACGAATTATAGTTTAATAAGAAATCGAATCTAAGTTATAAAAAAGTCTTCGATTATCTATACTTAATTTATTTATTAAAAGAGAAACGAGAAAATAAGCTATATATTATAATTTATTAGAGTATATATATTAATTACTATTTATTTACTTAATATCGAGTTTATAACTCTTAAAATAATCGATTTAAATAGCTTATAAATATTTATTTTTATAAAAATCGTAAGAGAATTTAACTAATAACTCTAACTTCGTTTCTAATAGTCTATAACTTTATATAAGTAAATATTATTCTTACTCGCTAAAACGATAATAATTTTAATAACGCCTTTATTTAGAATAATATTAAAATTATATCTAGCGATAATAATAATAAAAAGGATTATAAAAGGTCTATATCGAATATTATATTATCGCTATAAATTAAAGAAATTAAAGATATACGAAATTTTTAAATAGAGAAAGAAGTTTCTATTAACTCTCTAAAAAATATAAATAATAATAGAGATTCGAGATTAAGTAATTTAAACGTATATTAAATTAAATTAAAATCTTCGCTAGGCCTTTACGAAGTTAGAGAAACTCTTAATATCTTAAATAGTAAAGAAATAATAAATTAAGAAATAATATTTAAAGTTATTATTTAATAATCTATTATATCTATATCTATCTCTAATTCTTCTAATTATATTAAATAATATCTTATATTTTAGATTACTATCTTTATATAATAATCTTATATTAAGAAGTTAGATTATAATCTTTATAAGTTCTATAATAATTTCGATATAAAGAATAAAACTAAGCTTATAAATATTATAATCAAATTTTTTATTTATTAAAAAGCTATTTATAGATTAAACGCCCGCGAATAGAAATAAGCTATTATTAAGAAAATTATCGTCTTAATTATTAAAGAAATTTAAAAGCTCGCTATTCTATCGACTAATAGACGTCTAATTATCTATAAATAAGTTTTCAAGGTTAAATATAATAGTAATAGAACTATTAATAAATTTAAGATTAGACTCGTTATTAGAGAATTTATATAAATAAAAAATATTAACTTTTATAAGATCTTTACTCTTACTCTACGATTTAACTTCTTACGTCTATTTCTATTATATATAATAATAATAGATCTTTTAGTAGAATAAATAAATATTAATAATACTTATCTTAATAGCGACCTCTATAAGAAAATCTATATAATTTTATTATTAGACTATTTATTAGTAACTAATATTAAGAATAAGATATTACTTCTTTAAAAAGAATTATATAATTTTAAGTAATTAGTTTATATCTAGAACGAGAAATTTAAGTATATTATTAAGAAAATAGAATTTATAGCTACTATAGCTAATAGCTATATCTTTATTTAAGTATTATTAGAGAAAATAATTATTATAATACTCTATATAAATAATATTCTTATTAGAGTTAAGCTATAAAGTACTATAAATTATATTAAATATTAAATTTATAAAGAATTTAAGGCTATCGAAGTAGGCTTAATTAATTATATTCTTAATATTTAAATTTATCGTAATTAAAAATTTTATATCTTAATTATTAAATAAGTATAGTATATCGAAAAGATATTTAAAGAATATTTAATAAATTAAGCGATTTTTATTTATATCTCTATCGATAAATATAAGTTAATTTAACTAGGTTGATTAGAAGAAGAATATATAAATTAGCTATAATATTAGAAGTAAATAAAAAGCCTTATATTTCTTATAACTAATATATAAATTAATATAGTCTTTATTATAGAAAAGCTTAGTTAATTCTATTATAATTTTACTATTCGCTATATAAATATTATAAATTAAGTACTTAAGTATATATAAAGTATTATATCTCTAGAACTACGCTATTAAGAGATAGAAATATTAAAAGAATTCGCGAATTTAGTATATGATAATAATTAGAAGAACTATAAGTCTATCTACGAATTCGCCTTATTATATAAATAAGTAGTATATATAATATAGTCGAAAATAGTAAGAAATAACTAAATCTACTATAGAAGCTAAGTATATAACTTTAATAGAAGAAGATAAAACTATTATATAAACTATACGATAGCTATAAGAAGTTCGTTTTCGAGTATTAGATAAAGGCTCTATAATACTACTCGATAATAATAAGAGAGCTATTAGTCTTATAAAGAATCTTAAATATTATTAAAGAACTAAATATATCGATATCTAGTATTATTATATTTATTAATTAGTTAAAGATAAGATAATTACGATAAATTATATATCTATAGCTTAAATAGTAGTAGATATTCTTATTAAATCGCTAAATAAGAAGCTATTTAAATAGTATAGAGAGTTATTTAAAATATATAGTTATTCGATTAATTAGAAGATCGCTATCGAGAAAGTTCGATATTATATAAGATCTAAATTTACTTCCTCGAAATAATCTTATTATATATAAGGGCTATTATATATCTTAGAAGAATAAATTAAAGAGCCGTATTAAAAGTTTACGTTATTTCTCTACTTTCTCTACTTTCTTTATAGAGATCTTTTTAAAAAGTAATATTAACTATTTACTCTATTATCTCTATCTTTTTAATAATTAAATAAAGAGAGAGTATTAGTTTTAACGACTTATAGTTATTAGTTATAGCTTATAATTATTAACTATAATATAATTAAAGGCTATAGTTATATAGTTATAATTAAATATAATTATAAATAATATAATTATAGATAATAGTAGTTATAAGTAATATAGTTATTAATAATAGTAATTATAGATAATATAGCTATAGATAATAGCTATATAGCTATAACTATAATATATTAAAATAATTAATTTACTCGATATATATATGAAATTAATACGCCTAAAAGACTAAGATATATTTTTTAAAGCGATTCGATTTACTATAGGCCATAAGCCGAAATCGAATAACTCGAAGAAACGAATCTCTAATAATTTAATAAGCGACTTTTTACATTTATATTAAGCCCATACCCACTACATAAAGTTCTTTTCTTATATTCTATCTATCTATATATGCGATTTATTTATATAGTATTTATATATAGCTCTAGCCTTAATTATATTAAATATAATCTATTATATTACTAATAAATATAGGTGAAAATAGAGCGGAGAAGATAGGCGTAAAAATGACGATTTTAGTTGAGCTTCTCCGAATAGTATCTCTGTCAAGTGGAATGGAGAGATCTCTGGAACACTAGTACTGTGAAGGCGTATGCGAGTTGAGAAAGGTGGTAAATCCCTATATTAAGAGTCGAAGTTTAACGATAACGCTCGAACTCGTTTCTTAACCGATTAAGTCGTCGTAACGATTATAAATATTCTAAATAGTATCCTTTCGAATAATAGAAAGTCCGTCGGGGGTGTGTTAGCTGGTAATAGACTTTTTATGAGAAACGGAGCGAAGAAGAATATCTTATATGAGACTCGTTTTTTTAATAAATTAAACTATCGTTAATAATATAGACTATCTAATATAGATTCTTTCGAATAATATAGATATTTAATATTTTAACTATGTGATAAGACTTTTATATAGTAGAAATACTTAGTATTTTCTTTATTAGGCTCGGTTACTTACTTTAAGTAGAAAGTAAAAAAATCGTTAATTCTCTTCGTATCTACTTAAGCTTTTTACTCTAAAACGTTCTACTCGAAAATAAAATATTCTATTTAAAAATCTTATTTAAATAGAATTATTCTATCCGAAATGTTCTTATTAAAATAAGACGTTTTATTCGAAAATCTTATTTATATAAAGCGTTCTATCTAAAAATTTTAATTTCGAAATTTATCTTCGGCGTAACTATTACTCGAGTAACTCTCTAAAAAAATTAAATTTCTAATTTTTAGTAGAGGATTTAAGCGTTCTCGAATCTTTAATCCTTTATTTTTAATAATTAAGCGTATTATTCTTAGTTCTAATTAATATTACTTCGAGATAATTAGTTAGATTCTTTAGACTATAATTAATTTAAAATAAAGTATAAATACTATTATTAATAGCTTAGTTAAAAAAGTCTAATTCTAAGAATATCTACGCTTAATAGCTAGATATCTCTATTTAAATCTAAATAGAGCTCTATAGAGCTTCTATAGGAATATCGTAGAGTTTCCTTATAAAGACTACTTCTAATAATATCTTTCTCTCTAGAGAGCTTATTCTCGAGCTTTAAAGATAGTATAAAAATCGCGATATTTCGAGAACCCCCTTTTAAAAGATCTACAATTTTAGAAGAATATATATACCTTATACTCCGAGGTTTACTTTCTCAAAGATTTCTAAATATCTCTTTATTTATAAAACTTAAAATTTATCTTTATAAACTATTAAGTAAAAGATCTATAGCTCTATCTTTACGTCGATATAATATAAAAATAAAGCTATATTTTAAATCTATAACCTCGTCTTAGCGTATATAAATTAAATTTAAGTTTATTTTAATCGGCCTTAAAGTTTCTTTCTTAGATATTTACTTAGACTTTTTATACTAAAGCGTTCTATCTAAAAATAGAATATTCTATTTAAAAATCTTATTTAAATAGAGCTACTGGCCGAAAAGGTATAATATAATATAAGATATTAATCTATTATATTATACTCTAATATAGTATAAGTTATTAAGATTTATATAATTTTATATCTAGTATAGTATAGAATCTTAGCGATATATATTATAATATAATATATTTATAATATTATATTATAATATAATATATATATAGAATATTTTAATTAGAATTTTTATATTTAGAAGTAATTATTTTAATTATTATTCTAATTAATAATTATATTAAATTAATAAAATATAAAATTAAATATAATTATATTTTATTATTCTATATATATAAAAGAAAGCGAGCTATATTTATTAATAATAAAAAAAGCTTATCTTTTAATAATATTAGCTACGCGAAATTTATTAATACTTTATAATTAAAGTCGTCGACGATAATTTTATATATTTATTATATATTTTCGATATCGCTATTTAGTATAAAATTATATATATTATAATTAGAGTTTTTTTATTAAATTACTAATTTAGAAAAGTTAATATATTTTTTAATATTCTTTTAAAAGTATCGTAGCTTAATATAATAAGCTATATTTCTTTAAGCTATCTTCTTATAATATATAAGAAAAAGATAAGATATAGAAAGTATATAAAAGTATATTTAATAATTCTAGAATAAATTAATAATATTTATAATAATAATTAGAATTAAGAATTAGATATATTTAAATAAAAAATAATTTTATATTATTTATATAATAATAATAATAATAATTAAGATTAAAATATTAACTTAGATAATATAGCTTTTATAATAAACTTTTTATTATTATATATTAGATTAATTATATATAAATAAAGATTTATAATTTTATCTTTTAAATATAATTATATTTAATATTTTAAGATTTTTATAATAGCTTAATACTTATTAGCTAGCGTATTAATATTATTATATTTAAACTATAATAGCGCTTATTATTAAATTCTATATTACGCTCTCGAGTAGTTTAAAAAATAGAATTTACTTAATTATTAGCGCGTATAATAAAATTATTCTTAATACTTATATTTTATTTAACTTCGATATTATTTATTTTCTTTTAATTCGAGCTTTTATCTTTATCTATATATATAATAATTCGCGTAATAAGCGAAACTTTAAATTTCTTTATAATTATACTTATATATTTTTTTTATATAATATTATTAAAATATAAGTCTACTAGAATAATAATTAGAATTAAAAATTATTTATTATTTATTTATTATATCTTATCTAATTTACTTAAAAGCTTATTTCTATTATAATAATAATATATTAATATATTTAACTTTATACTTTTTAATAATTATAATATAATTAATAATTAAGATATTAACTTTCTTTACTTTCTTAATTAATTTCTTTTTAAATATAAATATATTTATTCGCTATCGCGATTTCTTAATATTTTTATTTTAATTAAATTTATTCTTCGCTTTTTATTTTAATTAAGAATTTAATTATCGTTTAATTAATTTATATTAAGACTCTTTAATATCGCTATTATTATTAATATTTATTATTTATTATAATAAATTATTAGACTTAATCTTTTTTATTTTAATTATTATAAAAAGATAAATTAATAGATATATATAAAAGAATTAAAGGGCTTATATAAATATTTATAAATATTAAACTATTCTTAATTTTAATTAAAGCTTATTTTATTAAAAAGTATATTAATTCTAATAAATATAAATATTAGAAATAAAGAGAATATATATTATATATTATTTTAAGTATATTATTATAGAGTTTAATTTAAAAAATAATTATTTTTATAAAGATAGTAAGATTTAAAAATAAGAAAGTAAGAATAAAATATATAAAAATTTTAATAAGTTATAATAATTTAATATTAGTTAAATTAAATAAAGATAATTATTTATTAACTCGCTCTTTTAAATCTTTTATTTTTTAATCTATATAGATTATAATAATAATTATAATTATTATAAAAGTAGCTAAGATTATATTAAATAATAATACTTAATAAATATAATTCGCTTAAATTTAAATCTTTAAAATTTAAGAGAAAGCGCTTTATTAATATTTAATTTAAGTTAGATAATTTAAAGTAATTTAAAAATTTAATATATATAATAAATATTTAAGCTTTTCTTCCCCTCTTCTTCTTCTCTAAAACTTTCTTTTTTATATTAATTCTTCTTATTATTAAACTATCTTCTTTATATATTAGATTTCTATTTAAATAATTTAATATTATTATAGCGATATTAAAAATATAATATAATTATTAAATTATATATTTATTCTTTATTTTTTAATAACTTTAAATTAATATATAGATAAATTATATAAAGAGCTTAATTTATATATACTTAATTTATTATTAATAGCTTTTTAAAAAAGCTAATATTATTTTAAAATACTAAATATAATATTAAAGTAAAGACTTTATTAAATATTATTATCGCTTTAATCGCTATTATTATTACTTTAATAAATATTACTTTTATTTTAATAAATATTACTCTTATTTTAATAATATTAAAACGTCGATAGAAATTAGATAATATATTCTTTTAATTATTATTATATTTATTATATATAATTAACGCGAGCTATAGCTCGAGCTTTATATAAAATTTATTATTATTAAAAATTAATTAATTTTATAATTTCGAAGCTTCTCTTCTAATATTTAATTTATTAAATTATACTTAATTAAAATTTATTAAAGCGCTATTATATTTAAAGATTTACTTTTAAAATATTATATAAGATAATAAAAGTTTTTATAATATATTAGTTTAAAAATAAATTTTTTATTATTACACTTTATAATTAGCTCTAATAATCTCTATTTAAATAAATATTTATTTTTATATAATATATAAAAAGCGAGTTATATTATAAAAAAAGAATTTAAATCTTATAATTATTTTAATTAAGTCGTTTAGATTAAAAATAAAAATATATTTATCTTTATATAATTTAATTATTAAATTAATTAATTATTATAGATATAATTATAAGATATAATTATATATTATTAATTACTCTAATAATTATAAAAAGTGTAAAAGAAATAAAATTATATAATTAAATACTTATAAATTTTTCTCTTCTAAGTATTTATTTTAATTTAAAATTTAATCGCTATTTAATTAAAAAAAAGATAAAATATAAAAAATATATAAAAGTAGATTTAATAATTTTAGAATAAATTAATAATATCTATAATAATAATTAAAATTAAAAATTAGATATATTTAAATAAGAGATAACTTTATATTATTTATATAATAATAAGAGTAATAATTAAGATTAAAGTTTAATTTAGATAGCGTAACTTTTATAATAAATTTTTTATTATTATATATTAAATTAATTATATATTAATAAAAATCTATAATTTTATCTTTTAAATATAATTATATTTAATATTTTAAGATTTTTATAATAATTTAATACTTATTAATTAATATATTAATATTATTATATTTAAGCTATAATAGAATTTATTATTAAATTTTATATTATACTTTTAAGTAATTTAAAAAATAAAATTTATTTAATTATTAAAATGTATAATAGAATTATTCTTAATATTTATATTTTATTTAATTTTAATATTATCTATTTTCTTCTAATTCGAGCTTTTATCTTTATCTATATATATAATAATTCGCGTAATAAATAAAACTTTAAACTTCTTTATAATTACGCTCGCGTATTTTTTTTATATAATATTATTAAAATATAAGTTTATTAGAATAATAACTAGAATTAGAAACTATTTATTACTTATTTATTATATTTTATCTAATTTTCTTAAAAGCTTATTTTTATTTTAATTATAATATATTAATATATTTAATTTTTTATAAATTATAAATTATAGCGTAATTAATAATTAAAATATTAATTTTCTTTATTTTTTTAATTAGTTTTCTTTTAAATATAAATATATTTATTCGCTATCGCGATCTCTTAATATTTTTATTTTAATTAAACTTATTCTTCGCTTTTTATTTTAATTAAAAATTTAATTATTATTTAATTAATCTATATTAACATTTTTTAATATTATTATTATTATTAATATTTAATTTTATTATAATAAATTATTAAACTTAATATCTTCTATTTTAATCGCTATAAAAAAATAAATTAATAAATATATATAAAAAAATTAAAGAATTTATATAAATATTTATAAATATTAAGCTATATTTAATTTTAATTAATATTTATTTTATTAAAAAGTATATTAATTCTAATAAGTATCGAAGTTAGAAATAAAGAGAATATATATTATATACTATTTTAATTATAAAGTTTAAATTAAAAGAATAATTATTTATATATAAAAAAGAAAATAAAAATAAAATATATAAAAATTTTAATAAGTTATAATAATTTTATTTTAATTAAGTTAGATAAGAATAATTATTTATTAACTCGCTCTTTTAAATATCTTATTTTTTAATCTATATAAATTATAATAATAATTATAAATATTATAGAAGTAAATAAAATTATATTAGATAATAATATTTAATAAATATAATTCGCTTAAATTTAAATCTTTAAAATTAAAGAGAAAGCGCGTTATTTATTAATATTTAAATTAAGCTAGATAATATAAAGTAATTTAAATATTTAATATACGTGATAGATATATAAGCTTTTTCTCTTCTCTAAAACTTTCTTTTTTATATTAATTCTTCTTCTTTCAAGATTATTTTCTTTATATCTTAGACTTTTATTTAAATAATCTAATATTATTATAATAATATTTAAAGTATAATATAAATATTAAATTATATATTTATTTTTTATTTATTAATAATTTTAAATTAATATATAGATAGATCGCGTAAAAAGCTTAATTTATATATATCGAAATTATTATTAATAGCTTCTTAAAAAGTTAATATTATTTTAGACTACGCGAGATAATAATTTATTTAAAAGTATTATAATAAAGTATTTATTAGATATTATTATTATTTTAATAGATATTATTATTATTTTAATAGATATTATCGCTATTTTAATAGATATCGCTTTTATTTTAATAATATTAAAATATTAATAAAAATTAGATAGTATATTTTTTTAATTATTATTATTTTTATTATATATAATTAATATAAGCTATAGCTTAAGCTTTACGTAAAATTTATTATTATTAAATTTTAATTAATTTTATAATTTTAAAACTTCTCTTTTAGCGTATAATTTATAAGATTTTATATTATATATATATTATATTATTCGATTATTATCTTTAAAAATTCGCTTTTAAAAAATAACTTTATATTTTTATAATAAACGAGATATTAAATAGAATAAATAATAGAATTTAATCTTTTATTTACTAGCTAATAATAAGTCTTATAATTTAAATATTTAATTATATTTAAAATTATAATTATAATTATCTTTATAATTATAATTAATATAAATTAAGATTTTTTATTAATATATAATTTTTTTTAAAAGATTTATATAAGCGTAATTAAAGATTAATATTCTTCTTTTAAGTATTAAACGCTTAGCGAGAAATATTAGAAGATTTATATCTAAATATTTATTAACTATATATTAATATTTACTTATTTTAAATTTTAAATATAAATATCTTTATTTTTAAATGAGATAAAGAAGCTATAGATTTAGAATCGAATATTATTAAGAGTTATCTACTATTTTCTATTATATTTTAACTATTTATAATTATTAATATACTCGCTAATAAGAAAAATATACTATTATTATATAAATTTAATCGCGATATTAATAATAACTATAAAAATTAAAGCTATTAAATATAGAAATACTCGCTAATAAGAAAGGCGTATTATTATTATATAAATTTAATCGCGATATTAATAATAATTATTAAAATTAAAGTTATTAAATATAGAGATATCTATTAATAAGAAAGGCGTATTATTACTATACGAATTTAATTACGATATTAATAATAATTATAAAAATTAAAGTTATTAAATATAGAGATATTCGCTAATAAGAAAGATATATTATTATTATACGAATTTAGTTACGATATTAATAATAATTATAAAAACTAAAGCTATTAAATATAAAGATACTCGTTAATAAGAAAGACGTATTATTATTATATAAATTTAATTATAATATTAATAATAACTTTAAATACTAAAGCTATTAAATATAGAAATATAATCTTTAATTTAATATAGATTTTAGAATAAAAAGCCTCTTTTATTAAAGTAGTAATATTTTTATAAATATATATCTATATTTAAATCGATTTAAGAAGTTTTATTCTATAAATATAAAATATATAAAATTATTAAATTAAGTATAATAGTTAAATATTATTAATTAAGCGTAATAAGTAGAAAGATAATTAGAATATCTTATTCTCAATTTAGAATAGTTTTTCTTTTATTTATTATATATTTTCTTTTTATAAAAATTACATCTAAACTTTAATAATATTATATTATTATTTATAAACTTATATCTTATTATAATTATTTAAAAAATTATATATCTTTTAATTATAAAGTAATTCTTTTTATATAAAATATATATAATTAAGCCGCTAGATATTAGTTAATAATTTTCTTTATTTATAATTATTAAAAAATAAATTATATTATTAAAATCGCTCGCTAATTTTATTTTTATAATTTTTTAAAATATATATAATATAGAGATTTAAATTCGAAGCGAATTAATCGATTTTAGAGTTATATAAATTAAGATCTTCTTTATTACTTAAATAAATATAATTTAAAAAATAATTAAATTTATTAATCTCTACTATTCGCGAATTTTTTTTAATATATAAATTTTAAAATTTAATTAATAATAATATAATTAGTATATATAATTAACTTATTATCTAATTTAGATATATATAATTAATATAATTATATACTTTTTTTATTTATAGCTATACTTCTTAAATTTCGTATATAATCTTTTAATTTTTATCTTCGCGAAGTTTTATTTTTACTTTATTTTAATAATATAAATAAATCTAAATTAATAGTTAATAAATTTTTTAAGAATTTTTTAAGTTTTTATAATTATTAAATTAATAGCTTTAATAAATAATAATATTATATATTAATAAATTATATTTAATATTATAATTAATTATTATATTAAAAGATATAGCGCTATTAGATATATACTTATTTTATAAAAATAATATTATTAATTTAATTTAATTATAAAATATAAAGAAAATAATTTTATTTTCTTTAAATATAAATAATATTATAATAAATAAGTATATTATAATATAAATATTATAATAATAAAAAGAATTTTTAAGAAAGAAGAGAGTAGATTAGAAAAGAATAATATTAAATATTCGTTATTAAACTAATTAATATTATATAATTAAAATTTTATTAAAATAAAATATTATTTAAAGATAAATTAAATTTAAATATTAATTAGAAAGCTAACTAGAAAAAGAAGTCGACTTTTTTTATTATTAATATATATTATAAAGCTATATATAAGCGCTTCTTTCTATATTTTAAATATATTTTAAATATTTATAGCTATATATATATATTCTCTTTTATATTTTATATATTTTAATATTCTTTATATACGCGATATATTTATTAAAGATAATTTTATTAATTTAATTAATTTCTATTTAATTTTATATTTATTAGTTATAAGAAAAGCTCTTTATTTTAATATTATAATTTTACTAATATTATTTTTAAATATTAAGTTATATATAGCTTATAATTAATCTACTTACTCTTTTCTCTTCTTCTACTCTAAAGATAAAAGAAAATATTATTTCTTTTTCGCCTTTATTTATAATAAATTAATTATTATTTTTATAAGATTAAAGATATCGATTTAAAAATAATATTATTTAATTAAAAGTAAAGAATATAATACTTTAATATTTTAACGTCTAAGTAAAAAATATTATAATATTATTTAAATAAGAGAGAGTTATATTAATAAGAAAGATCTCGATATTTAAAAATAATCTTAGCGCGATAGAAGATTTAATTTTTATATATAGAAGATTTAGATAATAATTAATTTAGCTAATTAAATTATTAAAGCGTTTAAATTAGATTTTAATTTTATATTAATATTTAATAAAATTTATTTAATAGTTTTAAGATATTAATATATATCTTTATTAATATAATTAATAATTAAAATATTAATTAAAAAGATATAATTTTTAATTTTAATATTTAAAATAGTATAGTAACGAATAAGTAGTATTAAAGCGAATTAAGTATATATTATATTAAATAGAAAAGCGTTAATAATTAGATTAATTAGAGTTTTAAATAAATTAAATTAAATATTAATTTTATATTAATATTATTATATATTTTTAAATATATAATTATTAATTATAATATTAATTAGAAAGAGTTAATCTCTAATTTAAAATATTAGAAATAATATAATAATATATTATTAAAGCGATATAAGTTTCTATTATAGTAAGAAGATAGAATTTATATATTAAATATTAATCTTATTTTATTTCTAATATTTTATTTATTTATATATTTCTTTTAATTTCTCTTTAAATATCTTAATTTTAAGATATTAATTAAATCTTTATTTAGCGTAAGTCTAGCTTTCTTAATTAATAATACTTAATATAAAATATTAATAAATATATTTTAGCGTAAAGATAATAATAAATCTTACTTTCTTTTTAATATTAATAATAAAAAATAATAAATATAATAATAAATAAAGATAATATAGACTATATAAAATTAGTTTAAATCTAATAATAATTATTAACTTATTTATTTAAATTTAAAAATTAGAAAATTCTAGAAATAAATATAATTTAATAAATATACGCTTATCGATTTCGAGAAGTTATATATTATTTATTATTACTATAATAAGATTCTAATTTATTTATTTATAGATTATAAAATAAGTAATATAATAGTATATATTAAGTCTAAAGAATATATTAAAAAAATTAATTTAAATAATTTATAATAAATAAATTTAATCGATAATTATAAAAATTAGATATATTTCTAAATTAGATAATATAAATTATTAATAAATAAAACGATAAATAGAATATTTAGCTTACTATTTATTCTAGAAAAAATAATATTAAAATTCTCTTATAATATTAGAAAATCGAAAGCTTATACGCGAAGACTTTCTAAAATAATTTTATCGCTAAATTATAAATATTAATATTTTATTTATAATTATTAATAATTTTAAAATATTATAATTTTTATACTATCTCGATTTTAATATATAATTAAAATTAATATTTATTATAAAGAATTAATTAATAAAAAAAGCTATAGAGTTAGAGATAAAATTATTAAAGAATTTATTAATTAATAATATTAAAGTCTTTTTAACTTTAAATTATTAGTTATTTTATAATCACTAATTATTTATAATAATTTTAATTTTTTTTATTAATATTAATTAGTAATAGTATAAGATTTTTATAAATTTTAAATATATTAAAGATAAATATATTAGCTAGAAATTTATAAATATTATTAATCTAATTCTTATAAAATATAAAATTTAATTATATATATTTAAATTTATAATTAATAATACTAATAATAATAATATACTCTTTAATAATTTAATTATTTATCTTTTTATTTTCGTAATAAAGAATTCGCTTAATATTAAAGAATTTAAATTCTTAAATTATTTATAATATATTCTTTATATAATATATATTATTTAATTAATTTTAAAAAAACTTCTAAATAATATTAGAATTATTTTAATAAATAAGAAATTTTAAAGAAGCTAAAATAATAAAGAAGATAAGAATTAAATTTAGATAAATATAATTAACTTATTAATAACTCTAATAAAAATATAATATTTCTTATTATTATTCTAATTATTATATTATTAATTATATTAAAATTTAAAAAATTACTATATATATTAATATTAGCGATTAATATAAAGAGATCTTTTTATATTATAAGCTAAACGACTTTAAGATAAAAACGTTTTAATATTAAATAAATATTAATCTTCTAAAAAAAAGTAATATTATTAGAGATGCTTTTTTAAGCTTTTTTAGAATATTAAGATTTATTAAGATTTAATTTATTAGATATTAATCCACGCTCTATTTCTTTATATTAATATTATATATTTCTTAAAAAATAGATTAACTATTTATTTAAGATTAAAATAATAAAAAATAATTATAAATAGAAATTATAGTCTAAGCGTTTAAATAGTTTTTAATTAATTTCTAATAGATTTAATATTTAATTTAGCTTATTAAATCTTTTTATAAATTTATAAAATTAATAAATAGAGAAAAAGAGATTATAATTTATTATATCTTTAATATTTATAATTATCTATTTAATTATATAGATAAAAAGCTTAGAAAATTAAAAAAAAAGAGAATTTCTTAAAGCTCTTAAGGCGATTTATAAGTAATTAATTATTTATTATAATTAAACTTAATTAGATTTAAGCTATCTATATAAATAAGCTATACTTTTATATCTAAATTATAATAATATAAAATTAAAAAAATCGAATTAAAAGATTAATATTAGAAAGAAGCTATAAGTAAAGATCTATTAAAAAATATTTAAAAGAATATTTTAAAATTATTAAAATATTAATATAAGTAGTTAATTATAAAGAGCTAAGTAAATAAATTAATTAAATAAAAATATATTTAATTAAATAACAAAATTTAAAATTAAGAATTTAAATAATAAGAATAAATATAATTAATTTTAATAGTATAGAAGAAATAATAAGTCTTCTAATTATTATTCTAATTATAATTTTACTTTTAATCTTAATAAAGCTTCTTTTAATAATCTAGTAAATCTTTTAATTTTAAAATAATAAAAGAAATTAAAGTTTAAATATATTATAATTACTCGAATAGCTTATAATATTCTTTATTCTCTCGCGAAGACTATTATATATAAGTAGTGGTTTTTAATAATTAAAAGATATTATAATATTTAGAAGTATTATTTATTAGCGATATTCTATATTTTAATAATAATTCTTTATATAAAGTATTAAGAAAATAAGTTTAAATAGATTAAATTTAATTTTAAAGAAGATCTTAATATATCGAATTAGATTAAAAGAGCTAATAATACTTTATATAAAAATTTAATTAATATTTATAATAATTATATTAATAAAGATAATAAGTTTATAAAAAATATTTTAATAAGTCTAATATTTATAAGTTTATTAAGATATATTATTAATATTTTATAATATATAGAGAAGTAATTAATAGATTTATAGTTAGAGAGAATTAATAATAATAAATTTAATTTTAAAAAAGAGATTTAAGATAATTTGAGAAGCGAATTTATTTATAAATAGTTAATAAGTTTAATTAGATAAAAATAGATTTAAGAAATTTAAAAGAATTATAATAGAGTAGAATAGAAGAGTAGTAGAGAGTTTAAGAGAAGAATAAATATAAAGTTTATTAAGCTTATTTAACGCGTTAAAATAAATATATAAATAAAGATAATTATAGAATTTTATTCTTATAATATTTAAAGATTTAAAATTTAAAATATTCTTTTATATTATAATTTTAAAAAGAAGAATAGAGATATTTATAGTTTTAATTATTATTCTAATTATTATTATTAATAAAAAGATAAATAGCTATATTAGATTATTCTTTATATTCCCTCTCTCTTAATAAAGAAGAATAAATATATTCTATATATCTTAATCGAATTATTCTATAAATATAGAAATTTCAATCGAGATATTTTATATATATACTATTTCATGATATAATATCACAAATATACCATATCGTAAGATATTTCGCCAAGATCTTAAACCTATATCAGAAAAATAGAATAATATCTAACCCTATCTATATTATACTCGAATACGATATAATATTACTTAATATGAAATATTCTATGAAATATATTATACCTTTCCGACTAGTAAATAGAGCTATTCTATCTAAAATGTCTTTATTAAAATAAAGCGTTCTACTCGAAAATCTTATTTATATAAGACGTCTTATCTAATAGTTTTAGCTTTAAAACTCGCCTTCGACGTAATTATTATCTAAGCGACTCTCTAAAAAAATTAAATTTCTAATTTTTAATAGGAGATTTAAGTATTCTTAAATTTTTAATTCTCTATTTTTAGTAATTAAGCGCATTACTCTCGATTTTAATTAATATTACTATAAAGTAGCTAGCTAGATTCTTTAAATTATAATTAATTTAAAATAAAGTATAGATATTATTATTAGTAACTTAGCTAAGAAAGTTTAGTCTTAAGAGTATCTACGCTTAATAGCTAGATACCTCTATTTAAACCTAAATAAAGCCTTATAGAGCTTCTATAGAAACGTTATAAGGCTTCTTTATTCCCTTAGAGACTACTTCTAATATAAAGTTATTAAAAGATAAAAAATAATTATATTATATTTTAAATATTATTATTATAATATTAAATTATTTAAATAGAAATCTAATATATAAAGAAGATAGTCTTATAATAAAAAGAATTAATATAAAAAGAAAGGTTTTAGAAGAAAAGAAAAGCTTAGATATTTATCCCGTATATTATATTTTTAAATTACTTTATATTATTTAACTTAAATTAAATATTAATAAAACGCTTTCTCTTAATTTAATTTTAAATAAATTATATTTATTAAGCGCTATTATTTAGTATAATTTTTTTTATCTTTATATTAATTCTAATTATTATTATAGCTTATATAGATTAAAAGATAAAATATCTAAGAGAATAAATTAGTAAGTAATTATTTTTATCTAATTCAATTAGCGTTAATTATTAAATTTTTTTAAATTTTTTATATATTTTATTTTTACTTTCTTCTCTTTAAGTCTTATTATCTTTATAGAAATAATTATTCTTTAAATTAAACTCTATAATAATATACTTAAAATAATATATAATATATATTCTTTTTATTTTTAATATTAATACTTATTAGAATTAACGTATTTTTTAATAAAATAAGCTTTAATTAAAATTAAGAATAGCTTAATATTTATAAATATTTATATTAACTCTTTAATTTCTTTATATATATTTAATAATTTATCTTTTTATAGTAATTAAAGTAAAAGAGATTAAATTTAATAATTTATTATAATAAATATTAAATATTAATAATAATAGCGATATTAAAGAGTTTTAATATAAATTAATTAAGCGATAATTAAGTTCTTAATTAAAATAAAAAGCGAAGAATAAATTTAATTAAAATAAAAATATTAAGAAACTATAATAACGAATAAATATAATTTTATTTAAAAAAAAAATAATTAAAAAAATAAAGAAAGTCGATATTTTAGTTATTAATTATATTATAATTATTAAAAAGTATAAAACTATATATATTAATATTCTATCGTTAAAATAAAAATAAGCTTTTAAATAACGTAGATAAGATATAATAAATAAGCGATAAATAATTTTAATTCTAGCTATTATTTTAGTAGATTTATATTTTAATAATATTATATAAAAAAAGCACGCGAGCGTAATTATAAAAAAATTTAGAGTTTTATTTATCGCGCGAAGTATTAATATATATAAAAGAATAATATAAAGCTAAGCTTAGAAATCTTAAATTTATATATATATTTAATTATAAATATAAGTTCGCTACGCTTTTTAACTAGATCGGCTAAGTTATCGCGGGTAAATAAATTAGCGTTCGTAACTATTAAAAGATAGTCGAATAGCCCTAATAAAAAAATAGATATATATTATTTAATTTTAGAATAACCTTTTTATTTTCTATTAAAATTTTAAGATTTTTTTTTTAAATTATAGAACGAAATGTGGGCTTTTATAAAAAAGAAGAGTTATTAAATTTAGTCTTATAGATATTTAAAAGCGAGGAATTTAGATATCGCTTATTAAAGATCGCTTATTAAAATTTACTCGATAGCTCTAATTAAAAAAAAAATTATAAATTTAATTTATAGACCTTTACTCGTTATATATATAGATAAAAATAAAAACTTAAATTAAAAGAAAATAAAGACTATTAAAATTAAATAAAATATAAATACTAAGAATAATTCTATTATATACGCTAATAATTAAATAGATCTAATCTTTTAAGCTATTTAAAACTATAATATAGAATATAATAATAAATACTATTATAGCTTAGATATGATAGTATTAATAGACTAATTAATAAATATTAAATTATTATAAAAATCTTAAAATATTAAATACGATTATATTTAAAAGATAAATTTATAGATTTTTATTTATATATAATTAATCTAGCGTATAGTAATAAAAAGTTTAATATAAAAACTACGCTATCTAAATCGATATTTTAATCTTAATTATTATTATTACTATTATATAAGTAATATAAAATTATCTTTTTTTTTAGTATATTTAATTCTTAATTCTAATTATTATTATAGATATTATTAATTTATTCTAAAATTATTAAATATACTTTTATATACTTTCTATATTTAATCTTTTTTTTATATATCGCGAGAAGATAGCTTAAAGAAATATAACTTATTATATTAATAGACATAGCTCGCTTTCTTTTATATATATAAAATAATAAAATATAATTCTATTTAATTCTATATCTTATTAATTTAGCGTAACTATTAATTAAAATAATTACTACTAAATATAGAAATTCTAATTAGAATATCTTATATATATATTATATTAATATATATAAAAGAATAAGATAGAGCTAAGCTTAAAAATTCTGAATTTATATATATAATTAACTATTAATTTAAATTCGCTACGCTTATTAATTAGATCGACTAATTTATCGCGAGTAATTAAATTAGCGTCTATAATCTTTAAAATCTTACTCTCTCGCGTCTTTCTTATTAAAAAAATAGATATATATTATTAACTCATAGAATAACATTTTTATTTTCTATTAAAATTCTATTTTTTTTTTAAATCTTAGAGCGCTATTTACGATTTTCGAATATTTAATAATTTTTAGATTTAATCTTATAATAAATTATTAAAGTATAGAAATTCAAATATCGCTTATTAAAGTTCGCTTATTAAAGTTCGCTTATTAAAGATCGCTTATCTACTTACTCGATAGCTCTAATTAAAAAAATAATTATAAATTTAATTTATAGATCTTTACTCGTTATAATTATAATATTATTAATATATATAATAGAATAAGATAGAACTAAACTTAAAAATCTTAAACTTATATATATAGTGAATTATTAATTTAAGTTCTATACGCTTTTTAATTAAACCGACTAAGTTAGCCCGATAGTCCTCTCGCGTTTCTCTTATTAAAAATTTATATATAGAAGTTTTACACTTTAAAGTACTCAGCTTACGATATATATAGTTATTTTATAATTCCTTAAATTATAAAGCTCGCTATACGCTTTCTAACGCTATAAAAATAATAAAGTTTAACTTACTACTAATAAATTAAATAAATATTTAAATATAATAATTATAATAGTTATATTAAACGCGTTCGAGATCGAATAATAATCCTTTCACCTATTTATATAATTATTCTTCTTCTATAATTCTATTAATTTATTAATTATAAATAAATTCGCTCTCGATATCTCTCGTCTAAATATTACTAAGTATCTAAGATATATATCTCTTTCGTCTATTTTTTAAATCTCTTATTAACGATAATTAAGACCGTAAACGAGCTTAATAGCTATTTACTACTACTTATAAACGCGTTAAAAGACTCTTAAAAAGAGCTTAAATAAATATATTCTCCTCTATATACTTCTTTTAAGCTAGCGATAAATAAGTTAAATTAATATTTAAATATTATAATTATATTAAACGCGTTTAATTTAAATATATATACCCCTTTTACCCGCCTCTTAAAGCTCTTATTAACGCTCTTAAACTATTTCTTAATAAATTCGCTATTACTAATAATCGAGATCGTAAGCGAGTTTAATAGCTATTTATTATTAATTATAAAGGCGTTAAAAGGCCTTTAAAAAGAGCCTAAACGAATATATTCTTTTCTATATACTTCTCTTAAGCTAGCGATAGATAAGTTAAAATTATTAAAACTAGCATAGATACGATATTAGTATAAGTGAGATAGAACTAGAATAATAAGGCTATCGAACTATATATGTGGAAAGGAGGTATAATATGATAGGGGATGCCTCCGCCAAGGCCCGCTAGCCATAGGGCTGAGTGGTGTGTTAAGGGTACGCTCGTAACAGTACTCCCCTCTCTTAAATAGCCATAGCCCTTATAGCTGGTAGACCGGAGATGCAGGCCCATTGCTTACCTTGTATCTCCAAACATCCATAGTCCCTGCAAGCCTTGACTGGAGAGGATTTGCCAGAGATCCTGGAGATGTAGGCCATATCTTGCCTGCGTGTCAGTAAGATTCCCTAAGCCCTTCTCCAGCTTTCTTGCGATGGTCCTTCGAAAGAACCACTTGTGCGTCATAACGCGGGCCCTCAATTTGACGAAGATCCATGAAGAATTGAATGAATAGTGATTAAAAAACGCAGTCTGGTGCCGAATAGTCATTTGATACTCACTTTTGCAATGGTGAGGAAATTTATAAAATGATGAGATCTGATTGATTAGTTGCTCCCGAGTCGAACCGAGCCGTAAGCGCTAAAACTTTAAACTAATGATTAAATAAGTCTCTTTATAGAATATTATATAGTCGATATCGATAGAGACTATCGACGGTGATAGTAAGATCTATAGACGACGTACTATGGTTTCGAAAGACCTTTATGTATATGATAATAAAGGAAGCCTACTTAGTAAGTCTGATATGAGGCTATTAATGAGTAATATAGGCCTAAGAAATCGATTTTCGAATGTGAAAAAAAATGATGCCTTTCTAAAAACATCGAACGTTTTTAATTCGTTTAAAAATACGATATTCGAGATTTATCGATACTTATACTAATTTCGACTATATTTATAAAACTATTACGTTCTTAACTATATTTATCTATTACGTTTTTAATTATAGATAGCCCTAGTAATTAAATTTAAATACTTCGTCGATATTTATATTAAAGCGAGAGTATTTATTATACTTCTATATATTAGTCTAATTTTTATACCCACGTTTATATATCTTATCGATATTTAAATCGTTATTATTACTTACGTTAGAACGGGTTATAATCGAGTATTTCTCTTTTTTAATATCGACCTCGATCTTTACTTTTATATATTATTTTATAAATCTCTTTACTTTCTTTTTAACTAGTTCCTTTATAAATTATTAATAATTAAACTATTTTCTTATAATATATTTCTTTAGTTAAGATATAGTCTAATCTCTTCTATATATAATAAATATATTATATAAATAAAGCTTTAATTTCTCTCGTAAATTATATATAATATTATTAGAGTCTTTGAAATTACTTTTATATTCGATATATATTATAAAGTTTCTATAGAATATAAGAAAGAGTTAACTTTCTTAGCTTATTCTACTATAAGTATATTAATAGGTCTATTAAATAATTAATAATAGTACTTCGTATATATTACTTAGATAATTTAAAAGAACGTCGATTATAGAATATAAGCGATATCGTTATCTAATAAATATATAATAACTGGCCTTCCCTTTAAGCCTCGCTATAACGTAGGTAATTTTGAAAATATTGGTAAGAAAATGATCGCCATTGTGGGTAAGCTTATCTTGGATTCTTATTTTCTAGTCATCGAATAGTATTGAATTCGTGCCCGTGAAGACAGGTGGATCTAGTAGCCTCGGGCTGAGTGGCTGTCTGACTATCTGCTATAGCGAGATTAATCGATATCGATTTGCTCTAAGTGTCTCGAAATCTCGTGAATATAGATAGAGGTGGGGACGGAGGTGGAGTAGAGATGCCAGGCGAGTTTTAGGCCTATGTCTCTCCTTGCTATCCTGGTATCTCCTACGAAGGAGGTGGAGCAGAGATGCCAGGCGAGTTTTGGCCCTGCATCTCCCCTGACTGCATCTCCCCTAGGTGACTCGATGTTCTATGATATCGCTGGTAAAGGTCCTCAGCAGATAGAGATCGCTGCACGCGTGGCATACGAAGTCGTAGCGAATTTGGAGGCGAATATCTTATATATAGGTCTTTATATATAAGATAGTATATAGAATAAGACTAATCACGATATATAGAAGATCGTAATCTAGAGAAAGAGGAAGTATTCTTATAACGACGATATGAAAGACGATATCTTAATATTAATATAAATGAATTTAAGAAATTTATAATATATTAAATATAGGTAAAAATAGAGTAAAGCGAAGAGGTCTCTAAAATTCTAGTACTATAAAGGTATTTATAAGTTAAGAAATTTAATAGATCTCTATACTAAGAGTCGAAATTTAACTATAATATTTGAAATAGTATTATTTCTTTACGAGAGTCTATAACACTCGTTTCTTAATTAATTAAATCGTTATAAAGATTATAAATACTTCGAGTATAACTCTTTTAAGTAATATTACTTCGTTTAGAGAATTAATTAAGATTTAAGTAAGTTATAATATAAAGCGGAGAAGGATTTCTTATATTCGATATAGGGGACTCGTTTTTTAATAAATTAGACTATCGTTAATATTGTAGATTATCTAATATAGATTTTTTCGAATGATATAGATAAGTTATAATTTGAATATATAATAGAGTTTTTATATAATAGAAATACCTAGCGTTTTCTTTATTAGGCTCGATCGCTTACTTCGAGTAGAAAGTAAAAAACCCGTTAATTATCTTCGCCGAGGGGGGTATAAAGAAGTCTTATTATAATGTTAAAACTATCTTAGTATAGATACGATATTAGTATAAGTAAGATAGATAGAATAATAAGACTATCGAATTATATATATGAGAAGAAGATATAATATAATAGAAGATATCTTCGTTAAGGCTCGCTAGTTATAGAACTAAGTAATATATTAAGAATACGCTCGTAATAAAACTAATATTTAAATATTATAATTATATTAAATACATTCGAGATTAAATAATAATTCTTTCACCTATTTATATAATTATTTATCTTTTACTATTCTATTTAATTTTATTAATTCTATTAATATAAATATATTTATTCTTAATACTCTTATACTTAATTAAATAAGAGAAGAATCTATAATAGATAAATACGGAGAATACTACGGAGAATATTATGGAGATAGTTATTAGTAATAGTAATATAATAAGCCTACTCTCTATAATCTTATATTAATTTATTTAACTAGTATAAGAGAAGTTAATATAATAAGCGAATACGAAGAATATTACGAAGAATATTATAAAGAATACTATAAAGAAATTAAGCGGTAATAAAGCTCTTAATATTAAGAATACGGCTTAGCTCTCTAAAATCCTACGTTATATACTCTCTATAATTTTATATTAAATTATTATTTAATAAGCGAAGAATACTACTATAACTTAGTTTATTATCTCTACTATATTAAGAAGTAAGAGAAGAAATTTTAATAGATAAGAATAAAGAATATTATAGAGAATACTATAGAGAATACTATAGAGAATACTATAGAGAATACTATAGAGAAATTAAGCGGTAATAAGATTTTTAGTATTAAGAATATAGCTTAGCTCTCTAAAATTCTACGTTATATACTCTTTATAATTCTATATTAAATTATTACTTAATAAGCGAAGAATATTACTATAACTTAATTTATTATCTTTATTATATTAAGAAGTAAGAGAAAGAATTATAATAGATAAATACGAAGAATATTATAAAGAATACTATAAAGAATATTACGAAGAAATTAAGCGGTAATAAAACTATTATTATTAAGAATACGACTTAGCTCTTTAAGATGCCACGTTATATACTCTTCACGGTTTTATATTAAATTATTACTTCGAAACGATATATATTTAAATAAATTAAAATTATTCGATATTTATAACTATTTTATTATTCGAAAATTTTTACTATAGTAGAAGATATTATAGAATTCACACTACTAATTAATATATTATCTCTATTTCTTTTTAATATTTTTATACTTCTTATTATAAGAATATAGCCTTTCTCTATTTTTTATAAATAATTATTATATTTTTCTAATTAGATCTTAGCGCGTTTTTCTTTATATATAAATTAATTTTATAGTAATAAAAGTAGATTAAAAATATATATTAAGCGATTAGAGTTTAATTTAACTTAGAATTAAAGTTAAAATTCGATTTAATATAGAAAAATTTAACTTTATAAATTTAATTCATAGGTCTTTACTTATAAATATATTATATTATAATATATATCGCTAAGATCTTATATTATATTAGATATAAGATTATATAATTATTAATATTTTATATTATAATAGAGTATAATATAATAGATTAATATCTTATATAATATTATATCTTTTCGATTAATAGTTATCTATATAATATAAAATCTATATAATATAATTTAAATTCTATAAATTAAATTTATAATTATTATAATATAATATTATAAAAAGATAAGATTATCGAGTAATATTATAATAGCGAAAAGATTAAAGTTAATATATTTAAAATAGATATCGATTAAGAAGTAAATAATATAGAATAGAGTTATAAGAGCGTTAAAATAAGTATAAATAATTTAATTAATTTTAATAAGTATACTATTAATTAAATTCTTTACTCTTTAATATTAAAATTTTTAAATCTTATTAATAATTATAAAGAATTTCGTTATTATAATATTTAATATAATAATATAATCTCTATAATCTTATAATAAATTATTATTAATTATTTAATTATTTTATATATATATAAAATCTAGAAAGTAATTACTATTTATATATCTATCTTAATATTTTTAAAAAGCGAAAAATCGATTTTTAATTAAATTTATATTATAAATAGTATTTAAGATTAATTTATAATATAATATAACTTTCTCTTAATTACGTTTTTTATATTAACTTTATTAGATATAATTATTATAATTATATTAATTAAACGCTTTATTATAAAATAGCTATAATTTTTAAAAATATTAATTCTTATATTAATATTTTTAAATCGATATTTAAAAGACTAGAGAATAATTTAAATATAAAAAGTTATAAGCTACTCTATAAGAACTTATAATATTATAATTTATATATTTATAATTATTCTATTTTAAATAAAATTATTATTATTTAAAAGAATAATATTAATAACTTATTAGATATATTTAAAATTAAAGATATATTAATAGAAATTTAAAATAATTAGAAATTTTATATTTTATATTAGTATTTAGTCTATATATCTCTATACTATTTTTCTATTTTTTAATTTAATAAATAGTTATAGTATAGCGAGTAAAGGCCTATAAATTAAATTCATAACCATTTTTTTTAATTAGGGCTGTCGAGTAGATTTTGATAAGCGATCTTTAATAAGTAATATCTGAATTTCTTACTTTTAAATATCTATAGAACTAAATTTAATAATTGTTTTTTTATTTGAAAGCCTACATTTTATTCTATAATTTAAAAAAGAAATCTTAAGACTTTAATAGAAAATAAAAAAGTTATTCTAAAATGAAATAATGTATACCTGATTAGAGCTGTCCGACTGTCGAGAAGAAACTTTGATAAGCGATATTTGAATTCCTTACGCTTTGATAATTATAAGACTAAATTTAGAAATTCTTTTTTTATCTGAAAGCTCATATTTCGTTCTATAATCTAAAAAAAAATCTCAAAATTTTAATAGAAAACAAAAACGCGATTTTATATGTCAATAACGTACACCTAATTTTTAATAAGAGAGAGCGAGATTTTAATAGTTGCGGATATTAATTTATTTACCCGCGATATCTAATTAAAAAGCGTAGATCTAACGAATTAATAATTAGCTATATATATAAATTTAAGATTTTTAAGCTTAATTCTATCTTTTTCTATTATATATATTAATAATATATTTTATATAGATAATATATTAAATAAGAGCTTTTTATTTAATAAAGTAGAAATAATAAAGCTATTCTATAAGTTAGAGAAATTATTAATTTAAATAACTCTATATAAATAATTCTTATCTTATAATATAGATTTATATTATTTATTTCTTCTACTCTATTAATTATTAACTTTTTATAAATATACGAGTAAAGATTTATAAATTAGATTTATAATTATTCTTTTTAATTAGAACTATCGAGTAAATTTTAATAAGCGATCTTTAATAAGCGATATCTGAATTCCTTACCTTTAAATATCTATAAGACTAAATTTAGTAATTTTTTTTCTCTACGGAGGTCGGCACCAAAAGTCCTGAACAGCGCTAAAATACTTGGCACTCTTGGTATTCTTAGTACTTCTATATAATTATATTTATTTAATAATAATACTTTATATAATTACGTATATACTTATTAGCTCGCTCGACGAAGTCGTATAATCGTATATTATCTCTCTTATAATCTTTTCTATACTTATTATTATCTTTAAAACGTATTATCTTTATAATATATCTCGATATTTATAGTAATTTACTCTATTTACTTCTAAATTCTCTTTTAAATAAGCTCGTAATTTTAATAATATAGTTATTATCTTTCGACTTTCTTATAAGTTCTTAATATATCTTTTTAAGTAATATAATATTTTATTTATAGTTAATAAGACTTAGTAACTAGTAAGTATTTAAATTTAAGTCTTATTATTATAATTAATACTTTAAGTATTAAATATATTAATAAAAGATAATTAAGATAGAGAATAATAAGAAGATTTCTATTTATTATACTATATAAATGAGACTTATATATTAAAAGTCTTTATACTCTTTCTCTATTTCTCTATATTATAATTAATACTTTAATATTATTACTATTATATATTCTATTAATATCGCTATTATATATATACTTCGTATATATATACTTTATATATATATACTACGTCGCTATTATATAGAGTACTAATACTTATTAAAATAAAGAATAATAATGCTATTTATGAAATTTGGAAGTATATCAAGCACTCAGCCCTACCTAAACCCTTATCTTGATATGTCTAGAACTTTTAATACCGACCTCCGTACTGAGATCTACACCGAAAGTCCTGCACCCGTTAAGACTCTTACGCTTAGACTTCGAATAACGCCTTATCTAAAGAGTTATCTAAATAATATATCTAGAGTTCTTCAAAATCGCATCTAGCTCTAGCCAGGTTTCGAGGCTTAATACCCCTATTAAGTTAAAAGAAGTATCTAAAGTCTTATTCATACGCTATAAGAAGATATTTCTAGACTTTCTCTCTACAGAGCCGCTTTTCGAAAGTAGAATTAGGGCTGCACTAGTACGGGTGTAGGACTTTCGATGCAGACCTCTATACTTGATATACGTTCGGGTGCTGATATTTCAAACGTACTTGATGTACGTTCGAGTGCTGATATTTCGTATTCGTATTTTTTCGAAATCTCTTCAAACGTACTTGATATACGTTCGGGTACTGATATTTCGTATTCGTATTTTTTCGAAATCTTTTTAAACGTACTTGATATACGTTTAAGTGCTAATATTTCAAATATACTTAATATATATTCGAGTGCTGATATTTCAAACGTACTTGATGTATATTCGAGTGCTGATATTTCGTATTCGTATTTTTTCGAAATCTTCTTAAACGTACTTGATGTACGTTCGGGTACTGATATTTCGTATTCGTTTTTTTTCGAAATCTTCTCAAACGTACTTGATGTACGTTCGGGTGCTGATATTTCGTATTTTCTTTTTTTCGAAATCTTCTCAAACGTACTTGATGTACGTTCGGGTGCTGATATTTCGTATTCGTTTTTTTTCGAAATCTTCTCAAACGTACTTGATGTACGTTCGGGTGCTGATATTTCGTATTCGTATTTTTTCGAAATCTCTTCAAATGTACTTGATGTACGTTCGGGTGCTGATAGTTCGTATTCGTATTTTTTTCGAAATCTCTTCAAACGTACTTGATGTACGTTCGGGTGCTGATAGTTCGTATTCATATTTTTCGAAATCTTCTCAAACGTACTTGATGTACGTTCGGGTGCTGATAGTTCGTATTCGTATTTTTTCGAAATCTCTTCAAACGTACTTGATGTACGTTCGGGTGCTGATAGTTCGTATTCGTATTTTTTCGAAATCTCTTCAAACGTACTTGATGTACGTTCGGGTGCTGATAGTTCGTATTCGTATTTTTCGAAATCTCTTCAAACGTACTGTTCGGGTGCTGATAGTTCGTATTCGTATTTTTCGAAATCTCTTCAAACGTACTTGATGTACGTTCGGGTGCTGATAGTTCGTATTCGTATTTTTTCGAAATCTCTTCAAACGTACTTGATGTACGTTCGGGTGCTGATAGTTCGTATTCGTATTTTTTTCGAAATCATTTTAAACGTACTTAATATACGTTCGAGTTCTAATATTTTAATATTCGTATTATTAATAATTTTCTTTTTTTAAAATCTCTTTAAATATATTTAATATATATTCTAATTCTAATATTTCATATTCGTATTATTAATAATTTTCTTTTTTTAAAATCTTTTTAAATATATTTAATATATATTCTAGTTCTAATATTCGTATTATTAATAAAAAATTTTAAAATTATAGATTGTAATTTACGCTTTTTAAATATAAAAAAATTAATATCTATAACTATTAAAATCTCTTTTTTTACTTCTAATTATTTAATAACTTTATTATCTTCTATTAAAATTTAATAATTTTTTTTCTTTAAAATATTTTTAAATATATTTAATATACGTTTTAATTCTAATATTTATATTACTAATAAATTTTTTTAGAATTATAAATCGTAATTTATACTTTTTAAATATAAATAAATTAATATTTATAAATATTAAAATCTATTTTTTTACTTTTAATTATTTAATAACTTTACTATCTTCTATTAAAATTTAATAGTTTTTTTTTTTCGAAATCTTTTTAAATATATTTAATATACGTTTTATTTCTAATATTTATATTATTAATAATTTTTTTTCAAATTATAGATCGTAATTTACGCTTTTCGAATATAAAAAAATCTTAAAATTTAATCTTATAGTTCTCTAGAGATAAGATATTTAAATATTATTTATTAAAGATCGTTTACTAAACTTACTTAATAGCTTTAATTAAAAGAATAGATTATAAATTTAATTTATAAATCTATTTATTATAGAATAAAAAAATTAATAGAATAGCGAAGAGAGAATTAGTTAATTAGATATTTAGTATTTTATTTATAAGATCGAGATTTTAATAATAATAGAATTCTAGAAAAATTAAAAAAGAATTAAATAATAAATAGATAATTCTACTTTATAATTATTAATAAGAAAATTAATTAAAAAAAAAGAATATAGAATAGATAATAAGCTATATATTTCTACTAATTAAAAAGATATAATATATCTTATAAAATATTTTATATTAAATAATATTCTATTATATTCGAGTATAATATAAATAGAGTTAAATATTAGATTATTTTTCTAATATAAATTTAAAATCTTAGCGATATATTCTACGATATAATATATCTATAATATTATACTATAATATAATATATATATAAAATATTCTAATTAAAACTTTAATATTTATAAAATAATTCGATTAGAATATATAGAATATATTTATTCTTTTTTATTAAGAGAGAGGGAATATAAAGAGTAATTTAATATAGTTATTTATCTTTTTATTAATAGTAATAATACGAATAATAATTAGAATTATAAATATCTCTATTCTTCTTTTTAAAATTATAATATAAAAGAATATTTTTAAATTTTAAATCTTTAAAAGTTATAGAAATAAAATTCTATAATTATCTTTATTTATATATTTATCTTAACGCGTTAGATAAGCTTAATAAACTTTATATTTATTCTTCTTTTAAATTCTTTATTACTCTTTTATTCTACTCTATTATAATTCTTTTAAATATTATAAATCTATCTCTATATAATTTAACTTATTAACTATTTATAAATAAATTTACTTTTTAAATTATTTTAAATCTCTTTATTAAGATTAAATCTATTATTACTAAGTTTCTCTAATTATAAATCTATTAATTATCTTTTTATATATTATAAAGTATTAATAAGATATTTTAATAAATTTATAAATATTAAATTTATCGAAATATTTTTTATAAACCTATTATTTTTGCTAATATAATTATTATAATTATTAATTAAGTTTTTATATAAAATACTATTAACTCTTTTAATCTAATTTAATATATTAAGATTTTTTTTAAAATTAAATCTAGTCTATTTAATTTTTTTTTTAATATTTTATATAAATAATTATTATTATAATATAGAATATTATTAATAAATAATACTTTTAAATATTATAATATCTTTTAATTATTAAAAAATATCGTTTATATATAATAACTCTCATGAAAGAATAAAGAATATTATAAGCTATTTAAGCGATTATAATATATTTAAATTTTAATTTCTTTTATTATTCTAAAATTAAAAGATTCGCTAGATTATTAAAAGAAGCTTTATAAAAATTAAAGATAAGATTATAATTAGAATAATAATTAGAAAACTTATTATTTCTTCTATATTACTAAAGCTATTTATATTTTCTTATTATCTAAATTTTTATCTTAAATTTTATTATTTAATTAAATATATTTTTATTTAATTAACTTATTCGCTTAACTTTTTATAATTAACTATTTATATTAATATCTTAATAATCTTAGAATATTCTTTTAAGTATTTCTTAATAGATCTTTATCTATAACTTCTCTCTAATATTAATCTTTTAATTTAATCTCTTTAATTTTTTATTATTATAATTTAAGTATAAAAGTATAATTTATTTATATAAATAGCTTAAATCTAATTAAATTCGATTATGATAAATAATTAAATTCTTATAAACCGTCTTAAAAGCTTTAAGAAATTCTTTTTTTCTAAAAAACTCTTTTTCTTTTTAATTTTTCGAGCTTTTTATCTATATAATTAATTAAATAATTATAAATATTAAAGACGTAGTAAATTAAAGCCTTCTTTTCTTTATTTATTAATTTTATAAATTTATAAAAAAGTCTAATAAGCTAAATTAAATATTAAATCTATTAAAAATTATTTAAAGATTATTTAGATATCTAGATTATAATTTCTATTTATAATTATTTTTTATTATTTAATCTTAAGTAAATAGCTAATCTAATTTTTAAAAAATATATTATATTAATATAAAAAGGTAGAGTATAAATTAATATCTAATAAGTCAAATTTTAGCGAATCTTAATATTTTAAAAAAGTTTAGAAGAGTATTTCTAATAATAATTTTTTTAGAAGATTAATATTTATCTAATATTAAAACGTTTTTATTTTAAAGCTATTTAGCTTTTAATATAAAAAAGATCTCTTTACGCTAATCACTAATATTAATATATATAATTTTTTTTAAATCTTAATATAATTATATATAATAGAATAATTAAAATAATAATAAGATATATTATATTTTTATTAGAGTTATTAATAGATTAATTATACTTATTTAAATTTAATTCTTATCTTCTTTAATATTTTAGCTTCTCTAACAAAAATGATTTATTAAAATAACTCTTATATTATCTAGAAGTTCTTTTAAAATTAATTAAATAATATATACTATATAGAGAATATATTATAAATAATTTAAGAATTTAAATTCTTTAATATTAAGCGAGTTATTTACTAAGAAAATAAAAAGATAAATTATTAAATTATTAAAGAGTATACTATTATTATTAACGTTATTAGTTATAAATCTAAATATAAAAATTTAAATCTTATATTTTACGAGAATTAAATTAATAATACTTATAAGTTTCTAATTAATATATTTATCTTTAATATACTCGAAGTCTATAAGATATTTATATTATTATTAATAAACGAGTAAAGGCCTATAAATTAAATTTATAACTATTTTTTTAATTAGAACTATCGAGTAAATTGGTAAGCGATCTTTTATAAGCAATATTTAAAATCCTTACGCTTTAATAATTATAAGACTTAATTAAAAAAAAAGTCTAAAAGCCTACATTTTATTCTATAATTTTTAAAAAGAAGCTTAAATTTTTAATAGGAAATAAGAAAGTTATTCTAAAATTAAATAATATATATCTAACGGCTATCTAGCTGTCGAGCGAACTTTAGTAAGCGATATTTGAATTCTTGCGCTTTAATAATTATAAGACTAAATCTAGATATTCATTTTTTATCTAAAAGCCTATATTTCGTTCTATAATTAAAAAAAAATCTTAAAAATTTAATAGAAAATAAAAATATTATTCTATATATTAATAACGTATATCTATTTTTTAATAATTATAAATGCTAATTTATTTACCCACGATAACTTAGTCGATAATTAACTATATATATAAATTTAAGATTTTTAAACTTAACTTTATCTTATTCTTTTATATATACTAATATTAATAAAAAAGACTAGAATTATTATAAATAATTAACGATTATAAATAATTAATAATTTAAAATTAGAGAGACTTTAATATTATTAACTAGTAAATTCTTTAATAAAATTATCTCTAACTTTATAATTTATTTTATTAATTAATTCTTTATAGTAGATAATAATTTTAATTATATATTAAGATCGAGATAATATAAGAATTATAATATCTTAAAATTATTAGTAATTATAAATAGAATATCGATATCTATATATTAGCGATAAAATTATTTTAAGAAGTCTTCGCATATAAGCTTTTAATCTTCTAGTATTATAAGAGAATCTTAATATTATCTTTTCTAAAGTAAATAATAAACTAGATTTTTTATTTATTATTCTATTAATTAATAATCTATATTATTTAATTTTAAAATTTATATAAAGATTTTAAATTTATTAATTAGATTCGTTTATTATAAATTATTTAAATTAGATTTATTAATATATCTCTTAAACTTAATATATATTATTATATTACTTATTTTATAATCTATAAATAAATAAATAATAATTTTATTATAATAACGGTAAATAATATATAGCTCTTTAAAATAAATAAATATATATATATTAAATTATATCTACTTCTAAGATTTTTTAATTTCTAAATCTTAATAAATAAATAAATAATTATTATTAGATTTAGACTAATTCTATACTATCTTTATTTATTATTAAATTTATTATTATTTATTATTAATATTAAAGAAAAAGTAAGGTTTATTACTATCTTTATATTGAAATATATTTATTAATATCTTATATTACTTATTATTAATTAAGAAAATAAAATTTATACTAAATAGAGATTTAAATAATATCTTAAACTTAGATAGTTAAAGAGAAATTAAAAAAGATATATAAACGAATAAAATATTAGAAATAAAATAAGATTAATATTTAATATATAAATTCTATTTTCTTATTATAATAAAAACTTATATTACTTTAATAATATATTATTATATTATTCTTAATATTTTAAATTAGAAATTAATTCTTTCTAATTAATATTATAATTAATAATTATATATTTAAAAATATATAATAATATTAATATAGAATTAATACTTAGTTTAATTAATTGTAATTTTAATTAGTCTAGCTATTAACGCTTTTCTACTTAATATAATATATATTTAATTTACTTTAATATTACTTATTCGCTATTATATTATTTTAAATATTAAAATTAAAGATTATATTTTTTTAATTAATATTTTAATTATTAATTATATTAATAAGAGCGTATATTAATATTTTAAAATTATTAAATAAATTTTATTAAATATTAATATAGAATTAGAATCTAGCTTAAACGCTTTAATAATTTAATTAATTAAATTAATTATTAATTAAATCTTTTATATATAAAGATTAAATATTCTATCGCGCTAAAGATATTTTTAAATCTTAAGATTCTTTTTAATAATATAACTTTCTCTTATCTAAGTAATATTATAATAACTCTTATTTAAATATTAAACTATTAAGATATTATATTCTTAATTTTTAATTAAAAAATCTTATTTTTAAATTAATATCTTTAATCTTATAAAAATAATAACTAGTTCGTTATAGACGAAGGCGAAAAAGAAATAATATCTTCTTTTATTTTTAGAGTAAAAGAAGAGAGAAAAATTAAAAAATTAGTTATAAGCTATAAATAACTTAATATTTAAAATTAATAAATTAATAAATTATAATATTAAAATAAAAAGCTTTTCTTATAATTAATAACTATAAAATAAAATAGAAATTAATTAAATTAATAAGATTATCTTTAATAGATATATCGCGTATATAAAGAATATCGAAATATATAAAATATAAGAGAGAGCGTATATATATAGTTATAGATATTTAAAGTATATTTAAAATATAAAAAAAAGCGCTTATATATAGCTCTATAATATATATTAAAAAAAAAAGACAATTTTTAATTAATTTTTTAATTAATATTTAGAGTAAATCTATCTTTTAATAATATTTTATTTTAATAAAATCTTAATTATATAATACTAGTTAGCTCGATAATAAATATTTAATATTATTCTTTTCTAATTTACTCTCTTCTTTTTTAAAATTCTTTTTATTATTATAATATTTATATTATAATATACTTTTTATTATAATATTATTTATATCTAAAAAAAATAAAATTATTTTCTTTATTAGTATATATAAAAGAATAAGATAGAACTAAGATTGAAAATCTTAAATTTATATATATAACTAATTATAAATTTAGAATTACTACGATTTTTAATTAGAAATCGCGGGTAAATAAATTAGTGTTTATAACTATTAAAATCTATTATTCTACTTTTAATTATTTAATAACTTTACTATTTTCTATTAAAATTTTAAGTTTTTTTTTTTAAATTATAAAGCGTAGATTGCGCTTTTAATTTTTTTAAGAATTTTAAAATTTGATCTTATAATTATAAAAAGGTAAGATATTCAAATATCGCTCACCAAAGATCGCTTAATAAAAGATCGCTTATCAAATTTACTCGATAGCCGAGGGACGGAGATAAAAGTCTCTATCGACTTTTGATGGGGGCTGCGGGAGAAAGTCGATAGAGACTTTTATCCCCGACCCTCGAGCCTTAATTAAAAAAAAAAATTATGAATTTAATTTATAGGCCTTTACTCGTATTCTATAATTAAATAAAATTAATAATATTATTTTTATAAAGTAAATATATATCTAATAGCGCTATATCTCTTAATATAATAATTAAATATAATATTAATTATAATTTATTAATATATAGTAATATTATCTATTAAACCTATTAATTCGATAATTATAAAAATTTAATTTTTTTTTAATAATTTATTAATTATTAATTTAGATTTATTTAAATTATCGAAGTAAAGTAAAGATAAGATTTCGCGAAGATAAAAATTAGAAGATTATATATAAAGTTTAAAAGATATAGCTATAGATAAAAAAAGTATATAATTATATTAATTATATATATTTAAATTAAGTATTAAGTTAATTATATATATTAATTATATTATTACTAATTAAACTTTAAAGCTTATATATATAAAAAAATCGTGAACTATAAAGATTAATAAATTTAAATATTTCTTAAATTATATTTATTTAAATAATAAAGAAGATTTTAATTTATATAGCTTTAAATTTAATTAATTCGCTTTAAATTTAAATCTTTATACTAATTATATTTTAAGAAATTATAAAAGTAAAATTAATAAGTAATTTTAATAATATAACTTACTTTTTAATAATTATAAATAAAAAAAAATTATTAACTAATATCTAGCGACTTAATTATATATATTTTATATAAAAAGAATTACTTTATAATAAAAAAATATATAGTTTTTTAAATAACTATAATAAGATATAAGTTTATAAGTAATAATATACTATTATTAAAGTTTAAACGTAGTTCTTATAAAAAGAAAATATATAATAAATAAAAGAAAAATTATTCTAAGTTAAGAATAAGATATTTTAATTATTATTCTATTTATTACGTTTAATTAATAATATTTAACTATTATACTTAATCTAATAACTTTATATATTTTATATTTATAGAATAAAATCTTAAACTATTATAACTTATTATAATTTTCGTATATTTTATTTTAATTTTTTTTTTTTTATATAAATAATTATTTTTTAATTTAAACTCTATAATTAAAATAGTATATGATACGAGTAAAGGCCTATGAATTAAATTTATAATTTTTTTTTTAATTAGGGCTATCGAGTAAGTAGGTAAGCGATCTTTAATAAGCGAACTTTAGTGAGCGATATTTGCATTCCTTGCGCTTTAATAATTATAAGACTAAATTTCAAACTTCTTAAAAATTCGAAAAGCATAAATAGCGCTTTAAAATTGAAAACAAAAAATTAAAATTTTAATAGAAAATAAGAAGGTAATTCTATATATTAATAATATATATCTATTTTTTTAATAAGAGAGGCGTAGAAGAGCGAGATTTTAATTATTTCGAACGCTAATTTATTAGTATATATAAAAGAATAAGATAGAATTAAGCTTAAAAATCTTAAATTTATATATATAGCTAATTATAAATTTAAAGTTATTACGCCTTTTAATTAGATTAATTAAATTAGCTCGCTAGCCCTCTTAAGCTCTCTTATTAAAAATTTATATATAAAAGTTTTATATTTTAAAGTACTTAGTTTACGATATATATAGTTATTTTATAATTTCTTAAATTATAGAGCTCGCTTTATACTTTCTAATACTATAAAAATTATAAAGTTTAATTTACTATTAATAAAGCGAAATAGTATTTAAATATAATTATATTAAATATAGCTAAGATTAAATAATTCTTTTATCTTCTATAGATTTCTCTTAAATTAGCGATAATATCTTTTAATCTAATAATATTATCTTTTAAAACGCGTTTTTCTTCTCTATTTATTCTTTATTATCTTATTTTAAAGTCTCTTAACGCGTATTAGATTTTAAATATTATTAAGAAAAAGCTTTTAAATAAGAGAAAGACGCTATTAAAAACTCTCTATTATAAGACTTATTAATAAACTTCTTTAATAATAACTCTTTCGATAGTTTATATTCTTTTAATTTATCTTTTAACTTTTATTTAAATTCTATTTAATCTTTAATAAAATTATTAGTTATATTACGCGTTATTTATATATTATAAAGTTTATATAATATAATTTAAATTTTATAAATTAAATTTATAATAATTATAATATAATATTATAAAAAGATAAAATAGTCGAATAGTACTATAATAGTAAAAAGATTAAAGTTAAAATACTTAAAATAGATATTAATTAAAAAGTAAATAATATAAAATAGAGTTATAAAAATATCGAAATTAATATAAATATTTTAATTAACTTTAGCGAGTATACTATTAATTAAATTCTCTATTCTTTAATATTAAAATTTTTAAATTTTATTAATAATTATAAAGAATTTTACTACTATAGCGTTTAGTATAATAATATAATCTCTATAATCTTATAATAAATTATTATTAATTATAAGTAAAGGCCTATGAATTAAATTTATAATTTTCTTTTTATTTAGAGCTATTGAGTAAATAGATGATCGAACTTTAATAAGCGATATTTAGACTCCTTGCTTATCAATAACTATAAAACCAAATTTCAAAATTCTTAATTATTTGAAAAGCGCAACTAACGCTTTATAATTTAAAAAAGAAATCTCAAAATTTTAATAGAAAATAAAAAAGTTATTCTATTCGTAAAAAACGTATATCTATTTTTAATAAGGGAGGCGCGAAAGAGCGAGATTTTGATAATTGCGGACGCTAATTTATTTACCCGCGATAATTTAGTCGATCTAATTAAAGAGCGTAGTAATTCTAAATTTATAATTAACTATATATATAAATTTAAGATTTTTAAGCTTAGTTTTATCTTATTCTATTATATATACTAATTTAATTATCTTATATATATTTAAATTTTAGAAAGTAATTACTATTTATATATCTATCTTAGCGTCTTTAAAGGGCGAAAAATTAGTTTTTAATTAAATTTATATTATAAATAATATCTAAAATTAGTTTATAATACGATATAACTTTCTCTTAATTATATTTCTTATATTAATTTTACTAGATATAGCTATTATAACTATATTAATTAAATACTCTATCGTAAAATAATTATAATTCTTAAAAGTATTAATCTCTATATTAATATTCTTAAATTAATATCTAAAAGACTAAAGGCTAATTTAAATATACGAGACTATAAGCTACTCTATAAAAACTTATAATATTATAATCTATATATCTATAATTATTCTACTTTAAATAAAATTACTATTATCTAGAAGAATAATATTAATAATCTATTAGATATATTTAAAGCTAAAGATATATTAATAGAGGCTCGAAGTAATAAAAGATTTAGTATTTTATATTAATATTTAATCTATATATTTCTACGCTACTCTCTTATCTTTTTATTTAATAAATAATTATAATATAATAAATAATAATAATATAATAATATATTCTATATAGATAATATATTAAATAGAAATCTTTTTATTTAATAAAGTAAGAATAATAAAGTTATTCTATAAGTATTAGATCTAATACTATTATAGACCTTAGCGCTACTTATATTAAGGCGCCGATATTATATATATTATATTAGAGTTTCTTTTAGAATCTAGTTTTAATAATATATCTTATATACTTAGAGGCTTAGCGAATATAGGTTTACTTTATATACCTCGAAGTTTTAATATTTTTTAGAGATTAGTTCTATTATTAAATATATTATTAAACTCTATAACGATATTATATCTTTTATAACTTATATTCGCTAATTAATTATTAATAAATTACGTCTTTATAATTTTAATCTCTCTATCTTTTAAAGAAAAAGACTTATTATTATTATAATATCGAGTTTATCTCTAAATCGTATAATAAAAAATAAAGATAATATTAAGAGTCGCTATAGCGTTAATAATAAGTTCGAGAATTTCTTATTAATAAAAGATCTTATTATAGAATAATATTTTATAATTATTAAAATCGAAAATCGTTATTTAGAATAAGAATAAGAATTAATTATATTAGAGATTTATAATCGCGAGCTTTATAATATTAATTTATTATCTATAACTAATAAGAGTTTATCTATATTAATTATTATTATACTTTTAATAAATATACTAATTAAGATAAAAATACTTTATTTAAAAAGAATATATTCTTATAAGAATATTAATAAAAAAGAGTATCTACGCTAGTTTCGCGAAGTTTAAATTAAATTTCTTATAAGTTTTAAATACTTTATTATTAATTAAGTAAGAATTATTTATTATATATAGTTTTTAAAAAATAACTCTAATACTTAATAATATAAAGGTTATTAAATTTATAATTTAAGAAATATAACTTTTAAATTCTTTAAGTAATTTAATAAATTATTATCTTCTTATTTACGAAAGATAGAAGAAAGCTAAATAACGCTCTAATTAGAAGATATATATTTTTAAGATTTATTTAAAGAAATTAGAGATTTATTTATCTCTATTTTCTAAGAATTATTAAGTTAATTTCTTTTTAGCTAAGTTTAGATTAGAGCTTAAAAATAAGATCTTAAATATTAATAGTATATTAAAATAACGAAAAGAAATTCTTATTTAGACTATTATATAGAAAAAGATTTTAAAAAATATATATTTTAATAGCGATTCTTATTTAAGGTCTTTAGAGAAATTTATTAAGAAGAAATTTTTAAAGAATTAAATTTCGAAGTCTAAATTAATCTTAAATAACGGCGTTTATATAGCGCGTATTTAAGATAATAATATAAAGTATAAAACTAAATTCTTTAATCTTAATTATAAAAAAAATAATTATTTTTATTATAATAAATAGAGTTATTAAATATTTAAATATCTAGATCTTAATAAACTATCTATAATTTATATCGATATAATATTAGCGAAAAAAGATTAAATCTTATAATTATCTTAGAAGTAAGATAAGAATAATAATTAATAAAGATAATTTCTTTTATTTTTATAAAGAAGTAAATAAAGCTTTAAAATAAATAGAGATAATTAATTACTCTACTCGATATTAAAATATATATTAATTTAATTTTATAAAAATTCGTAGTTTAATAAAATTTAAAATTTTATAATATTATTTTATTATAATTAAAAATATTAAGCGATTAAAATATATATTATTATAGCCTATATTAACTAGACTATTAATTAGTATATAGTTAAAATTAAAATAAAAAATATAATATACTTTTCTATATTATTAATTAAAAAGATTTTAATATTATATTAAATATATTTAAATTAAATTAATTATAAGTATTATTAAATCTAGCGATAAAGTAATAGCGATTTAAAATTAATATTAATAAATTATAAATTAAAGAATTAATTAAATTTATTCGAATTATTAAATAGAAGTTAAATATATTTATAATTATATACGCTATAATAGTATATAATAAATTAAAAAATAGATATAATCTAAAGCTTTTTTAGAAGTTATTAGAGTTTAATAATATTTTTTCTAATAAAAAAATAAAAATCTTATTTACGCTTAAATAGAGAAATTATATTATTAAGATTAAGAGCGATAAAAAATCGCTATATAATTTTTTATATAATTTATTTTAAACGAAGTTAACGAAGTTATAGCGCTATTTAAAGAATTTTCTTTAGAAAAATTAGATTTATTACTTAACTTTCTTAATTAAAATATTAATTCTTTTTATTTTTAAAAAGAATAGAAAATATTATTTTTATATTAATTATTAAGATTTAAATATAATAATTATTAAAAATTAATACTCGCTATCTCTAATTATTAAGATTTTAAATCGCTTATATAACGCTAAAATCTTTATAAAATTAAATTTTAAGAATATCTATTATTAAATTTAGATTAAAAAAAGTAATAAGTAGAAAATAGCGTTTCGTAGTCGCTATAGCTACTTTAAATATTTAATTATATTTTTTAAATTTATTAATATATTAATAACTTTTTAAATATATATTAATAAAGCTTTTATAAGTTTAATAAATATAATATATATAATATATTTAAATAATATTCTAATTTATAATACTAATTTAGTAGAGTATTAACGATATATTAAATAAGTATTTAAATATTTATATTAGTTTTAATTATACACTAATCTAAAAAAGTATTAATTCTATATTAAATAAATTAAGTTTCTAAAATTTATTATATTTATCGAAGATATTATAATATATTAGAAATACGAAGATCGATATTAAAAGTTCTAGATAGCGCTAAAATACTTAACACTTTCTATATAGTTATACTTATTTAACGATAATACTTTATATAATTATTACTAGTCGAAAAGATATAATATAATATGAGATATTAATCTATTATATTATACTCTAATATAATATAAGTTATTAAGATTTATATTATCTTATATCTAATATAATATAAGATCTTAACGAAATATTTTACGATATAATATATCTATAGTATTATATTATAAAATAATATATATATAAGATATCCCGACTAGAATTTCTATATTTAGATATATTTATTCGATAAATTCGATATAATAGCTATTACTATTATAGCTACCCCTATTATAGCTATTACTATTAATAACTACTACTATTATATCTATTACTATTATATCTATTACTATTATATCTATTATTATTATATCTATTATCGAAATATAACTCTCGCGTATTCTAGCTATTATATTTTTTAGCTATCTAATTTTATACTATATTTAGAATCTAGCCTCGGAGAGGTTCTAAAGAATTAATTCGTTCGTTCTATATATTATATATCTAATATTCTAATAGCTATTACTATTATAACTATTACTATTATAGCTACCACTATTTATTATTAAAATAGTTTACTATTATATAATAGTTATAGTAGTAGTAATTATAATAGTAATAGCTATAATAATAGTAGTTATAATAGAGATAACTATAATAGAAATAGTTATAATAGAGATAGTTATAATAGAGATAGTTATAATAGTAATAGTTATAATAATAGTAATTATAATAGTAATAGTTATAATAGTAGTAGTTATAATAATAATAGTTATAGTAGATAATAGTAATAGTTATAATTAATTAGAATAATAATTAGAATAGCTACTTTATACTTCTAAATATAGAAATTCTAACGAAATATTTTATATATATATTATTTTATAATATAATATTATAGATATATTATATTATAGAATATTTCGTTAAGATTTCGAATCTATATTAGAAAAATGAAATGGTATTCGACTCTACTTATATTATACTCGAATACGATATAATATTACTTAATATAAAATATTTTATAAGATATACTATATCTTTTCGGCTAGTAATAATTATATATATACTTATTAGCTCGCTCGACGAAGTCGTATAATCGTATATTATCTTCTTTATAATCTTTTCTATACTCGTTATAATCTTTAAGACGTATTATCTCCGTAATATATCTCGATATTTACTCTATTTACTTCTAAATTCTCTTTTAAATAAGCTTATAATTTTAATAATATAGCTATTATCTTTCGACTTCCTTATAAATTCTTAATATATCTTTTCGAATAGTATAATATTTTATTTATAATTAATAAGACTTAGTAAGTACTTAAATTCGAGTCTTATTTATTATAAGCGTATACTTAATATATTACTTAGCTCTATAGCTAGCGAGTCTTAGCGAAGATATCTTCTACTATATTATACCTCCTTTCTATATATATAATTCGATAGTCTTATTATTCTTAATCTATCTTATTTATACTAGTATTATATTTATATTATATTTATTATTATTATTATAATTAATACTTTAAGTATTAGATATATTAATAAAAAATAATTGAGATAGAGAATAGTAAGAAGATTTCTATTTATTATACTATATAAATGAGACTTATATATTAAAAGTCTTTATACTCTTTCTCTATTTCTTTACGCTATAATTAATACTTTAATATTATTACTATTATATATTCTATTAATATCGCTATTATATATATACTTCGTATATTTATACTTCGTATATATATACTTAATATATATATACTACGTCGCTATTATATAGAGTATTAATATTTATTAAAATAAAGAATAATAATGTTATTTATGAAAGTTGGAAGTATATTAAGCACCCAGCCCTACCTAAATCCTTATCTTAATATATTTAAAACTTTTAATATCGACCTCCGTATACTACTATTATTAAAATGTTATTAAAAATAAAAAGTTATTAAGATATATAAGTCTTTTTTAGCTTTATTCATTTCTATTAATAATTTATCTATAGCTATTTTAGTATAATAGCGCTACTTATTAACTTATTAAAAGAGAATAAGAATAATAAAAAATTTAAATTACTAAAGTAAATAGATAGCGCTAAGCTAGCGTTTTAGTAGCTTTAAAGTACTTTTATAATTATATTATTCTATATTATTATAATCTAAATTTAAAGCTATATTTTAAAATTAACGCTTTTAACTTCGATATAAAAACTATACTTTTATAATTAAATAAAGATAGTTATTAGCGACTAATAATATTCTAATTTAAAAAAAAAAATTTATAAAGTAAAATTATAAGATTTATAATTAAGAGTTATTCGCTATTATAGCGTTTATAAAGTAATAATATTATTATTTAAAAGATAATACGTTTTATATTAAGATTTTAATAAATTATAATAATTTTAAGAGCTTTATAAAGTAGAAGGAATTAAACTTTAAATAAACTCGTTAAGTATTAAAGTTAGCTATTTATAACTTTAAATTTTTTATTAAATAAATAAATTAAACTCTATCGACTCGCTATCGCGACGTCTTAATTATAAAAAAAATTTATTATTAAATATTAAACTTTTATTAATATTATAAAATAAGCTTATATTTTAAATTAGTAATAAGTAGTTATAAAGAAATAAAAAGCTTATAGTAGCTATAGCGCTTATATTTTATATTATTAATATTTAAATAATTATTTCTAGAAGAAAGTCTAAGATTATATAAGAGATTATTTATAACGTATTTTAAAGATTAATAAAAATATTAATTTAAGATTTATAAGTCTATAATAATTAGATAAGCTCTTTTTAAATTAATATTAATAAGTTAATAATTAAGCGTTATATATATAACTAAATATAGATCTTAAACTCTAAAGAATTATTAAAATATAATAATTATCTTTATATCTCTAGAGATAAGATCTTAAGAAAAGAGCTTATTAATAAATATTATAATAATTTATTATTAAGATACTTTAGCGCTATAAAGATATATAAATTATTTATTTATAAATACTATTAAAATAAAAACTTAAAGTAAATTATCGATTATATTAAGATATATAATATTTATTAATAAATTAAGACTTCGCGATATTATCTATATAGCGAATTAAGCTTACTTTTTATCGCTAATAAATTATAAATAGAAGTTTCTATAGATTTTATTACTAACTTATTAGCGAGTAAATATAAAGATATTATTTATAATATTATTTTAATTATAATAAATCGATATATTAAGATAATAAGATATATTTTTATATTTATTATAATCGATATCGCTTAGCTAGCGAAAGTATTTTATTTTAAAATAGTATATCGCTACGAGTAAAGGCCTATGAATTAAATTTATAATTTTTTTTTTAATTAGGGCTATCGAGTAAATAGATGAGCGAACTTTAATAAGCGGGCTGTCCGGCTGTCGAGCGAACTTTAATAAGCGATATTTAAATTCCTTACGCTTTAATAATTATAAGACTAAATTTAATAATTCTTTTTTATCTGAAAGCCCGCATTTCGTTTTATAATTTAAAAAAAAATCTCAAAATTTTAATAGAAAATAAAAATGTTATTCTAAAATCAAGTAATGTATATCTATTTTTTAATTAGAACTGTCCGGCTACATTTTTTTAATAATTACGAACGCTAATTTATTTACTCGCGATAACTTAATCGATCTAGTTAAAAAGTATAATAACCTTAAATTTATAATTAACTATATATATAAATTTAAGATTTTTAAGCTTAGTTCTATCTTATTCTTTTATATATATTAATAATATATTAAATAATATTATTAATAATAAAGGCTCTATATTTATTAATAACTTCTAATTTATTATTTACTTTTATTTTAAAAATTAGCGATATTTAAGTATTATCTTTTATTTATAAATCGATAAATAAATTAAGCGATAGAATTAGATATTAAAATATTTTTTATATATATTCGCTAATAATAAGTAAAATATTTAAATAAAATAACTATTAATAATAGAGTTCGCTTATATAAATAATTAATATTTCTTTATCGAAATAATATTATTCTTTCTAATATATAAATATTATTCTAAAATTTATTAAAAGATTAAGAATAACTTTATTAAGAGGGAGATATTTGCTATAAATAATAAGATAAAAAAGTTATAAGTATTAAGAAATAAGATAATAAAGTATTTTTATAGCGCGGTTACGATTTAATTTAAGTATTATAATAAAATATATTAATTTTAAAGTTATAAAATAAGCGATTTAATAATATTAGCGATTAAGAATTTAAAGTAAAAACGCTTAAATAAGAAGTTATCTTATAAATTTATAGAATTATTTTAAATTATAAATAAGATACGAAGATTACTATCGAAAGTTCTAAATATACTCTAAAACCCTTAATATTCTTAATATTTCTAGTATTTTAATAAATTTCTTAAATAGCTTTATAATCTATATACGATATTTTATATAATTATATATATACTAATTTACTCGATTAGCTAAATTATAGAGTCGCTTATTCCCTTCTTTATAATTCTTTTAATACTCGTTACCGCCTTATAAATAAATAACTTTAATAATATATCTAGATATACGCTCTATCTACTTCTAAATTCTCTTTTATAATAATTTATACTTTTAGTAATAGATCTATCGCTTTTTAGCCTCGATATAGACTTAATTCTAAAGACGTTTAATTATATAATAAGATATTTTAGTAATTATAGTAACGATTTTATTTATAATTTTAGCTTCGGCTAAAGCGAGTATCTATAGTCTAGTTTTATCGTTATAATTAATATTCTAAGTATTAGATATTATTTAAACTTAGAGAGTAGTAAGAAGATATCTACTTACTACACTGAATATATACTAAATATATACTAAAAAGCTTTATATTCTCCCCCTATTCCCTATTTCTTATCGTAAGTATATATAGTATTACGCTACTATCGCTATTATATATATAATAATATTATAATTATATACCTCGTATATATATAGTAATATCGCTACTATATACTTTATATATATATACTCTATATATATAGTATTAATGTCGCTACTATATAAAGTATTAATATTTAAGATATTTAAGATATTTACTAAGAATATTAAGAGTTTTAAAGTCTTAATTCTAATATTTAGAACTTTTAATAATAATCTTCGTAAAGGCGTAGATATATTATTTACTTTTATTCTCGATATATAGAATCTATAATATCTTTTATATATTATTATTTAATTTTTATTATCTTCGTAATTATAATAATATAGCGAAAATCTTTATATAGATCTTTAATTTTATTAATAATAATAAGCTTTAGAAGATTAAAGAAATTATTAATAAGATTAAATATAAGAAAGACGTTTAATATAAAATTAAATAAACTAATTAAAGTAAAGAATATAATTAATAATTATTAGATAACAAATTTACTAATATTAGCGAGTTAATTTAAGTCTATAAATAGATAAATAATAAGTAAAAGTATTAAGTAATAAATAATAGATCTCTTATTATTAAAGAGTTTAATTAATTATATAGATTAATAGCGAGTAAGCGAAGGTGATAAAATAAGATATAATTATTAATTAGATTAGATATATTTCTAGATAATACTTATACTACGCGTATATTTCTTTATATTTACTACTATTAAAATATAGATTAATAAAATAATTATATTATTTAATTATTTATTAAGTTCTATTATAAAAGAAATTTATTATATTAAGATATATACTATTAATATAAATATATTTTTATCTAAGATAGTTATTAAAGAATTATCTAAAAATCTTACGCTAATACTACTATTAAAAAAAGATCGCTATTTAAATATTCTCTACTATTTTAGCGTTAGATTTCGAGTTAAATTTATTAATTTAATTTTTTAATAAGAAGATAATTAAAGTATAGTCTTCGAGTTAATATTTATTAACGTTTATTATATATCGATAAAGACTCTTAAGCTTTTTTTTAGTAACTTATTTATTCTCTTTAACTTCGCTATACGCTTATTTATCGCTATAAATTAATCTTAAAAATCTATAATTATAATAGAGGCGATTAAAGTCGTTATTATTATATATCTCTATAACTTATATTATTAAGTAATCTTCTTATTAAGTTTAATTTATCGATAAGATAGCTTTTAAGATTATTTAACGCGACGATAGCGTTATATTAATTTTCTTATTTATATTTAAAGATATAAGAGAATTTTAATATAGCGATTAATATCGCGCTTTTCGATCTTATAGTTATCGTAGAGAGAAGATTATTTTAAATATATAAATTATTATCTTAATAAAAGTAAGTTCTATATAATAACTTAGATATTAGAATTTATTAGTAGATATATATATAAAGTAATAGTAATAGAAATAGTTAAGAGTTAGTAGTCGCGTCTATAAAACGACTATATATTTATTATTGAAATTATTATTATTATTAAAAAAGAATATTATAAAATTATTAGTTAATATATCGACGTAATTAATAATAATAAGTACTTATAATAAAGAAAGATAGATTACTAATATAATAAGATATATTATATTTATATTAATATTAATATTAATATTAATATTAATATTAATATTAATATTATAATATTAAAATAAATACTTATAAAAGAGACGTTAGAAGTTATAAAGAATAAAAATAAATAATTTAAAAGAAGTTTTTATATTCTTTATCGTAGCGTTATTATTAGCGAGTAATACTTAATAATATAAATAATAGTAATATAATAATATTTCGCTATTATCTATAAAGTCGCGTCGCTTAATTATTATTATTATTTCTATTATTATTATTAATTAATAATCGAAGATATTATCGCGAACGCGTTACTTTATCGATTACTTTCTTCGAATTTCTATAATAAAGGTTATTACTATATTACTTCGCTATAAATATAATATATTATAGAAATAACGTTATTTATAAAAAAACTCTTCTTTCTTCTTTTACTTATTAGATTTTCGAGATTTTATTATAAATTTTTAAATCTAATATTATTCGCTATAGAAGCTATTAACTAGCGCTATAAAAACGTTAATATTAAATATATCGACTTATTATAGATTATTATTAATTAATATTATAAAAGCGATATTATTCTCGAAGATAGTATTAATATTATTATATAATATATTAATAACGCGCTTATAACGTATAATAGTTAATTCTATTACGTTATTAAAACGATATTATAATAGATTAACTCTTTTCTCTTATTTCCCTATTAGAATTTAAAGATTTTTTAATAAATATTCTATTTTTACTTAGACGCTTAAGAATTAGAGTTTAAAAGAAAAAATAATTATTAAATCTAATACTATTATAGACCTTAGCGCTACTTATACTAAAGCGCCGATATCGTATATATTATATTAGAGTTTCTTTTAGAGTCTAGTTTTAATAATATATCTTATATACTTACGAAGATTACTATTAAAAGTTCTAAATATTAAAGTTAGAGCTTTAAAACTCTTAATATTCTTAGTAAATATCTTAAATATCTTAAATATTAATACTTTATATAGTAGCGATATTAATATTATATATATAAAGTATATATATATAAAGTATATAGTAGCGATATTACTATATATATACGGGGTATATAATTACGATATTATTATATATATAGTAGCGATAGTAGCGTATACCTAGATATATTATCGAAGTTATTCGTTTATAAGGCGATAACGAGTATCGAAAGAATCGTAAAGAAGAGAATAAGCGGCTCTATAATCTAGCTAATCGAGTAAATTAGTATATATATAATTATATAAAATATTATATATAGATTATAAAGCTATTTAAGAAATTTGCTAAAATGCTAGAAATATTAAGAATATTAAGGGTTTTAGCGTATATTTAAAACTTTTAATAGTAACCTTCGTAGAGACTTAATAAATATAGATTTACTTCGTATATCTCGAAGTTTTAACATTTTTTAAAGATTAATTCTACTATTAAATATACTATTAAATTTCATAACGATGTTATATCTTTTATAGTCTATATTCGCTAACTAACTACTAGTAAACTACGCTCTTATAATAAGTTAGAGAAACTATTAATTAAAGTAACTCTATATAAATAATACTTATCTTATATTATAGATTTATATTATTTATTTCTTCTATTCTACTAATTATTAATTTTCTATAAATATATAATATAAAATAATCTTAATAATTATAATCGCTTTCTTTACTATAATAGATTATTATAATATTTTATTTACGATATCTATATAGCTATTAAAAATAATAAACTTTATTAATTAAAAATAAATTAGAAGATTATTTAAGCTAATATCTATTAAGTAATTATTAATATTTACGCTAATAAAGCTATTATAGATAATTAAATTAATAAATAACGTATTATTCTTCTTTTCCTCTATTAAGAAGATCTATAATTTATAAAATAACTTTATTAGAATATTATTATCTTATTTATTAAGTTTAACTACTTAAATCTCTTTATAACTTTTATCTATAATTTAAAGAAGATTAATATTATTAAAAATCTTCTATTTAATAAATACGCTATTAATCGATTTAATCTAATTATTAAAATATTTAAATTAAAGTTAAAAACTCTTATAAATAATATTCTAAAGAAGAAGATATTAGATATACTTTTATTTTTACTCTCTATTATAATATAGTAATTTTTCTTCTTTTTATCTAATAGAATAATCTCTTAAATAATATATTAATTAAATAATTAATATAAATTATAATTTTTAAAAGTACTTCTAATATAATTTAACTCTTTATATATAATAATTTCTATTAAATAGTTCTATAAATTATTTAAAAAAAATTTATCTCTATAAGAGCGAAGTATAATTAATTAAAATTTTAATTAATTTTAATTCTAATTAACTTTATAGATAATAGATTAAATTCCCGTCTATATCTATACTATTAAACTTTAAAAATAAGATTTATTATATACTTATATTCTTATTATATTATACTCTAAAAATTAATTCTTTAACGTTATTAAGATAAATATTATTATTAATATTAAGATCTCTAATTAAAATCTAGTTCTTAATCTTTATATAATTATTATTAGATATATATTGTATAGAAGTTATAGCTAATATATTATTAATAAAATAGATATTATCTTATCTTATTAGAATTTAGATAAAAATATATATAATAAGCGATTTTCGAAGAACTTTAATAACTATATTATCTTTAAATTAGATTTTAAATATCTTATATATTATTAATATAAATCTATTAAAATATTAAATAATAAATTTAAGTAGAATTATTAGATAATATTTTATAATTTTTATTTATTAATTAAATATAACGCTTATATTAATATTAAAATCTATAAATATATCTTTAAAAATATTTATAAGAATAGTAATTAAATTAATTTTTAAATAAAGTATAAAAGCGATATAAATTAGAATAATATAAGCCTAAACTAGATAAATAAGATTTAAGAATATTAAGATATATAATAAATAGACTTTATAAAAGTCTATTAATTTTAGCTTTAAACTATATAATTATAATTCTTCTATTAAATAATTATTTATTTATCTTTTAAATTAATATAATATAATATTTAATAATAATAATAATCTAAATTAGATAATTAATATAATAGATAAACGCTATATTAAGCTAATAATCTTTTTTTAATTAAATAATAATATTAATAATAAAGATAAGTAGAAGAATTTTTATATTAATTTATCGATATAATATATTTAAAAAAAAAATTATATTTAAATAAAGTCTATATTAGAGATATAAAAATATTAATAAAAAAATATATTATATTAATTTAAATATTAAAAAGCTCTTCTATTTATAATATCTTCTTCTAAATATATTAAACTCTATATTTTTCGAAGACTTATATATAATAAATAATTTTTTTTTATATAATATTTATATAGTAAGAGGCTTACTTTATAATAATATTAAATAAAATTAAATATTAAATAAAGTAGTAATTTAAAAGAAAGAATATTATTTATAAAGTTTCTTTATAATAATTCTATTATAATATAAGCTTAATAACTCTTTAAATTTATAAAATAATTATAAATTAAGATATATAAATTATTCTTTTTTTTAAGTAGAATTTTTTTAAGTATAGTATAAATAGCTTATCGCGTTAATAATAATATTAAAATATTATAACTTTTTTTAATATAATATTTCTTTTTTTTATATTAGATATATTTTCTTTTAATAATTTTTTTTATAAATTAAAGTACTTTAAATTATAGAATAAAAAGATTTTTATATTAATAATAATTTTAAAATATCGCGACTTTTTTTAATATAATATTCTTTTTTTAATTATTAAAACTTCTCACGCTAGATATATTTTTCCTTTTTTTATTTATAAATATTTTAATTTTTTTCTTATATTTTATATATATTTCTTAATTAATATATATTTTTCTTTATTTAGATTATCTAATAATTTTATTGATATTCTTTAAATTTAATATTATACTTTTCTTCTATTAAATATTATATAATATAAACAATTAATTATTAAAAACTTCTATCTTTATTTATTTTAACTCGTTTAAAAAAAGATTAGCTTTATAAAGAATATTAATCTTATTATTAATATTAATCTACTTATAATTTAATAAGATTATAAATAGTATTATATTAATAATTAAAATCGACTTCTATATAAAATATATAGTTATTAAATTAATATCTAAAATAAGATATAAAAATAATTAAATAATTATAATTAATATTATTTAGAATATAATCCCTTATTTTAATAGCTAATCTTTTTTTTAATAGTTATAAAAATACTAATAAAATTATATTTTAAAATATTATATTATAAAGAATATAAAATAATTTTAAAGTAGTTATTATTATAGCTTTATCTAATATTATCTTTATTCTATTTTAAGATAATCTTATTACTTATTTTCGCTTTAAGATCTCTCTTAATATTATTATTTAATTTAATTATAATATATTAATAAAGTTTAATTTAACTTAATTATTAAAGATAATTAAACTTATTTTCTAAAATAAGATCTTTATATAAAATCGCTACGATATCGAGATTATTAATTATATACTCTAAAATATTTAAAAGAATTCTACTTCTTTTAATAATATAATTATATATTTTTATAATAACTTTTATTAAATTCTTTTAATTATTAAGAGTATTAAATTAAATTATATCGCTTAAACTATATTAAAAATATTTTATTTTTAAAATTATATTTAAATTTTTAGATTAATAAAAAATATAAGACTTCGAAATCTTAATTTAATTAATTAAGATTAAATTAATATAAAGAAATTCGCTTAAAGATTATTAGATATAGATAATAATATCTTAATAAGCTTTAAAGAATAAAAAGTAATTAATTAATCTATTAAATAGCTATTAAATAACTTTATTATTTAATTAATTAATATTATTTATAATAATTTTAATCTATATTAAATAGCTAATTTCTATATATTTAAGATAATTCTTTATATTTTTAATAAGAATACTATTTAATTTAATAATTAAGTTCTTAATAAGTTTTTTAAAATTAAAATTAGTATATATAAAAGAATAAGATAGAGTTAAGCTTAAAAATCTTAAATTTATATATATAGTTAATTATAAATTTAGAGTTACTACGCTTTTTAATTAGATCGACAAGTTATTATAAGTAAATAAATTAACGTTCGTAACTATTAAAATCTCGCCCTCCCGCGTCTCCTTTATTAAAAAATTAGAATATATTATTTATAAGTAGAATAACTTTTTTATTTTCTATTAAAATTTTAAGATTTTTTTTTAAATTATAAAGCGTTATTTACGCTTTTCAAATTTTTAAGAATTTTGAAATTTGGTCTTATGATTATTAAAGCGCAAGGAATTCAAATATCGCTTATTAGAGTTCGCTCGACAGCCGAATAGTCCTAATCAAAAAACAGGTATACATATTTAATTCTAGAATAACTTTTTTGTTTTCTATTTCAATTTTAATATTTTTTATAAAGATTATAGAACGAAATATGGGCTTTTAGATTAAATAAGAATTTTAAATATAGTCTTATAATTATTAAAGCGTAAGGAATTTAAAGATCGCTTACCTATTTACTCGATAGCCCTAATTAAAAAAAAAAAAATTATGAATTTAATTCATAGACCTTTACTCGTTATTTATAATAATAGAGATTAAGTTATTAATAAGAAAGATAGCTTTCTTCTATCTATTAAAATAATAAATATCTTTAAATTAATCTTACTTTTATTTTATTATTTAAAGTTAAAATAGAATTATATAATAATATTATTAAGAAATTTAAAGTAGCGTATAGATTTATATAATAAGAAATACGTTTATAAATTAAGTATATTAGATTTAAGATATTTAATTATTATATTTTTAAAGATAAATATAATAAATAATACTATATATTATATATTTTTTTAATTTCGCCTAATTTAAATAATCTATATACTTTTTTTTAACGTATCTAATTTCTAATTTAATTAATCTTTAGTATAATAATTAAAAAGTTTTAAAGCTTATTATTATAGTAAGTTAATTTATATCTATATTTTAAAATCTTTATCTATAATTAATTATATATAATTCTAAATCGAGTAATTAATAAGACTAGTTTATTAATTATAGTTTTAAATTATCTATTAAAAAGATAACTTACTTAATTAGCGAGGTATATTAAAAATAACATTAATTAATAAATACTTCTTTTTTAAATAAAAATATAATTAATTAGCGATTTATAATAATAGAAATAAATGATTTATTATATAAAAAATAAGTAGAATTTAATTTAATTTAAGATTAAGGCTTTTATCTTCTTTATTAATTTTATAGTAATAAAAGTAGATTAAAAACGTATAGTAAGCGATTAGAGTTCGATTTAACTTAGAGCTAAGATTAAAATTTTATTTAACTTAGAAAAATAAAAAATTTAACTTTATAAATTTAATTTATAGATCTTTACTTATTAGTATATATAATAGAATAAGATAGAGCTAAACTAGAAAACCTTAAATTTGTATATATAGTTAATTATTAATTCGTTAGGTCTACGCTTTTTAATTAGATATCGCGAGTAAATAAATTAATATTCGCAATTATTAGAAAAATAGGTATATATTATTAATATATAAAAAAACTTTTTATTTTCTACTAACTTTTTGAGATTTGAATAATTAATTTTAAAGCGCAAACTACGCTTTCCGAGTTTATAAGAATTTTGAAATTTAGTCTTATAATTATTAAAGCGTAAGAAATTTAAATATTACTTATTAAAGATCGCTCTATTATAGTACGTTAAGGTCTTATCTCGACTTAGAGCTAGAGCTATCTAGCGTAGACTTAATATTATATATATCTATTCTATAAATATATTATATATTAAATTATAATATAATTATATTATTTTCTAATACGCTTATCTATTTACTCGATAGTTCTAATTAAAAAAATAATTATAGATTTAATTTATAGGCCTTTACTCGTTTATCTATAATAACTTAGTCGATCTAATTAAAGAGCGTAGCGAATTTCGAATAAATAATTAATTATATATATAAATTTAAGATTTTCAAGCTTAGCTCTATCTTATTCTTTTATATATATTAATATATTCTCTTTATTTTTAACTTCGATATTTAGTAGAATTAATATATAAAGATCGATATTAAAAGTTCTAGATAGCGTTAAAATACTTAATACTCTTAGTATTCTTAATACTTTCTATATAGTTATATTTATTTAATAATAATACTTTATATAGTTACGTATATACTTATTAGCTCGCTCGACGAAGTCGTATAATTATATATTATCTCTTCTACGATCTTTTCTATACTCGTTATTATCTTTAAAATATATTATATTTATAATATATCTCGATATTCGCTCTATTTACTTCTAAATCCTCTTTTAAATAAGCTTATAATTTTAATAATATAGCTATTATCTTTTAACTTTATTATAAATTCTTAATATATCTTTTCGAGTAATATAATATTTTATTTATAATTAATAAGACTTAATAAGTATTTAAATTTAAGTCTTATTATTATAATTAATACTTTAAATATTAGATATATTAATAAAAAATAATTAAGATAGAGAATAATAAGAAGATTTCTATTTATTATATTATATAAATAAGACTTATATATTAAAAGTCTTTATACTCTTTCTTTATTTCTTTATACTATAATTAATACTTTAATATTATCGCTATTATATATTCTATTAATATCGCTATTATATATATACTTTATATATTTATACTTCGTATATATATAATTTATATATATATACTACGTCGCTATTATATAGAGCACTAATACTTATTAAAATAAAGAATAATAATATTATTTATAAAATTTAGAAGTATACTAAGCACTTAGCTCTATTTAAACTCTTATCTTAATATATTTAAAACTTTTAATATCGATCTTTATACTTTTTAATAAAATAGATATTAATTAAAATTAAGTATAGCTTACTATTTATAAATATTTATATAAACTCTTTAATTTCTTTATATATATCTACTAATATATCTTTTTATAATAATTAAAATAAAAGATATTAAGTTTAATAATTTACTATAATAAATATTAAATATTAATAATAATAATAATATTAAAAAGTCTTAATATAGATTAATTAAATAACGATTAGATTTTTAGTTAAAATAAAAAATAAAAAATAAAATTAATAAAAATAAAAATATTAAAAGATCGCGATAGCGAATAAATATATTTATATCTAAAAAGAAATTAATTAAAAAAGTTAAAAAAGTTAATATATTAACTATTAACTACGATATAGTTTATAATAAATAGAAAATTAAATATATTAATATATCGTAATTAAAATAAAAATAAACTCTTAAGAAAATTAGATAAAATATAATAAATAAGCGATAAGTAATTTCTAATTCTAGTTATTATTCTAATAAACTTATATTTTAATAATATTATAAAAAAAAAGTACGCGAGCGTAATTTAATGAAAGTTTAAAGTTTTATTTTTTATATAAATTATTATATATATAAATAAAGATAAAAGTTTAAATTATAAGAATATAAATAATATTAAAATTAAATAAGATATAAGTATTAAGAATAATTCTATTATACGCGCTAATAATTAAGTAAACTTTATTTTTTAAATTATTTAAAAGCGCGATATAGAATTTAATAATAAGCTTTATTATAGTTTAGATATAATAATATTAACGCGCTAACTAATAAATATTAAATTATTAAAAAAGTCTTAAAATATTAAATATAATTATATTTAGAAGATAAAATTATAAATCTTTATTAATATATTATTAATTAATATATATAAAAGAATAAGATAGAATTAAATTAGAAAATCTTAAATTTATATATATAGTTAATTATAAATTTATTAGATCTACGCTTTTTAATTAGATATCGCGAGTAAATAAATTAGTATTCGTAATTATTAAAAAAATAAATATATATTATTAATATATAGAATAACTTTTTTATTTTCTATTAACTTTTTAAGATTTTTTTTTAAATTATAGAACGAAATCTAGGCTTTTAGAAAAAAAAAATTCTAAATTTAGTCTTATAATTATTAAAGTATAAGGGATTTAAATATCGCTTATTAAAGATCGCTCTATTATAGTACGTTAAGGTCTTATCTCGAGTTAGAGCTAGGGCTATCTAGCGTAAACTTAATATTATATATATTTACTCTATAGATATATTATATATCAAATTATAATATAGTTATATTATTTTCTAATATACTTATCTATTTACTTTATAGCTCTAATTAAAAAAAATATTAAATTTAATTTATAGATCTTTATTAGTTTAATATATAATAATAAAAAGTTTACTATAAAAGCTACGCTATTTAAATTAATACTTTAATCTTAATTATTACTCTTACTATTATATAAATAATATAAAATTATCTCTTATTTAAATATATCTAATTTTTAATTTTAATTATTATTATAGATATCGTTAATCTGTTCTAAAAATATTAAATATACTTTTATATATTTTCTATATCTTATCTTTTTTCTATATAAATAATAATTAAACTCTAAATTAAAATAAATATTTAGAATTTTTTTTTTATAAATACTTAATTATATAATTTTATTTCTTTTATACTTTTTATAATTATTAAAATAATTAATAATATATAATTATATCTTATAATTATATTTATAATAATTAACTAGTTTAATAATTAAATTATATAAAGATAAATATATTCTTATCTTTAATTTAAACGACTTAATTAAGATAATTATAAGATTTAAATTCTTTTTTTATAATATAACTCGTTTTATATATATTTTATAAAGATAGATATCTATTTAAATAGAGATTATTAGAGTTAACTATAAAGCGTAGTAATAAAAAACTTACTTTTAAACTAATAAATTAGAAAGATTTCTATTATCTTATATAATATCTTAAAAATAAATCTTTAAATATAATAGCATTTTAATAGATTTTAATTAAGTATAATTTAACGAATTAAGTATTAAAAGAAAAGCTTTAAGATTATAAGATTAATCGATTTTTAATAATAATAAATCTCGCGTAAAGTTTAAACTATAGCTTGCGTTAGTTCTATATAATAAATATAAAAATAATTAGAAAAATATATTATCTAATTTTTATTAACGCTTTAATATTATTAAAATAAAGACTTTATTTATTAAAGTAGAGATAATATTTATTAATAGCGATAATAATAGCGATTAAAGCGATAATAATATTTAATAAACTCTTTATTTTAATATTATATCTAATACTTTAAAATAATATTAATTTCTTTAAAGAGTTATTAACGATAGATTAAGCGTATATAAGTTAAGCCTTTTACGCGATCTATTTATATATTAATTTAAAATTATTAAAAAATAAAAAATAAATATATAGTTTAATAACTATATTATATTTTAGATATTATTATAATAATATTAAATTATTTTAATAGAAGTTTAATATATAAAGAAGATAGTCTTATAATAAGAAAGATTAATATAAAAAAGAAAGTCTTAGAAGAAAGAAAAGCTTAGATATCTATCGCCCGTATTAAATTTTTAAATTACTTTATATTATTTAACTTAAATTATATATAAATAAAACGCTTTCTCTTTAATTTTAAAGATTTAAATTTAAATAAATTACGCTTATTAAGCGCTATTATCTAATATAATCTTAATTATCTTTATAATAATTATAGTTATTATTATAATCTATATAAATTAAAAAATAAAAGATTTAAAAGAGCGAGCTAATAAGTAATTATCTTTATTTAATTTAATTAATATTAAACTATTATAACTTATTAAAATTTTCGTTTATTTTATTTTTACTTTCTTTTCTTTAAGTCTTACTATTTTTATAAAAATAATTATTCTTTAAATTAAACTCTATAATAATATATTTAAAATAATATATAATATATATTCTCTTTATTTCTAATATTAATACTTATTAGAATTAACGTACTTTTTAATAAAATAAGCTTTAATTAAAATTAAGAATAGTTTAATATTTATAGATATTCGTATACGATAATCGCCGAGCCGAGGTAACATTTTAGCTCCAAAAATCGCGTATTTCAAGAACGCGACTTTTTTATATTCTTTTTTACTATTTTATTAAATATAGTCTAATATGGCTAAAATTACTACCCTATCTTAGTCTAATAAGAACGAACTATATAAGGCCTAGAAACGTTAAAAAAAAGAGGCTACGATTAAGGCAAGGAAGGAAAAACTTAAGTAACGTGATATTCTTCTTCGACGTATATCTGTATTACCTGAGTATTAACCACTATAAATCGAGTACCGTATACCCGTTAGTTACTTTTCGAATAACTTTATAATTCTCTTTTATCTAGTATTTAGCTTTATATAAACTACTACTATCTAAGATATACTTTATAAAAGTATAAATTTATATACTTCTCGATAGAGTCCTCTAGATCCTTATTAAAAATCCACCCGTATTTCGAAGCTGAAAATCTTCGTCGCTATAATAATCTATATAGGAATTTATCGCTTTTCTACTATTTATGATTATTGGAGAACTAATAATATTACTTCGATGTCTTTAATTCTTACTAGCGAAATAGTACGGGATCGCTATATGCTTCTTCGAAGAATAATTTATTATTTAGATCTTAATGAAGAGAATTCTTTTACTATTAAAAAGAATAGATATTAGAAGCCTATATAATATAAGGAGATGCTTTTATTTGCCGTTAAGATATAAAGTAATTAAAAGAAATTACGTATTCTAAGTAGCTACTATATAATTAATAAATATGTAATTAAGAAGAGAGAGTATACTTATTATTCTATTATAACTCTAGATAAGCTAACTAAGAAGAAATATAAGATTTTTATAATTAATAATAAGAGCTATCTCTATAACTATATAATCTTATCTCTAAACTAATATCTTTTTTTTAAAAAATTAATAATATAGTAATTAAAGATAGAGTTAAAAAAGAAATTATATTTTTAATCTTTATAATAGAAGAATAGAAAGAAAGAAATTAATTAATTATAAGTTATAAGTTAAGAAAAGAAAAAATATAATTTTTTTTAATTAAAACTATTAAGTAAATTTGATAAGCGATTTTTAATAAGCGATTTTTAATAAGCGATATTTGATAAGCGATCTTTAATAAGTAATCTTTAATAAGTAATTTTTAAGTGTCTTATCTTTTAGTAATTATAAAATTAAACTTTAAAATTCTTAATATATTAAAAAGTGTAAGTTATAGATTATAATTTAAAAAAGAATCTAAAAACTTTAATAAAAAATAGTAAAGTTATTAAAGGATTAAAAGTAGAGTAAGAGATTCTAATAACTAGAAACGTTAATTTATTTATTCGCGATAATTTAGTCGATCTAATTAAAAGGTATAATAAATTTAAATTTATAATTAATAAGATATATAAATTTAAGATTTTATAGCTTAACTCTATCTAGTGCTTTTATATATGCTAATAAATAAATTAAGATCTAAAATAACGAATTGATAAAATTAAATAGTAGAATAAAAAAGTTTTTTTATAATCGATAAATATAAGATTAAATAGAAATTAATTAAATTAATAAGCTTTTCTTTTATAAGTATATCGCGTATATATAAAAAATCGAAATATATATAATATAATATAGTATATATATATAACTTTAGATATTTAAAGTATCTTTAAAATATAAAAAGAAGTATATATATATAGCTTTACGATATATATTAATAAAAAAGAAATAAACTTTTTTTCTAATTAACTTTCTAATTAATATTTAAATTTAAATTATTTTTAAATAATATATTATTCTAATAAGATTTTAGTTATATCTTATAAAATAGTTTATAATCTCTTATATCTAAATTAATCTCTAATCTTTTAAGTATTAATTTAAAAATATAAATATAAGAATTAATATTTTTAAAGATTATAGTTATTTTACGATTAAGTATTTAATTAATATAATTATAATAGCTATATCTAATAAAGCTAATATAAAAAACGCGATTAAAAGAAAGTTTTATTATATTATAAACTAATCTTAAATATTATTTATAATATAGATGTAATTGAAAATCGATTTTTTATTCTTTAAAGACGCTAGAATAAATAAATAAATAATAATTAATTTCTAGATTTTTTATATATATATAAGACGATTAAATAATTAATAATAATCTATTATAAGGTTATTGAAATTTTATTATTATACTAAGCGCTATAATAATAAAATTCTTTATAATTATTACTAAGATTTAAGATCTCTAATATTAAAGAATAGAGAATTTAATTTAATTATTTATATTTATTTTAACACTCTTATAACTTTATTTTATATTATTTACTTCTTAATTAATATTTATTTTAAGTATATCGACTTTAATCTTTTTACTATTATCTAATAATTTTTTTTTTTTATATTATCGCGCTATAACTATTATAAATTTAATTTATAAAATTTAAATTATATTATATAGACTCTATAATGTATAAATAACGCGCGATATAGCTAGTAAGTCTTATTAGAGATTAAATAAAAGCTAAATTAAAATTAGAAGATAAATTAATAGAATATAAATTATTAAAATTATTATTAAAGAAATCTATTAGTAAGTCTTATAATAGAGAGTCTTCTATAGCTTTCTTCTTTTATTTAAAAGCTTCTATTTAATAATATTTAAAATATAATATATATTAATAGTCTTTAAAATAGAGTAATAAAGAATAAATAAAGAAGAAAGACGCATTTTAAGAGATAGTATCGCTAAATTAAGAAATACTATCGCTAACTTAAAAGAAGTATATAGAGGAAAATATATCCGTTTAAACTCTTTTTAAGAATCTTTTAACGCGTTTATAAGTAGTAATAGATAGCTATTAAACTCGCTTATAACCTCGATTATTAATAATAGCGAATTTATTAAAAAGTAATCTAGAGGCGTTAATAGAGACTTTAAGAGATAAATAAAAGAGATATATATATCTAAAGTGTTTAATAATATTTCCGCGAGAGGTATTAAGAATAATTATATTTATATTAATAGAATTAATAGAGAGATAGAAGAATAATAATTATATGAATAAATAAAAGAATTATTCGATTCTAGACGCGTTTTATATAATTATATTTAAATGTTATTTTACTCTATTAATAGTAGATTAAGCTTTATAATTTTTATAGCGTTAGAAAGCGTAAAGCGAGCTCTATAATTTAAGAAATTATAAAGTAATTATATATATCGTAAACTAAGTACTTTAAAATATAAAACTTCTAGATATAAATTTTTAATAAAAAAGCTTAAGAGGGTTAGTAGGCTAATTTAGTCGGTTTAATTAAAGAGCGTAATAATCTTAAATTTATAACTAACTATATATATAAATTTAAGATTTTTAAGCTTAACGATATCTTATTCTTTTATATATATTAATTATTTAAAAAATTTCTTTTATTCTTTTAAAGATTATTTTAATTAGAGTAAATAAGAATTTAAAGAAAATGAATATCTTTAATATATCAAAGAAAATACACTTTAAATTAAATCTTCTTTATACTCTTACTAGTTTAATATTAACTATAAATTTCTTAATTTTAAATTTAAATAATATTTAAAGTTAAATTATTATAGATAAATTATAAATATATTATTATTTAGAAGAACTTAAGAACTTTAATAAAAAGATTTTAAATATTATAGAAGCTAAAATATTCGTATAATATAAAAAAAATCGTTTTAATCTAGAAGATATATTATTAATTTTAATCTAAGTTATATTAAAGTATAACTTATAAGTATTATCAAAGAAAAGTTTATTATAATCTTTATCTTTATCGCTAATTTATAGAATTTTATAAAAAGCGCTATTAAAATTTTTAATTTTTAATATAATAGATTAAAGACTTTAATAATAAGCTTTTAAAATATTTATTTTAATATTAATATATTTAACGAGTAAAGGCCTATAAATTAAATTTATAATCATTTTTTCGATTAGGACTATCGAGTAAATAGGTAAGCGATCTTTAATAAGCGAACTTTGATGAGCGATATTTGAATTCCTTGCGCTTTAATAATTATAAGACTAAATCTAGAAATTCTTTTTCCCTCTAAAAGCCCATATTTCGTTCTATAGTTTAAAAAAGACTCTAAAATTTTAATAGAAAATAAAAAAGTTATTCTATATGTTAATAATATATATCTATTTTTTTAATAGTTAATAATTACGAACGTTAATTTATTTATTCTCTATAACTTAGTCGATCTAATTAAAGAGCGTAATAACTCTAAATTTATAATTGGCTATATATATAAATTTAAGATTTTTAAGCTTAGTTCTATCTTATTCTTTTATATATACTAATAATAAAATAAAGAATTTAATTAGAATATCTTTTAAGCTAAAATGAAGATATTAATTATTAATATTTAATTAAATTAAATTAATAACTAACTATCTTATAAGCGAGAACTTAATATTAAACTTTAAAATTTATATAATAGATATTATATTAATACTATAAAATTTATTAAAGAAAATAAATTTTTTAAATAAGATTTAGAATATATAGAATAATAGCTAAAGAAGTAGTTATTTTATATATTAATTATTTTAAAAAACTTCGATAAGAAAGATATAAAGATTATATTTAATTAGTTAAATATTTTTTTAATAATATTTATTAAAACTTATATTATATCTTTATTATAAATTATATAAAGAATATAGAATTAAATAAATAATATTTTAAATTTTTAAATTTTTATAATATTAATAATAGAGATAGGTAAAATAGCTAGTATTAATATTTTAAAGCGAAATTTAAATAAAATATTATAATCTTTCTTATTAAGTTTAAGAAAATCGATTATATAGAAAATTATTATAAAAATATTATTTATAATATTATTAAAATAAGAGTAAATAAAGATATTTTAAATTTATATTAAATTATTTAAGAAATATCGATAAATTAGATAATATATTTAAAATATATAATAAGATTATTAAATCGAATATTAAGATATTTAATTTTAAATTTAATATAAAACTAATAGATAAAAAGTAATTAGTTAAGAATTCTTATATATAATTCTCTTTAATTATCGCTCTTATAGAGTTTATTAATATTTATAAATTATCTAATTTAAAATAATTAATATTTATATATCTAAAATATCGAATTCTAAAATAATCTTTTAATACTTTTTAAGAATTAATTATTTTCTTATAAATATTAAATATAAGGCTTTAAACTATTAATAATATATTAAATTTAAAAATAAGAAAAAGATTAATAAAATAAATAATAATTATAAAAACTTTACTCTCTTAAATAATTAATATAATTCTTTCTCTATTAAAATAAATAATAATAATTTTATTAAAAATTTCTATATATAAGAATATAAATATCTTAAATTATTAATAAATAGAGTTTAAAAAGAAAATAAATATTTTAAATATTTAAAAATTAAAAATTACTTTAGTAATAATAATATCTTATATAAAAAGATAAGATTAATATAATTTTAAAAGTCGTTAATATAAAAAAGAATATTTCTATTAAATTATTATAAGAATTAAAAAATTAAAAATCTTTAATTAAATTATTATTAAAGATTTAAAAATTTTATATATAAAAATTATAAGTTAGAAAGAAGAAGAATACTTACTTTTATCTCTTTATTTATATATACTATTATTATTAAAATCTCTTTATAAATTAAATTTTAATTAAATTTTAATAAAAAAAAAATTATATTAATAAAATAGATTAAGATTAAATATTTATTAAATATTAAAACTTTAATATTAAGCTTTATAAATATATTTTTTTTAAAATAAATAACTTATTTAAAATAATATTATTATAATTTTATAAATTATAATTAATTAATAATAAATCTATTTTTATTTTTAATATTATATATATAATCTTAATAAAAAATATTATTTTAAAAGATTATATAAAAAAAAATTAATATTTAATTATCTTATTAAAATAATTTAATATTATTTTAAAATTATTATAATTAAAATATTAGAATTAGAATAATATAATTATTATATATTCTTTAAATCTAGAATTATTATATTTAATTTAAATTATAAATTATTTACTTATTTATTATATAATAAATTTATTACTATTTAAAATAATAATAAATTATATAAAAAAGATTTTTATTTATATTTTTATTAAGATTATTACGCTACGTAATAAGGCGAGATAATATGAGATTTTAAATATCTAATATTATTTCGCTTTAAATTAAATCTTAATAAGATAGAGTAAAATTAAAATAGAGTTTTTCTATCGAGATAATAAAGATATCTTATTATTTTATTAAGTTAATTAATTAAATTAGCTTTATTATTCTTATAATATTCTTATAGCGTTTTTATAATATCTTATAAATATAATCTTATATATATTCTAAAACTTTACTCTCTTAAATAATTAATATAATTCTTTCTCTATTAAAATAAATAATAATAATCTTATTAAAAATTTCTATATATAAGAATATAAATATCTTAAATTATTAATAAATAGAGTTTAAAAAGAAAATAAATATTTTAAATATTTAAAAATTAAAAATTACTTTAGTAATAATAATATCTTATATAAAAAGATAAGATTAATATAATTTTAAAAGTCGTTAATATAAAAAAGAATATTTCTATTAAATTATTATAAGAATTAAAAAATTAAAAATCTTTAATTAAATTATTATTAGAGATTTAAAAATTTTATATATAATAATTAAAAAATTAGAAAGAGAAAGAATACTCGCTTATATTTCTTTATTCGCGTATACTATTATTATTAAGATCTCTTTATAAATTAAATTTTAATTAAATTTTAATAAAAAAAAAATTATATTAATAAAATAGATTAAGATTAAATATTTATTAAATATTAAAATTTTAATATTAAGTTTTATAAATATATTTTTATTAAAATAAATAAGTTATTTAAAATAATATTATTATAATTCTATAAATTATAATTAATTAATAATAAATTTATTTTTATTTTTAATATTATATATATAATCTTAATAAAAAAATTATTTTAAAAGATTATATAAAAAAAATTTAATACTTAATTATCTTATTAAAATAATTTAATATTATTTTAAAATTATTATAATTAAAATATTAGAACTAGAATAATATAACTATTATATATTTTTTAAATCTAGAATTATTATATTTAATTTAAATTATAAATTATTTACTTATTTATTATATAATAAATTTATTACTATTTAAAGTAATAATAAATTTAAAAAAAAGACTTAAATTATATAAAAAAGATTTTCGTTTATATTTTTATTAAGATAATTATACTACGTAATAAAGCGAGATAAAATAAAACTTTAAATATTTAATATTATTTCGCTTTAAATTAAATCTTAATAAGATAGAGTAAAATTAAAATAGAGTTTTTCTATCGAGATAATAGAGATATCTTATTATCTTATTAAGTTAATTAATTAAATTAGCTTTATTATTCTTATAATATTCTTATAGCATTTTTATAATATCTTATAAATATAATCTTATATATATTCTAATTATCTTTCTAAGTACTTATATTTATTTAAATTATAATATTATATTCTATATTTTATTATATTCTATTTTTAATATATAATATTAACATTTAGAGAAATCGCTTAAAAGTACTTAAGATTCACCGAATCAACGAGATATATCTCGAAACCTCGCTTCGAGTCGAGGCGAGGTCGAAGTTTCGAGGAAACTCGAAACCCTGACTCGAAACCTCACCTCGACCTCGACACCCCTCGAAATTCTATCGAGGTTTCTCGCTTTATTACGTAGCGTAAATATAACTAAGATTATTATTATATAGTTTTAAGATTTCGAATAATTTAATAATTTTATTAATAAGAAAGTAAAGTTTATTATTAACGTTATTATTATAATATTATAAGAAATTCTTATATAAGTTAAAAAAGAAATCTTTAAGTATAGAATAGCTATAAAAAGAACTTTTATAATATATTATAAATAATTAGATATTTGAAATTATATTAAAACTAATAAACTTCTCTTTTATTAGTTTATTAATTATAAAATAAATCTTAAAAAAAAGCTATACTATTATTAAAAAGAGTTTATAAACTCTCTAGAGATTAAGTATTAATTATAAAATATTATATTAATAAAATATTAGAGAAAACTTATATTAGATTAAATAGTTTATTTTATATTATATTTATTCTAATAATAATAAAACTTAATAAAAGATTTAGATTATATATTAATTATAAAATTTCTAATATATTAATTATTTTTAATTAAAATACTTCTTTATTAACTAAAGAGACTCTTATTAAATTATACGCGATAAGAATATATAATAAATTCGATATTATAATCGCTTTTAATAAAACTAAAATAAAAAAAGATTATAAAGAAAAAATCGTATTTTTTACTAAATATAATTTATTTAAATATATAATAACATATTTTAAATTATATAATATCTTTATTACTTTTTTAATATATATTAATAATACTTTATATATATATCTAGATATACTATTTATTATTTCTCTAAATTTTATTATTATTTATAATAATATTAAAAATAAATATAATTAATATATAAAAAAGATATTAAAAAGATATTAATAAGTTAATATCTATTTAGATATTAATAAATATAATCTTTATATTATTAAAATTAAATATTATAAAAAAGAAGTAGAGATAAATTTAAAGAAGATTTAAATTAATATTTAATAAAAGAAGCTTAAATATATTAAAGATATATAAGTATCTCTAAAATTACTAATTTTTATTAAAGGTTTATTATGAAGTATTCTAAAATAACTATACTCTTAATAAATTTTATTTATATTTAATAGAAGAAAGACTTAATTTATCTATAAACTTAAAAATACTCTAAATAACTCATTCTTAAAATACTTAAAAAAGCTTTTATTACTATCTCTATACTTACTTATTTTAATTTAAATAAAAAGACTTATTAAAAAGTAACGCGTTTAATTTCATTATAATTATTATTAATATATATAAAAGAATAAGATAGAGCTAATTTAAAAAATCTTAAATTTATATATATAGTTAATTATAAATTCGAGTTCGCTACGCTCTTTAATTAGATCGACTAAGTTAGTTCGATAATTCTTTCGAGATCTCTTATTAAAAAAAATTAATATACGTTATTTACATATAGAATAACTTTTTTATTTTCTATTAAAACTTTAAGATTTTTTTTAAAATTATAGAACGTAACTTACGCTTTCAGATAAAAAAAGAATTCTTAAATTTAGTCTTATAATTATTAAAGCGTAAAAAAATTAAATATCGCTTATTAAAGTTCGCTCGATAGCTCTAATTAAAAAATAGATATATATTATTTAATTTAAAAATAACTTTTCTATTTTTTATTTTTTATTATAATTTTAATATTTTTCTCTTAAATTATAAAACGTAATATCGGCTTTTAATTTGAAAAAGAATTATTAAATTTAATCTTAGTAATATTTAAAGATAAAGAATTTAAATATTATCTATTAAAAGTTCGCTTATTAAGTTTACTCGATAGCCGATAATTCGTAACTCTAATTAAAAAATAGATATATATTATTTAATTTTAGAATAATATTTTTATTTTCTATTAGAATTTTTTAATTCTTTTTTTAAATTATAGAAGATAATATAAGCTTTTAAATAAAAAAAGAATTATTAAATTTAGTCTTATAAATATTTAAAGATAAAGAATTTAATATCGCTTATTAAAGTTCGCTCGATAGCTCTAATTAAAAGAAATAATTATAAATTTAATTTATAGACCTTTACTCGTTCTATTATAAGAGAATAAAAATGAAATATTTAAATCTATAGTATTTTTCTTTAAAAGAATATCTCTTATAAAGTATAATTATAATATTTATAATAAAGAACTTATAGTTATAATATAAGATTTTTAAAAAATTATATTCTAAAGTAGTTAGTATCTCTATTAAAAGTTTTATTAAAGTTTTTCTAAATTATAAAAATTTATAATACTTTATATTTTTTAAATATTTTAACTTTTATTAAATTAGATAGACGAAATTTCTCTTTAAATTTAACTTTTACATTATTTATCGCTTAGAAAAATAAAATATTAAATCTAATAATTTTATCTAATAAATAAAAGATCTATTTAAAAATAAGAAGAAGAATTATACTTATTATTAATAATATATAATTTTTAAAAATAATAAACTTAATAAAGATATTAAAAATAGTATATATCTCGCTATTATACTTTTAAATAATATAAAAAAAAATTATCTCTCTAATTATAATATTCTATAAATAGATAAAATAAAATAATATTAAGAATAAGAAGTTTAAAGAAAAATTATTATTATAAGTTTTAATAGAGATTTTTTAAGAGAAGTTTAAAGAAGACTTAAAAGAAGTCTCTATTATTAATACTTTTAAGTTATTATAATTATAATAAGATTATTTAAAAAATTATTTAATTAAAGATATTTAATTAGAGAAAGCTATAATTAAAAATAATTGAAAATAATCTTAAATTAGAATTAAATAACTATTATCTTTATAACGAGTTATTATATATTAATAATAGATTATATATATTAATAATAGACTATATTAGTATATATAAAAGAATAAGATAAATCTAAGCTTAAAAATCTTAAATCTATATATATAATTAATTATAAATTTAAGTTCGCTATTCTCTTTAATTAGATTAATTAAATTAGCTCGATAATTCTCTTATATCTTTTTATTTAAAATTTATATATAAAGATTTTATACTTTAAAATACTTAGCTTACGATATTTATAATTAGTATATTAATATATATAAAAGAATAAGATAGGGTTAAACTAGAAAACCTTAAATTTATATATATAGCTAATTATTAATTCGTTAGATCTACGCTTTTTAATTAAATACCGCGGATAAATAAATTAGCGTCCGCAACTATCAAAATCTCGCCCTCCCGCGCTTTTCTTATTACAAAAATAGATATACATTATTTATAATAGTAAAAACCTTTTTATTTTCTATTAAAATTTTAAAATTTTTTATTTTTAATTTTGAAGCGCTATTTGCGCTTTCCGAATTTTTAAGAATTTAAAAAATTTATCTTATAATCATCAAAGCGTAAGGAATTCAAATATCGCTCACCAAAGTTCGCTCACCAAAGATCGCTCACCTATTTACTCGATAGCCCTAATTAAAAAAATAATTATAAATTTAATTTATAGGCCTTTACTCGTATAAAAGAATAAGATAGAGCTAAATTAGAAAATCTTAAATTTATATATATAGCTAATTATTAATTTATTAGATCTACGCTTTTTAATTAGATATCGTAGATAAATAAATTAGCGTTCGTAACTATTAAAAAATAGATATACGTTATTAATATATAGAATAACTTTTTTATTTTCTATTAATTTTTTAAGATTTTTTCTTTAAATTATATAATAAAATATAAGCTTTTAGATAAAAAAAGAATTTCTAAATTTAGTCTTATAATTATTAAAGCGTAAGATATTTAAATATCGCTTATTAAAGTTCGCTTACCAAATTTATTGGCAGTCTTAATAAAAAAATAGATATATATTATTTAATTTTAGAATAACTTTTTTATTTTCTATTAAAATTTTAAGATTTTTTTTTAAACTATAGCTTATAGCTTACGCTTTTTAAAGATAAGAAAATTTCGAAATTTAATCTTATAATTTTTCAAAGACAAAAAATTCAAAAATCGCTTATTAAAAATCGCTTATTAAATTTACTCGACAGCTCTAATTAAATAAAATAATTATAAATTTAATTTATAGGCCACTACTTATTTCTTTATAATTTCTTAAATTATAAAGCTTACTTTATATTTTCTAACGCTATAAAAATTATAAAGTTTAATCTATTATTTATAAAGCGAAGTAGTATTTAAATATAATTATATAAAACACGTTTAGATTTAACTAATTTATTTACTTATTTATATAATTATTATTCTTCTATCTTTCTATTAACTATATTAATTTTATTAATATAAATATATTTATTTTTAATATCTCTTATTTAAAGATTATTAAATATCTAAGATATATATATTTCTTTTTTTCGTCTTTTAAAGTCTCTATTAATATCTTTAAATCGTTTTTTAAAGAATTTATTATTATTAGTAATTAAGGCTATAAGCGAGCTTAATAATTATCTATTACTATTTATAAACGCGTTAAAAGATTCTTAAAAAGAGCTTAATTTTTTTTTATAGATTTATTTTAAGCTAGCGATAATATCTTTTAATTTAATAATATTATCTCTTAAGACGCGTCTTTCTTCTCTTTTTTTTTTTTAATCTATTTTAAAGTTTTTTAACGCGTATTAAATTCTAAATATTATTAAAAAGAAGCTTTTAAATAAGAGAAAGATACTATTAAAGATTCTTTATTATAAGATCTACTAGTAGATTTCTTTAATAATAACTCTTTTAATAATTTATTTTTTAATTTTTATTTTATTTTTATTTAATTTTTAATAAAGCTCGCTAGCTATATTACGCGTTATCTTACTAGCCGAAAAGATTTAATATATTCTATAAAATATTCTTTATTAAGTAATATTATATCGTACTCGAATATAATATAAATAGAATTAGATATTATATTATCTTTCTAATATAGATTTAAAATTTTAATAATATATTTTAGAATATAATATATCTATAATGTTATATTATAATATAATATATATATAAGATATCTTAATTAAAATTTCTATATTTATAGAATAATTTACTTAAGATATATAGAATATATTTATTCTTCTTTATAAAGAGAGAGAGAATATAAATGTTACGAGCGTACCCTTAACACACCCCTTAGCCCTATGGCTAGCGGGCCTTGACGGAGACATCCCCTATCATATCATGCCTTCTGCTCACCTACATAGTTCGATAGCCTTATTATTCTCATTCTACCTCACCCATACTAGTATCGCATTTATACTAGTCCTGATATTATAATAAAGCTCCTTTATACCCCCCCCCCGGCGAAGAGAATTGACGGGTTTTCACTTTCTGCTCGAAGCAAGCGACCGAGTCTAATAAAGAAGACGCTGGGTATTTCTATTATATAGAAGTCTTACCATACATTTAAATCATTAAACACCTATATTATTCGAAAGAATCTATATTAAATAATCTACATTATCAACGGTAGCCTAATCCATCAAAAAACAAGTCCCCTACATCGAATACAAAAAATCCTTCTCCGCTCCATTCCCCGCACAAAGTCTATCACCGGCTAAGAGACCCCCGGCGGACTTCCTATTATTCGAAAGGATACTATTTAAAGTACTTATAGTCTTAACGACGACTTAATCGATCAAGAAACAAAAGAAACAACACTATTTCGAGCGTCACAGTCAAATTTCGACTCTCAACACAGAGATCTACCACCTTTCTCGACTCGCGCACGCCTTCACAGTACCGGAGTTCCAGAGATCTCTCCATTTCACTCGACAAAGACACTATTCGATATTGCAATAGACCTCTCCGATCCATCTTTACCTACATTCAACACATCATGAGTTCCTTAAATTTTCATATAATCGACGATTCTATCTACCACAAGATAGTAGAAGCTAATAAGAAAGACGACTATTATATGAAAATCCGTAACGATATCGTCGAAGATAAGGATAAGTTTTAAGGAATTACTCTTAATAAGTACTTCGTATAAGACGAGATACTTTATTATAAGAATCGTTTATAAATATTCGATAATATATATATCGATGTTATTCGAGAGATATATAATTAACTATTCTACGGTTATTTCGAGATAATATATATTTATAAACTACTTAAAAGAGAATATTACTAGCGAGGAATAAGAACGATAGTAACTACTTATATTTAGAATTATTATATCTATTAGAGAATTAAGATATCTCGCGATCGAGAATATAATTTACTTTAGTCTATATTAAATTTATCTATATTAATACTAAGATATATATCTTTATATCGTCGATTATCTATATATTATAATTAGCTCTATCTTATCTACGAAGATCTATATACGAGATATTCGCTTTTAAATTCGCTACGACTTTATATATCGTAGATATAGCGATCTCTATCTATTAAGAATCTATATTAGCGATATTACGAAGTATCGAAAATATAAGACTAAAACTCGCCTAATATCTCTACTCCGCCTTCGCCTTTATTCCTACTATTATTTACTCTACGAGATTTCGTTAAAGTAAATCGATATCGATTAATTTCATCGAAAAATATGTGCTGGGGCGTGTCCTTCCCAGTAGTGAAAAGCTTGCCAAGTACTGGTTTTTAACTATTTTTGATTCTCAGGGAGATCCCCTAAAACCCCTCGGACCCTTCGAGGGCTCTTTAAGGGCTCTCCGAGAGCTTCTGTCGAGGGGCTGTCAAAGCAAGCTCGAAATTTGATTATTTTAGTGATATTTAATTGATTTTAAGCTTGCTTTAACAGCCCCTCGACAGAAGCTCTCGGAGAGCCCTTAAAGAGCTTCGAAGTGTTTAAGGGATTTTAAGGGATCTAACTCTAAGAATCGAGAGAGACGTTAGAGAGAGACGTTAGAGAGAGACGTTATAGTTCACTAAGAATCGAGAGAGACGTTATAATTTATTTGACATACTTAGGGGAGACCCCCTGAAACCCCCTAACCCTCCGGGGGCTCTCCGAGGGCTTCTGTCGGAGGGGCTCTTCTCGCAAGCTCGATAATTTGAATAAAAATCTTAGTTTTTAGTATATCTTTACGAATACTTTATTAAATTTCGTCTTCGCTACTTTATTTGAAAGCGTATAATTAACTCTATAACTCTATAAATTTACTTTATTATCATTTATTACGTAATGTTAAAGGAATTAAATAGAATAATTTAATAAAGTTGATATTCGAGGTTCAGCCTTATGGTGCTTCCTCTTTTGGATATACCCGTGTTTAGAACGAAAATGAAGAAATAAGGTGTGTTTTAGACTAGAAATCGTGAAATTCGAGGATCTGATTGGCCAACCTTAAATTTATAGTTGTCGAATATTTTGTAATTTCAGTCTTGAGTAATGAGAAAGCAAGCTTTCTACTTAGATAGCTATTTAGTCTAATACTACTAGATTTATCTATCTTTATAAGTATTAATTTAATATTATTTAATAATTAGAAAATAAGAATCTAAGATAAGCTTATCTATAATAATAATTATTTCTCTATCGATATTTTTAAAATTACTTATATTATAGTAAGACTTAAAGAGAAAGTTAATTAATATATATTTATTAGATAATAATATCGCTTATACTCTATAGTCGATAATCTTTTAAATTATTTAAGTAATATATATAAGATACTCTTATTTATTCTTAGAATAATCTATTAATATATTTATAATAAAATAAGTTAAGGAAGTTAATTATTTCTTAAATTCTATAATAATCTTATTAAATATATCGAATATAATTTTAGAAATAATAGTCTTAACGATCTTAGAAATAAGAGTCTAATAAACGATATATAAAAGAAATCGAAACTTCGTTTTTATAACTTAATTTATTTAATAATAAGAGATTAAACTACGTCTAAGTTAAAGGAATATATTATAAAAATATAGCTTTAATATTAATAATCTATTAAGAAATTTATCGAAAAGAAGATTAAAAGATTCGCGGAGTAATATATAAAAGTAAAGATCGAGACTAATATAAAAAAGGGTATCTTAATTATAACTCGTTTTACTTTTAATATAAAAGATTTAAGTCTTACTAAGATAGAGGATTTTATAAATAAGAATTAGACTTATATATAAAAGTATAGTAAATATATCGATCTCGATATAAATAGCGAGAAGAAATATAAGCTTAGTTATTAGAACTATCTATGATTAAAAATATAGTAAACTTATTAAGTAGAAAAATGTAATCGAAATCAGCGTGAGCATCGATAAATCCTCGGATATCGCGTTTTTAAACGAATTAAAACCGTTCGATATCTTTAGAATAGCTCTATTTTTCACATTCGAAAATCGATTTCTTAGACTTATATTACTGAATAATTACCTTATATCAAGCTCACTAATCAGACTCCCCTTATTATTATATACGTGAAGATCCTTCGAAGCTATAGTACATTATCTATAGGCCTTACTATCCCCGTCGATAGCCTCTATCGATATCGATTATATGACATTCTATAGAGAAACTCACTTGATATTAAATTAGAGTTTCTAGCGCCTACGGCTTAATTCGATTCGATTCGATTCGAAAGCCCTCGATTAATCACATCGCATCATTTTATTAAAATCCTTTACATTAAAATATCGACTTAAAAATTATCATAGATCACTAAGATAATTATAATTATTACTTACTTATTCTTCCACCGATTTTCTTTAAATTAAACTCTCTATACTCGCTATACCTCTAGTTAACAACGAGACTAATATAAAAAATTTATATAAAGCCTATTACTACTGCTACCGTCGCTAAGAATAAGTATTATATTAAAAGTTTCAAATATTAAAAGTTCTTTATTTTTATGAATTTTTAGCGAGTATAATATATATATATATAATAAAATTATTTAATTATTTCGAAGGTCTATAGTAAGTAGACTAAATAAAAGAAGAACTTAGAGAATCTTACTAGTATATAGATAAGATATAGCTATATCTCTAGGATCTTAATCCTCTTCAGTTAAGAACTATATAGACTATAGATATTTAAAGATATAAGATAATTAATAGATCTACATCTTCGATCTATTAATTATAAAGGCTATAACTATTTAAGAGAGAGAGATAGTATTACGAGCGTATTCTTAATATATCTCTTAGTTCTATAGCTAGCGGGCCTTAACGAAGACATCCCCTATTATATTATATCTTCTTCCCACATATATAGTTCGATAGTCTTATTATTCTCGTTTTATCTTACTTATACTAATATCGTATCTATACTAGTTCTAATAATAAAGAGTAAGTTAATATAGCTATTTATCTTCTTATGAATAGTAATAATTAAAATATTAATTAAAACTATAAACGTCTTTATTCTTCTTTTTAAAATTATAATATAAAAAAATCTTTTAAATTTTAAATCTTTAAATATTATAAGAATAAAATTCTATAATTATCTTTATTTATATATTTATCTTAACGCGTTAGATAAGCTTAATAAACTTAATATTTATTCTTTTCTTAAATTCTTCACTACTCTTTTATTCTACTCTATTATAATTTTTTTAAATATCTTAAATTTATCTTTATCTAATTAAACTTATTAATTATTTATAAATAAATTCGCTTTTTAAATTATTTTAGATCTCTTTATCGAAGCTAAATTTATTATTATTAATCTTCTCTAATTATAAACTTATTAATTATCTCTTTATATATTATAAAGTATTAATTATATATATTAATAAATTTATAAATATTAGACTTATAAAAGTACTTTTCATAAATTTAATATCTTTATTAATATAATTATTATAATTATTTATTAAGTTATTATATAAAGTACTATTAGCCTTTTTAATTTAATTTTATAGATTAAGATCTTCTTTAAAATCGAGTCTAATTTATTTAAATTTATTTTCTTAATATTTTATATAAAGAATTATTATTAAAATATAGAATATTATTAATAAATAATACTTTTAAATATTATAATATCTTTTAATTATTAAGAAATATCGCTTATACGTAATAGTCTTCGCGAAAAAATAAAAATATTATAAGTTATTTAAACGATTATAGCGTATTTAGATTTTAATTTCTTTTATTATTTTAAGATTAAAAGATTTATTAGATTATTAAAAGAAGCTTTATAAAGATTAAAAGTAAGATTATAATTAGAATAATAATTAGAAAACTTATTATTTTTTCTATATTACTAAAACTAATTATATTTATTCTTATTATTTAAATATTTAATCTCGAATTCTATCGCTTAATTAAGTATATTTTTATTTAGTTAATTTATTCCCTTAACTCTTTATAATTAACTACTTATATTAATACCTTAATAATTTTAAAATATTCTTTTAAGCGCTTCTCAATAAAATTTTATTTATAATTATTTTTTAATATTAATTTTTTAATTTAGTTTTTTTAATTTTATATTATTATAACAAATTTAAACTTATAAATTAAATTTATAATCTATTTTTTTAATTAAAACTATTATTAAGAAATAGTTCTTAATATTATATAATATAAAGTTATTTCATTAATCTATATAATTTATAGATATATATATACGAAGAAAGATACGCTAAAGTTTAATTAGAAAGATATATCGAGTGTAATAAATTGATTTATAATAGTTTTCTATAAAAAATAGAGAAAGGCTATATTCTTATAATTAGAAGTATTAAAATATTAGAAAGAAATAAAGATAACGTATTAATTAGTAGTGTAAATTCTATAATATCTCTTATCGTAGTAAAATCTTTCGAATAATAAAATAGCTATAGATATCGAATAATTTCAATTTATTTAAATATATATTATTTAATAGTTCTTCTATAGAGATCTAAATAGCTATAATTATTATAGTAGATTCGTCTCTTATAACGTTATTATAGTAATATATTATATTAATATTAGTATATATAATAGAATAAGATAGAGCTAAGCTTAAAAACCTTAAATTTATATATATAGTTAATTATAATTTTAGGTTCTATACGCTTTTTAGTTAGACCGGCTAAGTTAACTCGATAATCCTCTTACGCCTCTCTTATTAAAAATTTATATATAGAAGTTTTACACTTTAAAGTACTCAGCTTATAATATATATAGTTACTTCATAATTCCTCAAATTATAAAGCTCGCTTTACGCTTTCTAACGCTATAAAAATTATAAAGTTTAACTTACTATTAATAGATTAAATAGATATTTAAATATAATAGTTATAGTAGTTATACTAGACGCGTTTAGAATCGAATAATAATCCTTTCACCTATTTATATAATTATTCTTCTTTTACTATTCTATTAATTCTATTAATTTTATTAATTTTATTAATTCTATTAATTCTATTAATATAAATATAATCGTTTTCGATACCCCTCGCCTAAAGGTTACTTAATATCTTAGATATATATATCTCTTTTATTCGCCTCTTAGAGCCCCTATTAATATCCTCTTAAAACGTATCTTTCTTCTCTATCTATTCTTTATTACTCTATTTTAAAATCTTTTAACGCGTATTAGATTCTAAATATCGTTTCTAGACTACTCTTTAGCGAATTCGCTATTACTAATAATCGAGACTATAAGCGAGCTTGATAGCTATTTACTACTACTTATAAACGCGTTAAAAAATCTTTAAAAAGAGCTCTTACTTAGCTAGCTACTTAGTCTAATACTTTATAAGAGAAGAAGTAGAAAAAGAAACTATAATAGATAAATGCGGAGAATACTACGGAGAATACTACGAAGTATACTATAGAGAAATCAAGTGGTAATAAAGCTATTATCGTTAAGAATACGGCTTAGCTCTCTAAGATCCCACGTTATATACTCTCTATAGTTTCGTATTAAATCATTACTTAGTAAGCGAAGAATATTACTATAATTTAATCTATTATCTCTACTATATTAAGAAGTAAGAGAAGAAATTATAATAGATAAATACGAAGAATACTATAGAGAAACTAAGCGGTAATAAGATTATTATTATTAAGAATACGACTTAACTCTTTAAGATCTTATATTATATTAATTATTTACTTAGTTAATTACTTAACTAGCTACTTAATTTAATACTCTATAAAAAAAGAAGTAAGAGAAGGAATTATAATAGGTAAATGCGAAGAATATTACGGAGAAATTAAGCGGTAATAAGACTACTATCGTTAAGAATACGACTTAGCTCTTTAAGATTCTATATTATATACTCTTTACGATTTTATATTAAATTATTACTTAGTAAGCGAAGAATACTACTATAACTTAGTCTATTATTTCTACTATATTAATATAATATATTACTATAACCTCTATAGAAGGAATATCGAATAATATATATTTAAATGAATTAAAATCGTTCGATATCTTACTCTAATAACTACTTTATTATTCGAAAGATTTTACTACGATAGAAGATAATATAGAATTTACACTACTAATTAGTATATTATCTCTATTTTTTTTTAATATTTCGATACTTCTTACTATAAGAATAAAATCTTTCTCTATTTTCTATAGATAATTATTATAGATTAATTCTTTATACTTAATATACCTTTCTAATTAAGTCTTAATACGCCTCTCTTTACATATATATATCTATATATTATATAGATAAAATTAATTTTATAGTAATAAAAGTAGGTTAAAAATATATAGTAAGCGATTAGAGTTTAATTTAACTTAGAGCTAAGGCTAAAATTCGATTTAACTTAGAAAAATCTAACTCTATAAATTTAATTTATGAGTCTTTACTTATAATAGAAATAATAGATTAAGTTATAGTAGTATTCTTCGCTTATAAAGTAATAATTTAGTATAGAATCGTAGAGAGTATATAACGTGGAATCTTAAAGAGTTAAGCCGTGTTCTTAACGATAATAATCTTATTATTACTTAATTTCTTCGTAGTATTCTCCGTAATATTCTTCGTAAATTCTTTATATTTATCTATTATAATTTCTTCTCTTACTTCTTCTCTTATAGAGTATTAAACTAAGTAATTAGCTAAATAGTTAATTAAGTAAATTATTAAATAACTAACTAACGATTTAGTTAAGTAAATTACTAAGCTAATAGCGTAGATAATATTAATTAAGCGATTAATCGAGTATCGCTAATTTAAGAGAAGAAGTATATAGAGGAAAATAATAATTATAAATTCGTTTAAACTCTTTTTAGCTTTTTAACGCGTTTATAAATAGTAGTAAATAGCTATTAAGCTCGATTACGACCTCGCTTATTAATAATAACGAATTTATTATAAGATAGTTTAGAGGCGTTAGTAGGGGCTTAAAGAGATAAATAAAAGAATTTATATATTTAAAGCGTTTAGTAACGTTTCCGCGAGGGGTATTAAGAATAATTATATTTATATTAATAGAATTAATAGAATTAATAGAGTAGTAGTGAATAATAATTACATAAATAGGTGAAAGGCCGAACGCGTTAATATAATTATTATATTTAAATATTTATTTAATTTATTAATAGTAGATTAAACTTTATAATTTTTATATCGTTAGAAAGCGTAAACTAAGCTCTATAATTAACGAAATTATAAAGTAATAGTATTCGTAGAAAACTAGTTATTTTGAAGTCTAAAACTTTTATATATAAATTTTTAATAAGAAAGCTTAAGAGAGCTAGTAGATTAATTTCGTCGATCTAATTAAAGAGCGTAATAACTCTAAATTTATAATTAGTTATATATAAAAATTTAAGATTTTATAGCTTAGCTTTATTTTATTCTTTTATATATATTAATTTAGATATAAAAGCGTAGCTTATCTATATAGATAGTCTAAATTTAATTAAATTTAACTATAATAAATAACTAATTCCTTATAAATTATCTTAAAAACTTTAAAAAAAAATCTAAGAAATTCTTTTTCTTCTTAATTTATTAAGCTCTTTATCTATATCAGTATATATAAAAGAATAAGATAGAGCTGAACTAGAAAATCTTGAATTTATATATATAGCCAATTATAAATTTAGGGTTACTACGCTCTTTAGTTAGATCGGCTAAATTAGCCCGCTAGCCCTCCTAAGCTCTCTTATTAAAAATTTATATATAGAAGTTTTATACTCTGAAATAATCAGCTTTCTACGGATGCTGTTACTTTATAATTTCGTAAATTATAGAGCTTAGTTTGCGCTTTCTAACGTTATAAAAATAATGAAGTTTGACCTACTATTGGTAAATAAAATGAATATTTAAATATGGTAGTTATAATAGTTATATTAGACGTATTCAGAATTGAATAATAATTCTTTTATCTGTTTATTTGTTTGTGTAACTATTATTCTTCCACCACTCTATTAATTCTACTAATTCCACTAATATGAATACAATCGTTCTCGATACCCCTCGCGGAAACGTTACTAAACGCTTTAGGCATGTATACCCCTTTTACCCGCCTCTTAGAGCCTCTATTAACGCGAATCCGCTATTACTAGTAATCGAGGCCGTAAGCGAGCCTAACAGCTACTTACTACTGCTTATAAACGCGTTAGAAAGCTCTTAAAAAGAGCCCGAACGGATTTACAGCCATCGTTCTCCTCTATATACTACTCGACCAGCCGCTTAATTAATACTATCTACTCTATTAGCTTAGTAATTTACTTAGTTAACTACTTAGCTAGTTACTTAGTCTAATACTCTATAAGAGGAGGAGTAAGAGGAGGAACTACAATAGGCAAATGCGGAGAACACTGCGGAGAACACTATGGAGAATACTGCGGAGAAACCAAGCGGCAACAAGGCCACCATCGTCAAGAACACGGCTCAGCTCTCCGAGATCCCACGTCATATACTCTCCACGGTTCCACATCAAATCATCACTCAGCAAGCGGAGAACACCACTGCAACTTGGCCTGTCATCCCCACTGCATTAAGGAGTAAGAGAAGGAACTACAACAGGCAAATGCGGAGAACACTGCGGAGAAACCAAGCGGCAACAAGGCTACCATCGTCAAAAACACGCCTCAGCTCTCCAAGATCCCACGTCATATGCTCTCCACGGTTCCACATCAAATCATCACTCAGCAAGCGGAGAACACCACTGCAACTTAGCCTGTCATCCCCACTGCATTAAGCAGTAAGAGGAGGAACTACAACAGGCAAATGCGGAGAACACTGCGGAGAACACTATGGAGAACACTGCGGAGAAACCAAGCGGCAATAAGGCCACCATCGTCAAGAACACGGCTCAGCTCTCCAAGATCCCACGTCATATCAGTTATCCACTCAGTCAGCCACTCAGCTAGCCACTCAGTCTGATACTCTATAAGAGGAGGAGCAAGAGGAGGAACTACAACAGGCGAATGCGGAGAACACTGCGGAGAAACCAAGCGGCAACAAGGCCCCCAGCACCAAGAACACGGCTCAGCTCTCCAAGATCCCACGTCATATCAGTCATCCACTCAGTCAGCCACTCAGCTAGCCACTCAGTCTGATACTCTACAAGACGAGGAGTAAGAGGAGGAACTACAACAGGCAAATGCGGAGAACACTACGGAGAAATCAAGCGGCAACAAGGCCACCATCGTCAAGAACACGGCTCAGCTCTCCAAGATCCCACGTCATATCAGTCATCCACTCAGTCAGCCACTCAGCTAGCCACTCAGTCTGATACTCTACAAGAGGAGGAGCAAGAGGAGGAACTACAACAGGCAAATGCGGAGAACACTGCGGAGAAACCAAGCGGCAACAAGGCCACCATCGTCAAGAACACGGCTCAGCTCTCCAAGATCCCACGTCATATGCTCTCCACGGTTCCACATCAAATCATCACTCAGCAAGCGGAGAACACCACTGCAACTTGGCCTGTCGTCCCCACTGCATTGATATGGGCGAGACAAGAGGCCTTACAAGCGAAGCAGACAGCCACTCAGCCAGCTCACCAATCCACTCAGTCATCCACTCAGCCAGCCACTCAGCAAGAGCACTCAGTTAAGCAAGAGGAGGAACAATACACTGCGGAGAATATTACGGAGACAGTCAGCAGCAGCAGTGACACAACAGCTCTGCTCTCCACGATCTCACACCAGTCCACTCAGTCAATGCAAGAGAAGGAACCACTGCAGCAGGCACATGCGGAGAACACTGCGGAGAAACCAAGCGACAACAAGGCCACCATCATCAAGAACACGGCTCAGCTCTCCAAGATCCCACGTCATATGCTCTCCACGGTTCCACGGCAAATCACCACTCAGCAGGCGGAGAACGACACTACAATTTGGCCTGCTATCTCTGCATGCCTAGACAATATCACATTGTGGTACATCACTGCAATGAGCACACAAGAGAAGGACCTACTACGTCGATCGCAGCCAAGTGGGCCACTGTAGAAGGAAGTTCGGACGATACATATTTGGACGAATTGAAACCGTCCGATGTCTTGCTCTGACAGCTATTTCATTATTCGAAAGATTTCACTGCGGTAGGAGATAATGTGGGATTCACACCACTAATTGGCATGTTGTCTCCATTTCTTTCCAATATTTCGATACTTCTTGCCATAAGGATATGGCCTTTCTCTGTTTTTTATGGGCAATTATTACGAATCAATCCTCCACACTCAATACACCTTCCTAATTAGGCCTTAGCGCGCCTCTCTCCGTACATATATATCTATATATAGGTCAAAAACGTATAGTAAGCGATCAGAGTTCGATTTGACTTAGGGCTAGGGCTAAAATTTGATTTAACTTAGAAAAATCCAACTCCATGAATTTAATTCATAGGCCTTTACTTGTAATTAAATAAATAATTATATATATTAAAATATAATAAATTATAATCTTCTTTTATTTATTTATTTATTTTATAAACTTATAAAAAAAGTTAATAAGCTAAATTAAATATTAAATCTATTAGAAATTAATCGAAAGTTATTTAGATATCTAAATTATAATTTTTATTTATATTAATTTTTTATTATTTAATCTTAAATAGATAGTTAATCTATTTTTTAAATTATATATAATACTAATATAAAGAAGTAGAGCGCGGATTAATATTTAATAAATTAAATTTTAATAAATCTTAATATTCTAGAAGAGTTTAAAAAAGCGTTTCTAATAATATTACTTTTTTTAAAAAATTAATATTTATCTAATATTAAAATATTTTTATCTTAAAGTCGTTTAGTTTATAATATAAAAAATATCTTTTTACGTTAATCACTAATATTAATATATATAATAATTTTTTAAATTTAAATTTTAATATATATAAAAGAATAAGATAGAGTTAAGCTTAAAAATATTAAATTTATATATATAGCTAATTATTAATTCGAGTTCTCTACGCTTTTTAATTAGATCGGCTAATTTATTATAAATAAAGAAATTAGTATTTATAACTATTAAGATCTCGCTCTTCTACGTCTCTCTTATTAAAAAAATAGATATATATTATTAATATATAGAATTACTTCTTTATTTTCTATTAGAATTTTAAGCTTTTTTTTTAATTTTAAAGCGCTATTTATACTTTTCGCATTTTTAAGAATTTTGAAATTTAGTCTTATAATTATTAAAGCGCAAGGAATTCAAATATCCCTTATTAAAGTTCGCTTATTAAAGATCGCTTATCTACTTACTCGATAGCTCTAATTTAAAAAAAAAAAATATATTTAATTTATAGATTTTTATTCGTAATTAATAATATAATAATTAGAATAATAATAAGATATATTATATTTTTATTAGAGTTATTAATAGATTAACTATATTTATTTAAATTTAATTCTTATCTTTTTTATTACGCTAACTCTTTTAAAAAAAATTAAAATAACTCTAATATTATTTAGAAGTTCTTTTAAAACTAATTAAATAATATATATTATATAAAAAATATATTATAAATAATTTTAAAATTTGAATTTTTTAATATTAAGTAAATTATTTATTATAAAAATAGAAAGATAAGTAATTAAATTATTAAAGAGTATATTATTATTACTAGTATTATTAATTATAAATCTAAATATATAAATTTAAATCTTATATTTTATAAAAATTAAATTAATAATACTTATAAATTTTAATTAATATATTTAGCTTCGATATATTTAAAATTTATAAAATTTTTATATTATTACTAATTAATATTAATAAAAAGAATTAAAATTATTATAGATAATTAATAATTTAAAATTAGAGAGATTTTAATATTATCGATTAATAAATTTTCTAGTAATTTTATTTCTAGCTCTATAGTTTTTCGTATTAATTAATTCTTTATAATAAATTTTAATTTTAATTATATATTAAAGTTAAGATAATATTAAAATTATAATATCTTAAAATAATTAATACTTATAAATAAAATATTATTATTTATAATTTAGTAATAAAATTATTTCGAGAAATCTTTATATATAAGCTTTCGATCTTTTAATATTTTAAGAGAATTTTAATAATAGTATTTTTAGAGTAAATAATAAGCTAGACTTTTTATTTATTATTTTATTTATTAATAGTTTCTATTATCTAATTTAAAAATATATTTAATTTTTATAACTATTAATTAAACTTATTTATTATAAATTATTAAAATTAGATTTCTTAATATATTCTTTAAACTTAATATATACTATTATATTATTTATTTTATAGTTTATAAATAAATAAATTAGAATTTTATTATAGTAATAATGAATAATATATAACTCGTCGAAACTAATAAATATATATTTAGTTCTAGAATTTCTTAATTTTTAAGCCTTAATAAATAGACTAATAATTATTATTAAATTTAAATTAATTCTATATAGCTTATACTATCTTTATCTATTACTATATTTTTTTATTTTTTTTATTAATATTAAATAGAATATAAAGTTTATTATTATCTTTATATTAAAATATACTTATTAATATTTTATATTAAGTATTATTAAATAAATAAAATTAAGTTTATATTAAATAAAGATTTAGATAATATTTTAAAATTAAGATATTTAAAGAGTAATTAAAAAAGATATATAAATAAATAAAATATTAGAAATAAAATAAGATTAATATTTAATATATAAATTCTATCTTCTTATTATAATAGAAACTTATATTATTTTAATAATATATTATTATATTATTTTTAATATTTAAATTAAAAATTAACTTTTTTTAATTAGAAATATAATTAATAGCTATATATATAATAATATGTAATAATACTAATATAAAATTAATATTTAATTTAATTAATTTAAAACTCTAATTAATTTAGCTATTAACGCTTTTTTATTTAATATAATATATATTTAATTTCTTTTAATATTACTCGTTTATCGCTATATTATTTTAAATATTAGAATTAAAAATTAAATCTTTTTAATTAATATTCTAATTATTAATTTTATTAATAAAAATATATATTAATATCTTAAAATTATTAAATAAATTTTATTAGGCGTTAATATAGAATTAAAATCTAGTTTAAACGCTTTAATAATTTAATTAATTAAATTAATTATTATTTAAATCTTCTATATATAAGAATTAAATCTTTTATTATAGTAAATTTTTTTTTAAGCTTTAAAATCTTTCTTATTAATACGTCTTTCTTTTATTTAAGTAATATTATAATATCTTTTATTTAGATATTAAATTATTAAAGTATTATATTCTTCGCTTTTAATTAAGAGGTCTTATTTTTAAATGAATATCTTTTATTTTATAAGAATAATAATAATTTTATTATAGACGAAGATAAAAAAGAAATAATATCTTCTCTTATTTTTATAATAGAAGAAGAGAAGAAAGTAAGTGAATTAATCGTAAGCTATAAATAATCTAATATTTAAGAATAACGAATTAATAAAGTTATAATATTAAAATAAAGAGCTTTTTTTATAATTAGTAAATATAAAATGAAATAGAAATTAATAAGATTAATAAGATTATCTTTAATAAATATATTATATATATAAAAAGAAAATATATAGAATATAAGAGAGCGTGTATATATATAGTTATGAATATTTAAAATATATTTAAAATATAAAAAAAAGCGCTTATTCATAGCTCTAGAATATATATTATTAATAAAAAATTAATTTTTTTTAATTAGCTTTTTAATTAACGTTTAAATTTAATTTTCTTTAAATAATATTTTATTTTAATAAATTTTTAATTATACAATATTAATTAGCTTAATAATAAATATTTAATATTATTCTTTTCTAATTTACTCTCTTCTTTTTTAAAAATTCTTTTTATTATTATAATATTTATATTATAATATTATCTATATCTAAATAAAATAAAATTATTTTTCTCTATATTTTATTATTAAATTAGATTAATAATATTATTTTTATAAATTAAATATATACTTAATAGCGATATATCTCTTAATATAGTAATTAATTATAATATTAATTATAAATTATTAATTTATAATATTATTATTTATTAAAGCTATTAACTTAATAATTATAGAAATTTAAATTTTTTTAATAATTTATTAACTATTAATTTAAACTCGTTTAAATTATTAAAGTAAAGTAAAAATAAAACTTCGCGAAGATAAAAATTAAAAGATTATATATAAAATTTAAGAAGTATAATTATAAATAAGAAAGATATATAGTTATATTAATTATATATATTTAAATTAAATAATAAATTAATTATATATATTAATTATATTATTATCAATTAGACTTTAAAATTTATATATTTAAGAAAATCCGCGAATTATAGAAATTAATAAATTTAATTATTTCTTAAATTATATTCGCTTAAGTAATAAAGAAGATCTTAATTTATATAATTTTAAATTTAATTAATTCGTTTCGAATTTAAATCTCTATATTAATTATATTTTAAGAAATTATAAGAATAAGATTAGCGAGCGATTTTAATAATATAACTTACTTTTTAATAGTTATAAATAAAGAAAATTACTAATTAATATCTAGCGGCCTAATTATATATATTTTATATAAAAAGAATTACTTTATAATTAAAAGATATATAACTTCTTAAATAATTATAATAAGATATAAATTTATAAGTAATAATATAGTATTATTAAAGTCTAGACGTACTTTTTATAAAAGAAAATATAATAAAAAAAACTATTTTAAGTTAAAACTAAGATATTATAATTATTATTCTATTTATTAGATTTAATTAATAATATTTAATTATTATACTTAATCTAATAACTTTATATATTTTATATTTAGAAAATAACTTTTTTTAAATTAATTTAAATTAGTATATATAAAATAAGATAGAGCTAAGCTTAAAAACCTTGAATTTATATATATAGCTAATTATTAATTCGGGTTCTCTACGCTTTTTAGCTAGATCGACTAACTTATTATAGATAAATAAATTAATATTCGTAACTATCAAAATTTCGTCCTCTTATACCTTTCTTATTAAAAAAATAGATATATATTATTAATATATAGAATTACTTTTTTATTTTCTATTAAAATTTTAAGATTTCTTCTTTAAATCTTAAAGCGCTATTTATAATTTTCGAATCTTTAAGAATTTTAAAATTTAGTCTTATAATTATTAAAGCGTAAGGAATTCAAATATCGCTCATTAAAGTTCGCTTATTAAAGTTCGCTTATCTACTTACTCGATAGCTCTAATTAAAAAAAACTTATAAATTTAATTTATAGGCCTTTACTTCTATAAATATATATTTATAAAAATACTACTACTCTAATAAAAGAGGCTTTCTATTCTAAAATTTATATTAAATTAAAGATTATATCTTTATATTTAATAGCTTTAATTTCAAAAACTACTATTAATATCGCGATTAAATTTATATAATAATAATATATCTTTCTTATTAATAGATATCTCTATATTCGATAACTTTACTTCTTAAAGTTACTATTAATATCGAGATTAAATTCGTATAATAATACTATATCTTTTTTATTAACGGGTATTTCTATATTTAATAGCTTTAATTTTTAAAGTTATTATTAATATCGCGACTAAATTCGTATAATAATAATATATCTTTCTTATTAATAGATATCTCTATATTTAATAACTTTAATTCTTAAACTTACTATTAATATCGAGATTAAATTCGTATAATAATATTATATCTTTTTATTAACGGGTATTTCTATATTTAATAACTTTAATTCTTAAACTTACTATTAATATCGAGATTAAGATTATATAATAATAATATATCTTTTATATTAACGAGGATTTCTATATTTAATAACTTTAGTTTCTAAAGATATTATTAATATCGCGATTAAATTCATATAATAATAATATATATTTCTTATTAGCGAATATATTAATAATTATAAATATTTAAAATATAATAGAAAAGAGTAGATAACTCTTAATAATATTTGATTTTAAATTTATAGCTTCTTTATCTTATCTAAAAGTAAAGATATTTATATCTAGAATTTAAAGTAAATAAATTTTAATATATAATTATAAAATAAATATAGATATTTTAATCTTTCTTACTAAGTATATAACGCTCAAAAGAAAAATATTAATTTTTAATTATACTTATATAAATTTTTTAAAAAAATCTATATATTAATAGAAAGTTTAAATTTATATTAATTATAATTATAAAGATGATTATAATTATAATATTAAATATAATTAAATATTTAAATTATAATACTTAATACTAGCTAATAAAAGATTAAATTCTATTAATTATTCTATTTAATATCTTATTTATTTATTATAAAATTATAAAATTATCTTTTAAAAGTAAGTCTTTAAAGACGATAGTCGAATAATATAATATATATATAGAATAAATTTTTTTAAACTACGTATTAAAAGAAAAGCTTTAAAATTATAAGATTAATTAAAATTTAATAATAATAAATCTCGCGTAAAGCTTAAATTATAGCTCGCGTTAGTTATATATAATAAACGAGTAAAGACCTATAAATTAAATTTATAATCATTTTTTTTAATTAGAACTATCGAGTAAATTTAATAAGCGAACTTTTAATAGATAATATTTAAATTAATTACCTTTAAATATCCGTATAACTAAATTTAGTAATTATCTTTTTCTCTAAAAGCTCTTATTTCGTTCTATAACTTTAAAAGAAAATCTCAAGTTTTAAATAGAAAATAAAAAAGTTATTTTAAAATTAAATAATATATATCTATTTTTTAATCAGGGCTGTTCGGCTGTCCGCGATCTTTGATAAGCGAACTTTAATAAGCGATATTTGAATTCCTTGCGCTTTAATAATTATAAGACTAAATTTCAAAATTCGTAAAAATTCGAAAAGCATAAATAGCGTTTTAAAATTTAAAAAAAATTTTAAAATTTTAATAGAAAATAAAAAAGTTATTCTATATATTAATAATATACACCTATTTTTTTAATAAGAAAGGCGCGAAAGAACGAGATTTTAATAATTACGAACGCTAATTTATTTATTCGCGATATTTAATTAAAAAGCGTAGATCTAATAAATTAATAATTGACTATATATATAAATTCAAGGTTTTCTAGTTTAGCTCTATCTTATTCTTTTATATATATTAATATATTATCTAATTTCTATTACCGCTTTAATATTATTAAAATAAAGGCGATATTTATTAAAGTAAAAATAATATCTATTAAAGTAATAGTAATAGCGATTAAAGCGGCGATAATATCTAGTAAACTCTTTACTTTAACGCTATATCTAATACTTTAAAATAATATTAGCGTTTTTAAAGAGCTATTAAAAATAGATTAAGCGTATATAAGTTAAGCTCTTTACGCGATCTATTTATATATTAACTTAAAGTATTAGTAACTTAGCTAAAAAAGCTAGTTTCGAGAGTGTCTACGCTTAATAGTTAGATACCCCTATTTGAATCTAAATAGAGCCTTATAGAGCCCTTATAGGAACGTCGTAGAACTTTTTTATAAGGGCTACTTCTAATAATATCTTTCTCTCTAGAGAGCTTATTCTCGAGCTTTAAAGATAGTATAAAAATCGCGATATTTCGAGAATCTTTCTCGAAAGATCTACGATTTTAAGGATACCATACCCTATACTCCGAGGTTTACTCCTCTAAAGATTTTTAAATATTTATTTATTTATAGAATTTAAAATTTATCTTTATAGGCTATTAAGTAAAAGACCTATAGTCTTATCTTTATATTAATATATTATAAAAATAGAGCTATATTCTAGACTTATAGCCTCGCTTTAGCGTATATAAATTAAATTTAAATCTATTTTAATCGACCTCGAGATTTCTTTTCTAGATATCTACTTAAGCTTTTTATCCTATAACGTTCTACTCGAAAATAAAATATTCTATTTAAAAATCTTATTTAAATAGAACTATTCTATCCGAAATATTCTTATTAAAATAAGATATTTTATTCGAAAATCTTATTTATATAAAGCGTTCTATCTAAAAGTTTTAATTTCGAGATTTATTTTCGACGTAACTATTACTCGAGTAACTCCCTAAAAAAATTAAATTTCTAATTTTTAATAGAGGATTTAAGTGTTCTCGAATCTTTAACCCTCTATTTTTAAAAATTAAGCGTATTATTCTTAGTTTTAATTAATATTATTTTAAAATAATTAGTTAGATTCTTTAGACTATAATTAATCTAAAATAAAATATAAATATTATTATTAATAACTTAGTTAAAAAAGCTAGTTTTAAGAATATCTACGCTTAATAACTAGAAATCTTTATTTAAATCTAAATAGAGCCTTATAAGACTTCTATAGAAATATCGTAGAGTTCTTTTATAAAGGCTACTATTAATAATATCTTCCTCTCTAAAGAGCTTATTCTCGAGCTTCGAAGATAGTATAAAAATCGCGATATTTCGAGAATCTTTCTCGAAAGATCTATAATTTTAAGGACAACATGCCTTATACTCCGAGGTTTACTTTCTTAAAAATTTCTAAATATCTATTTATTTATAAAACTTAAAATTTATCTTTATAAACTATTAAGTAAAAGATCTATAGCTCTATCTTTACGTCGATATATTATAAAAATAAAGTTATATTTCGAGTTTATAATCTCGCCTTAGCGTATATAAATTAAATTTAAATATATTTTAGTCGGCCTCGCAGTTTCTTTCTTAGATATTTACTTAGACTTTTTATTCTAAAGCGTTCTATCTAAAAATAAAATATTCTATTTAAAAATCTTATTTAAATAAAGCTATTCTATCTAAAATATTCTTAATAAAAAAAAGCGTTTTACTCGAAAATCTTATTTATATAAGACGTCTTATCTAATAATTTTAGCTTTAAGACCCGCCTTCGACGTAATTATTACCCGAGCGACTCTCTAAAAAAATTAGCTTTTTAATTTTTAATAGAGGATTTAAGCGTTCTCGAATTTTTAATTCTCTATTTTTAATAATTAAGCGTATTACTCTCGATTTTAATTAATATTACTTCGAAGTAACTAGCTATATTCTTTAAACTATAATCGATTAAAATAAAGCGTAGATATTATTATTAATAACTTAGTTAAAAAAATCTAATTCGAGAATATCTACGTTTAATAGCTAGATACCTCTATTTAAACTTAAATAAAGTCTTATAAAGCTTCTATAGAGACGTCGTAAGGCTCTCGTAGAGACTTCTTCTAATATAAAGTTATTAAAAGATAAAAAATAATTATATTATATTTTAAGTATTATTATAATAAAATTAGATTATTTAAATAGAAGTTTAATATATAAAGAAGATAGTCTTATAATAAAATGAATTAATATAAAAAAAAAGTTTTAGAAGAAAAGAAAAGCTTAGATATTTATCGCGTATATTAAATTTTTAAATTACTTTATATTATTTAACTTAAATTAAATATTAATAAAACGCTTTCTCTTTAATTTTAAAGATTTAAGTTTAAATAAATTATATTTATTAAGTTCTATTATATAGTAAAATCTTAACTATCTTTATAATAATTATAATAATTATAATTATTATTATAGCTTATATAGATTAAAAGATAAAAGATCTAAGAGAATAAGTTAATAAGTAATTATTTTTATCTAATTTAATTGACGTTAAATTATTAAAATTTATTAAATATTTTAAATATTTTATTTTTACTTTCTTTTCTTTAAGTCTTATTATCTTTATAGAAATAATTATTCTTTAAATTAAACTCTATAATAATATACTTAAAATAAAATAAAATATATATTCTCTTTATATCTAATATTAATACTTATTAGAATTAACGTATTTTTTAATAAAATAAATTTTAATTAAAATTAAGAATAGCTTAATATTCGTAAATATTTATATTAACTCTTTAATTTCTTTATATATATTTAACAATTTATTTTTTTATAGTAATTAAAGTAGAAGAGATTAAATTTAATAATTTATTATAATAAATATTAAATACTAATAATAATAGCGATATTAAAGAGTTTTAATATAAATTAATTAAGCGATAACTAGATTCTTAATTAAATTAAAAAGCGAAGAATAAGCTTAATTAAAATAAAAATACTAAGAAATTGTAATAACGAATAAATATATTTATATTTAAGAAGAGATTAATTAAAAAGATAAAGGAAGTCGATATTTTAGTTATTAATTATATTATAATTATTAAAAAATATAAAACTAAGTATATTAATATTCTATCGTTAAAATAAAAATAAGCTTTTAAGTAACGTAGATAAGATATAATAAATAAGCGATAAATAATTTTAATTCTATCTATTATTTTAGTAGATTTATATTTTAATAATATTATATAAAAAAAGCACGCGAGCGTAATTATAAAAAAATTTAGAGTTTTATTTATCGCGCGAATTATTATTATATATAAAAGAATAAGATAGAGCTAAGCTTAGAAATTTTAAATTTATATATATTAGTATATATAATAGAATAAGATAGGGCTAAGCTTGAAAATCTTAAATTTGTATATATAGCTAATTATAAATTTAGGGTTACTACGCTCTTTGATTAGACCGGCTAAATCAGCCCGATAGTCCTTTCGAGCTCTCTTATTAAAAATTTATATATAGAAGTTTTACACTTTAAAGTACTCAGCTTGCGATATATATAGTTACTTTATAATTTCTCAAATTGTAAAGCTCGCTTTACGCTTTCTAACGCTATAAAAATTATAAAGTTTAATCTACTATTAATAAACAAGTAAAGGCCCATGAATTAAATTCATGAAGTTGAATTTTTTATTTTTCTAAGTTAAATAGAGTTAAATTTTTCTAAGTTAAATGAAATTTTAGCCCTAGCCCTAAGTTAAATCGAACTCTAATCGCTTACTATACGTTTTTAATCTACTTTTATTATTATAAAATTAATTTAATCTATATAATATATAGATATATATATATAGAGAGAGGCGCGCTAAGACTTAATTAGAAAGGTATATTAAGTGTAAAGAATTAATTCGTAATAATTATTTATAAAAAATAGAGAAAGACTATATTTTTATAGTAAGAAGTATTAAAATATTAAAAAGAAATGAAGATAATATATTAATTAGTGATGTAAATCTTATATTATCTCTTATTATAATAAAATTATTCGAATAATATAATAGTTATTAGAGTAAGATATTAAACGATTTTAATTTATCTAAATATATATTATTCGATATTTCTTCTATAGAGGTTTAATTAGCTATAATTATTATAGTAAATTCTTCTTTTACTTCTTAATATAGTAAGAATAATAGATTAAGTTATAGTAATATTCTTCGCTTACTAAGTAATAATTTAATATAAAATCGTAAAGAGTATATAACGTGGGATCTTAGAGAGCTAAGCCGTATTCTTAATATTAAAGATCTTATTACTACTTAGTTTCTTCGTAATATTCTTCGTATTTATCTATTATAATTTCTTCTCTTACTTTTTAATATAGTAAGAATAATAAACTAAGTTATAGTAATATTCTTCGCTTATTAAATAATAATTTAATATAAAATTATAAAGAGTATATAATATAAGATCTTGAAGAGCTAAGTCGTATTCTTAATATTAAAAGTCTTATTACCGCTTAATTTCTTTATAGTATTCTTCGTATTTATCTATTATAGTTTCTTCTCTTACTTCTTCTCTTATAGAGTATTAGACTAAATAGCTAGCTAAGTAGTTAATTAAATAAATAATTAATATAATATAGAATCTTAAAGAGCTAAGTCGTATTCTTAATAATAATAATCTTATTATCGCTTAATTTCTTCGTAGTATTCTCCGTATTTATCTATTATAGTTTCTTCTCTTACTTCTTAATATAATAGAAATAATAAACTAAGTTATAGTAATATTCTTCGCTTATTAAATAATAATTTAATATAAAATCGTAGAGAGTATATAATATGAAATCTTAGAGAGCTAAGTCTATTCTTAATATTAAGAATCTTATTATCGCTTAATTTCTTTATAATATTCTTTATATTTACTTATTATAATAACTTCTTTTATACTAATTAAGTAAATTAATATAAGATTATAGAGAGTAGATTTATTATATTATTACTACTAATAATTATCTTCGTAATATTCTTTATAGTATTCTTCGTATTTATTCATTATAGATTCTTCTCTTATTTAATTAAGTATAAGAGTATCGAGGGTAAATATATTTATATTAATAAAATTAATAAAATTAATAGAATTAATAGAATTAATAGAATTAATAGAATTAGTAGAATTAATAGAATAGTAAAAGAAGAATAATTATATAAATAGATAAAAGGATTATTATTCGATCCCGAACGCGTTTAGTATAATTATAATATTTAAATATTAGTTTAATTTACTTATCGCTAACTTAAGAGAAGTATATAGAGAAGAATATATTCGTTCGGGCTCTTTTTAAGAGTTTTTTAATACGTTTATAAATAGTAGTAGATAGCTATTAAGCTCGCTTATAGTCTTAATTATTAGTAATAATAGATTTATTAAGAGATAGTTTAAGGGCGTTAATAAAGACTCTAAGAGGTAAGTAAAAGGAGTATATATATCTAAGAAATAGTTTAGAAGTATTAGTAGGGGCTTTAAGAGGCGGATAAAAGAAGTATATATATTTAAATCGAACGCGTTTAATATAATTATAATATTTGAATATTAGTTTAATTTATCTATAGCTGGCTTAGGAGGAGTATATAAAAGAGAATATATTTATTTAGGCTCTTTTTAAGGGCTTTTTAATACGTTTATAAGTAGTAGTAGATAGCTATTAAGTTTACTTCCGGCCTCGATTACTAGTAATAGTAAATTTATTAAGAAATAGCTTAGAAGCGTTATTAAGAGACTTTAATTAGATAAGAAATATCGAAGACGATAGTATTTATATTAATAAAATTAATAGAATTAATAGAATTAATAGAATAGTAGAATAATAATAGTTATAGAAATAGATGAAAGAATTATTATTCGATCTCGAACGCGTCTAATATAATTATTATAACTATTATATTTAAATATTTATTTAATTTATTAATAGTAAATTAAATTTTATAATTTTTATAGCGTTAGAAAACGTAAAGCGAGCTTTATAATTTAAGAAATTATAAAGTAATTATATTTATTATAAGCTAAGTATCTTAAAGTATAAGACTTTTATATATAAATTTTTAATAAAGAGGCGTAAGAGAGTTATTAAGCTAACTTAGTCGATTTAATTAAAGAGCGTAATAACTTCGAATTAATAATTGGCTATATATATAAATTCAAGGTTTTCTAATTTAGTTCTATCTTATTCTTTTATATATACTAATTAAATAAATATTTAAATATAATAGTTATAATAGTTATATCAGACGCGTTCGAGATCGAATAATAATTCTTTCAACTATTTATATTATTCTTCTTTTATTATTCTATTAATTCTATTAGTTTTATTAATTCTATTAATTTCATTAATATAAATATATTTACTCTCGATATTCTTATATTTAGTTAAATAAGAGAAGAATCTATAATAGACGAATACGAAGAATACTACGGAGAATATTATAGAGATAATTATTAATAGTAATAATATAATAAATTTACTCTTTATAATCTTATATTAATTTACTTAGTTAATATAAGAGAAATTAATATAGTAGACGAATATAAAGAATATTATAAAGAAACTAAGTAATAATAAAACTTTTAATATTAAAAATAGACTTAGCGCTTTAAGATCCCACATTATATACTCTCTACGATTTTATATTAAATTATTATTTAATAAGTAGAGAATATTACTATAACTTAATTTATTATTCTTACTATATTAAGAAGTAGAAGAAGAAACTATAATAGATAAATACGAAGAATACTACGAAGAAACCAAGCGGTAACAAGGCCACCATCATCAAGAACACGGCTCAGCTCTTCAAGATCCCACGTCATATACTCTTTACGGTTCTATATCAAATCATCACTTAGTAAGCGGAGAACACCACTACAACTTAGTTGTTCCACATCAAATTATCACTTAGCAAGCTAAGAACACCACTGCAACTTGGCCTATTATCCCCCTACATTGAGGAGTAAGAGGAGAAACTATAACAGGCAAATGCGGAGAACACTGCGGAGAAACCAAGCGGCAACAAGGCCACCATCGTCAAGAACACGGCTCAGCTCTCCAAGATCCCACGTTATATACTCTCCACGGTTCCACATCAAATCATCACTCAGCAAGCGGAGAACACCACTGCAACTTAATCTATTATCCCCACTACATTAATATAATACATCATTACAATAACGTCATAAGAGGAGAATCTACTATTACAGTCAATTGGGCCTCTATAAAAGAAATATCGAACGATATATATTTAAACGAATTAAAATCGTTCGATATTTACAGCTATTTCATTATTCGAAAGATTTTACTACGATAGAAGATAATATGAAATTCACACTACTAATTAATATGTTATCTTTATTTCTTTTCGATATTTCGATACTTCTTACTATAAGAATATAGCCTTTCTCTATTTTTTATAGGCAATTAATACGAATAAATTCTATATACTCGATATATCTTTCTAATTAAACCTTAGCGCGCCTCTCTTTATATATATATATCTATATATTATATAGATTAAATTAATTTTATAGTAATAAAAGTAGATTAAAAACGTATAGCAAGTAATTAGAGCTTAATTTAACTTAGAACTAGAGCTAAAATTCGATTTAACTTAGAAAAATTCAACTTTATAAATTTAATTCATAGGCCTTTACTTATAGTTAATTATAAATTTAAGTTCGCTACGCTTTTTAACTAGATCGGCTAAGTTATCGCGAATAAATAAATTAGTATTCGTAATTATTAAAAGATAGCCGAATAGCCCTAATAAAAAATAGGTATATATTATTTGATTTTAGAATAACCTTTTTATTTTCTATTAAAATTTTAATTTTTTTTTTTAATTATAGAACGAAATAAGCTTTTAGAAAAAAAATTACTAAATTTAATCTTATAGATATTTAAAAGCAAGGAATTTAGATATCGCTTATTAAAGATCGCTTATTAAAATTTACTCGATAGCCCTAATTAAAAAAAAATTATAAATTTAATTTATAAGCCTTTACTAATTATATATATAGATAAAAATAAAAACTTAAATTAAAAGAAAGTAAAGATTATTAAAATTAAATAAAATATAAATATTAAGAATAATTCTATTATATACGCTAATAATTAAATAGATTTAATCTTTTAAGCTACTTAAAATTATAATATAGAATATAATAATAAATACTATTATAGCTTAGATATAATAATATTAATACGCTAATTAATAAATATTAAAATAATATAAAAATCTTAAAATATTAAATACGATTATATTTAAAAGATAAACTTATAGATTTTTATTTATATAAAATTAATCTAGCGTATAATAATAAAAAGCTTATTATAAAAACTACGTTATTTAAATCGATATTTTAATCTTAGCTATTATTATTACTATTATATAAATAATATAAAATTATCTCTTATTTAAGTATTTTTAATTTTTAATTCTAATTAGTATTATAGATATTATTAATTTACTCTAAAATTATTAAATATACTTTTATATACTTTCTATATTTAATCTTTTTTTTTATATCGCGAGAAGATAGCTTAAAGAAATATAACTTATTATATTAAGCTACGATACTTTTAAAAGAATATTAAAAGATATATTAATTTTCTTAAATTAGCGATTTAATAAAAAGATTATAATTATAATATATATAACTTTATATTAAATAGTAATATCGAAAATAAATAATAAATATATAAAATTATCGTTAATAGTTTTAATTATAAAATATTAATAGATTTTATATAAGTAATATTAAAAGAAGATAAGTCTTTCTTATTATTAATAGATATAGCGAGCTTTCTTTTATATATATAAAGTAATAAAATATAATGCTATATCTTATTAATTTAGCTTAATTATTAATTAAAATAATTACTACTAAATATAGAAATTCTAATTAAGATATCTTATATATATATTATATTAGTATATATAATAGAATAAGATAGAGCTAAGCTTAAAAATCTTGAATTTATATATATAATCAATTATTAATTCGGGTTCGCTACGCTTTTTAACTAGATCGATTAATTTATCGCGGGTAAATAAATTAGCGTCTATAATTATTAAAATCTCGCTCTCTCGCGTCTCTCTTATTAAAAAAGAAGATATATATTATTAACATATAGAATAATTTTTTTATTTTCTATTAAAATCTTAATTTCTTTTTTAAATTTTAAAGCGCTATTTATGCTTTTCGAATTTTTAAGAATTTTGAAATTTAATCTTATAATTATTAAATCGTTGAAAAATTAAATATCGCTTATTAAAGTTCGCTTATTAAAGATCGCTTATTAACTTACTTAATAGCTCTAATTATAAATTTAATTATAAATTTAATTTATAGATCTTTACTCGTTATAATATAATATTATAGATATATAATATTATAATATATATCGCTAAGATCTTATATTATATTAGATATTAAATTATATAAATATAAATATTAATATTTTATATTATATTAGATTATAATATAATAAATTAATATCTTATATAATATTATATCTTTTCGATTAATAGTTATCTATATAATATAAAATCTATATAATATAATTTAAATTTTATAAAATAGACTTATAATAATTATAATAAAATATTATAAAAAGATAATATTATCGAGTAATATTATAATAGCGAAAAGATTAAAATTAAAATATTTAAATAGATATCGATTAAGAAGTAAATAATATAGAATAGAATTATAAGGGCGTCGAAATAAGTATAAATAATTTAATTAATTTTAGCGAGTATACTATTAATTAAATTCTTTATTCTTTAATATTAGAGATTTTAAATTTTATTAATAATTATAAAGAATTTCGTTATTATAATATTTAATATAATAATATAATCTCTATAATCTTATAATAAATTATTATTAATTATTTAATTATTTTATATATATATAAAATATCTATAAAGTAATTACTATTTATATATCTATCTTAATATCTTTAAAGAGCGAAAAATTAATTTTTAATTAAGTTTATATTATAAATAGTATTTAAGATTAATCTATAATATAATATAACTTTCTCTTTATTATATTTCTTATATTAGTTTTATTAGATATAATTATTATAATTATATTAATTAAACAATTTATTATAAAATAACTATAATTTTTAAAAATATTAATTCTTATATTAATATTTCTAAATCGATATTTAAAAGGCTAGAGAATAATTTAAATATATAAGATTATAAGTTATTTTATAAGAATTTACGATATTATAATTTATATATTTATAATTATCTTATTTTAAATAAAGTTATTATCATCTAAGAGAGTAATATTAATAATCTATTAAATATATTTAAAATTAAAAATATATTAATAGAGATTTAAAGTAATAAGAAATTTTATATTTTATATTAGTATTTAGTCTATATATCTCTATACTATTTTTTAATTTTTTCATTTAATAAATAGTTATAGTATATCGAGTAAAGGCCTATAAATTAAATTTATAATCATTTTTTTTAATTAGAGCTGTCGAGTAAATTTTGATAAGCGATCTTTAGTAAGTAATATCTAAATTCCTTACCCTTAAATATCTATAGAACTAAATTTAATAATTCTTTTTTATTTGAAAGCCTATATTTTATTTTATAATTTAAAAAAGAAATCTCAAGACTTTAATAAAAAATGAAAGAGTTATTCTAAAATGAAATAATGTGTACCTGATTAGAGCTGTCCGACTGTCGAGCGAACTTTGATAAGCGATATTTGAATTCCTTGCGCTTTGATAATTATAAGACTAAATTTAAAAAATCTTTTTTTATCTAAAAGCCCACATTTCGTTCTACAATTTAAAAAAAAATCTTAAAATTTTAATAGAAAATTAAAAGGTTATTCTAAAATCAAATAATGTGTATCTATTTTTTAATTAAGGTGAGCGAACTTTAATAAGTAATATTTGAATTCCTTACGCTTTAATAATTAAAAGACTAAATTTAGAAATTTCTTTTTTTTATCTAAAAGCCCATATTTCGTTCTATAATTTAAAAAAAAAGTTAAAATTTAATAGAAAATAGTAAAGTTATTAAAGGGTTAAAAGTAGAATAAGATATTTTTAATAATTGTAAACGCTAATTTATTTACTCGCGATAACTTAGCTAATCTAATTAAAGAGCGTAATAACTCTAAATTTATAATTAGCTATATATATAAATTTAAGATTTTTAAGCTTAGCTCTATCTTATTCTTTTATTTATATTAATAATATAGAATTATTTTAATAAATTTAATTATCTTCTTTATTATAATAGATTATTATAGTATTTTATTTACGATATCTATATAATTATTAAAAATAATAAACTTTATTAATTAAAGATAAATTAGAAAATTATTTAAGTCGATATCTATTAAGTAATTATTAATTTTATATTAAGAAAGCTATTATAAATAGTTAGACTAAAAATAATATATTATTACTTTTTTCTTCTACTAAGAAGATTTATAATTTATAAAATAACTTTATTAAAATATTCTTATTTTATTTATTAAGTTTAATCGATTAAATCTCTTTATAACTTTTATCTATAATCTAAAATAAATTAAGATTATTAAAAATCTTCTACTCGATGAATATACTATTAATCGACTTAATTTAATTATTAAAATATTTAAATTAAAGCTAAAGGCCTTTGTAAATAGTATTCTAAAGAGAAAGATATTAGATTTTTTTTTATTTTTTTTATTTTTTATTATAATATAATAGAGTAATCTCTTAAATAATATATTAATTAGATAATTAATATAAATTCTAAATTCTAAAGATATTTCTAATATAATATAATTTTTTATATATTAGAATTTCTATTAATTAGCTTTATAATATTATTTAAAAAATTTCTTTATCTCTATAAAGATAAAATATAATTAATTATAGTTTTAATTAATTTTAATCTTAAATAACTTTATTAATAATAACTCGAGTTCTTATTTATATCTATATTATAGAATTTTAAAAATAAGATTTATTATATACTTATATTCTTATTATATTATATTTTAAAAATTAATTATCTATTATTATTAAAATAAATATTAATATTAAAATTAAAATTTCTAATTAAAAATTATTTCTTAATCTCTATATAATCGTTATTAGATATATACTTTATAGAAATTATAATTAATATATTACTAATAGAATAGATATTATTTTATCTTATTAAGATTTAGATAAGTAATTTTTAACGAATTATAGTAATTATATTATTTTTAAATTAGATTTTAAATACTCTATATATTATTAATATAGATCTATTAAGATATTAGATAATAAATTTAAATAGAATTATTAGATAATATTTTATAATTTCTATTTATTAACTAAGTATAACGTTTATATTAATATAAAGATTTACGCTAATATAAAAGTCTATAAATATATTTTTAAGTATATTTATAAGAATAATAATTAAGTTAATTTTTAAATAAAGTATAAAGATAATATAGATTAAAATAATATAGATTAAAATAATATAGATTTAAATTAAGTAAATAAGATTTAGAAGAATTAAAATATATAATAAGTAAGCTTTATAAAAGTTTATTAAAGAATTTTTAACTTTAAATTATATAATTATAATTCTTCTATTAAATAGTTATTTATTTATCTTTTAAATTAATATAATATAATATTTAATAATAATAATAATTTAAATTAGATAATTAATATAATATATAAATATTATATTAAGCTAATATCTTTTTTTTAACTAAATTAATAATATCGATAATAAAGATAAATAAAAGAATTTTTTTATATTAATCTATCGAAATAATATATCTAGAAAAAAAAATAAGTAAGATATATTTAAATAAAGTTTATATTAGAGGCGTAGAAGTATTATTATAAGAATATATTATATTAATTTAAATATTAAAAAGCTCTTTTATCTATAATATCTTCTTTTAAATATATTAAATTTTATATTTTTTAAAGACTTATATATAATAAATAATAATATTTTTCTTTTTATTATAGTATTTATATAGTAAAAGATTTATTTTATAATAATATTAAATAAAATTAAATATTAAATAAAGTAATAACGTAGTAGAGAGAATATTGTTTATAATTTTTTTTATAATAAATCTATTATAATATAATTTTAATAACTCTCTAGATCTATAAAATAATTATAAAATAAAATATATTAATAATTTTTTTTATTAAATAGAAAAATTTTAAGCTTAAAATAAATAGCTTATTATATTAATAGTAATATTAAAATATTATAACTTTTTTTAATATAGTATTTCCTTTTTTATATATTAAAACTTTTTATATTAGATATATTTTTTCTTAATAATTTCTTTAATAAATTAAAATACTTTAAGTTATAGAATAAAAAGATTTTTATATTAATAGTAATTTTAAAATATTATAACTTTTTTTAATATAATATTATTTTTTTAATTATTAAAATCTTTCGCGTTAGATATATTTTTTCTTTTTTTATCTATAGATAATTTAATTCTTCTTTTATACTTTATATATATTTCGTAATTAATATATTATTTTCTTTATTTAAATTATTTAATAATTATAATTATATTCTTTAATTTTAATTTTAATTTTTTTTTCTATTAAATAATATATAATATAAATAAATTATTATTAAAGACTTCTATCTTTATTTAATTTAAATTTATTTAAAAAAAAGTAATATTAGCTTTATAAAGAATATTAATCTTATTATTAACTTTAATCTATTTATAATTTAATAAAATTATAAATAAAATTATATTAATAATTAAAATTAAGTTTCTATATAAAAAATAAAATTATTAAATTAATATTTAAGAGTAGATATAGATAAGTTTTAATAACGATTAAATCGCTAAAATTAATACTAATTAAAACGCGATCTTTTATTTTAATAATTTTTTTTTTAATAATTATAAAGGTATTAATAAAATTATATTTTAGAATATTATATTATAAAAAATAAAATATAATTCTAAAATAATTATTACTATAGCTTTATTTAATATTATTTTTATTCTCTTTTAAAATAATATTATTATTTATTCTTACTTTAAGATTTCTTTTTTTATTATTATTTAATTTAGTTATAATATATTAATAGAGTTTAATTTAACTTAGTTATTAAAGATAATTAAATTTATTTTTTAAGATAAGATCTCTATATAAAAAATTCAAAATATTAAAATTATCGATTATATATTTTAAAAAATTTAAAAATAATTTACTTCTTTTAATAATATAGTTATATATTTATATAATAATTTTTATATAAATTTTTTTAATTATTAATACTATTAAATTAAATTATATTACTCGAGTTATATTAAAAATATTTTATTCTTAAAATTATATTTAAACTCTTAAATTTATAAAAAATAGAAAACTTTAAAACTCGAATTTAACTAATTAATATTAAATTAATATAAAAAAAATTATTTTTAAAAATTATTAGATATAGATAATAATATCTTAATAAGCTTTAAAAAATAAAAAGATATTAAATAATCTATTAAGTAGTTACTAGATAATTCTATTATTTAACTAATTAATATTATTTATAATAATTTTAATCTATATCAAATAGCTAATTTCTATATATTTAAGATAATTCTTTATACTCTTAATAAGAATATTATTTAATTTAATAATTAAATTTTGAATAAGATTTTTAAAATTAAGATTATTTATAATAATAGAGATTAAATCGTTAATAAGAAAGATAGCTTTCTTCTACTTATTAAAATAATAAATATTTTTAAATTAATCTTACTTTTATTTTATTATTTAAAATTAAAATAGAATTATATAGTAATATTATTAAGAAATTTAAAATAGCGTATAAATTCTATAATAAGATATATCTATAAATTAAATATATTAGATTTAAAATATTTAATTATCGTATTTTTAAAAGTAAATATAATAATAAATAATAAATAATATTATATATTTCTCTAGCTTTATCTAATTTAAATAATCTATATACTCTCTTTTAATATATCTAATTTTTAATTTAATTAATTTTTAATATAATAATTAATAATTTTTAAAATTAGTTATTATAGTAGATTAATCTATATTTATATCTTAAGATTTTTATTTATAATTAATTATATATAACTCTAAATTAAATTATTAATAAAATTAATTTATTAATTATAATTTTAAATAATTTATTAAGAAGATAATCTACTTAATTAATAAGATATATTAAAAATAAGATTATTAAATAGATACTTCTTTTTTAGATAAGAATATAATTAATTAATAATTTATAATAATAGAAGTAGATTATTTATTATATAAAAAGTAAATAAAGTTTAATTTAATTTAAAGTTAGAGCTTTTATCTTTTTTATTAATTTTATAATAATAAAAGTAGATTAAAAATATATAGTAAGCGATTAAAGTTCGATTTATACTTAGAGCTAAAGCTATTAGAACTAGCATAGATACGATATTAGTATAAGTGAGGTAGATAGGATAATAAGGCTACCGAACTATATATATGAAAAGGAGGCATGATATAATAGAGGATGCCTCCGCCAAGGCCCGCTAGCCATAGGGCTAAGGGGTGTATCAAGGGTACGCTCGTAATACTACCCCCCCCTCTCAATAGCCATGGCCCCCATGGCTGGTAGACCGGAGATGCACGCCCATTGCTTGCCCTGTGTCTCCAAACATCCATAGTCCGTGTAGACCTCGACCGGAGAGGATTTGCCAAGGTGTAGCAGTCGAACATCGGATGGTTTCAATTCGTTTAAAAACATCATGTCCGAGGTTTTGCCGGATCGTATACTAGTCTTAACTGTGCCATCCATCCCTATCACAGAGATCCTAGAGATATTGGCCATATCTTACCTACGTGCTAGCAAGATTCTCCGAGTTCCTCTCCTCGCCTAGTCTTCTTACCATAGTCCTTCTGCCATTGAAGAAAATTCAACGCATATATTTACCTTCAACACCTACTGGCAGCCTAACCTGGGAGCTTCACTGTAGATTTACCCTATATCTCCCATGCTCTTACCATCAAAAATTCAGAGAAGAATCGAATGTATTGAATGCCATTTAATAGCAGGCTTACTATATATGTTATCGATATGCTTAGTAAAGGGGTCGAATCGTAATCGAGTTACCGAGTCTATTCCCGCCATTATAGTAGACTTACTATACTATCGATATACTTAGTAAAGAGGTCATACGTTTACTATAGAAAGAAAGAAAGAAAGAAGTATTTTAATATCGATATAGGTGGATTTAAATCGAAATTTATAATATATTAAATATAGGTAAGAACGGAGTAGAGCGGAGAGGTCTCTAAAGTTTTAGTATTATAAAGGCGTATTTTTGCGGGGAATAAAGCGGAGAAGGATTTCTTATATTCGATATAGAGGAGTTATTTTTTAATAGATTAGATTATCGTTAATGATATAGATTATTTAATAAAGATTCTTTTAAATAATATAGATATCTAATAATTTAAATATGTGGTGGAGTTTCTATATAATAGAAATACTCAGCGTTTTCTTTATTAGACTCGGTCGCTTACTTTAAACAGAAAGTAAAAAATTTAATAGCTATTTAGTTACTCTACTATCCTCGAGTATATAACTAAAAACTTAATTATATCTTATTTATTTAAGTTTCTCTTCGTCGGATAAGGAGGTATAAAGAAGTCTTATTATAATATTAGAATTAGTATAAATACGATATTAATATAAATAAGATAGATAGAATAATAAGACTATCGAACTATATAGATAGAAAGAAGATATAATATAGTAGAGAATATCTCCGCTAAGGCTCGCTAGCTATAGAGCTAAGGGGTATATTAAGAATACGCTCGTAATAAAAGCTAAAACTCTATTTAACTTAGAAAAATCTAACTTTATTTAACTTAGATAAATTTAACATTATAAATTTAATTTATAGATCTTTATTTATATATTAATAATAGATTATATATATTAAATATTCTTAAACTATAAATTAAAGCTATTAAAGATATATATAATTCTTTATTTAAAGATTATATTAATAGATTATTAATTTATAATAGATTAAATAGATACTATTATTAGTTAAGAATAACGAATTTCGTTATTCACTATATTAAGAGCTACTATATTTATAAAAGATTTAAGATTTATAAAGAGAGTAAATAAAGTTTACTTAAATATAAGAATAAAAGTACTCGAAGCGAATTAATAGGCTCGCTTATATCGCTTATTAGACTATAAGCTATATAGCTAAGACGAGTATTTAATATACTTAATAAAGTCTTAAATACTTATAAATTCTCTTTTCTCTTCTTCTTTCTTTAGTTATTAATTTATCTAGTAATTAATCTATTTATTCTATTAATTATATATCTAAATCTTATAATTATATAACTACTATATAGTTCTATTAAAAGAAATCTTATTATCTTATAATTCTAATAATTTTATTTATATAAAGTTATTTAATTTAGCTATAATAAGTAACTCGCGAGTTAATTCTATTAATTTATAAAGTAAAAATATTCTATTATAATCTATTAGCGATATTTTTAATTTAATAAATAATTTTTATTAAAATATATCTATTACGTAATTAAGCGATTATAATATTAATTCTAATATCGATAGAAATTCTAATAATATTATTAGCGAAAATAATAATTATTAAAGCGTTATATTTAATAACTCTTTATTTATAAATAAAGACTCTTATTTTATAGATTTAACTTAAGTTTAACGCTATTAACTTCTAAAACTTAATATTAAAAAATAATTAATTATTAAAAAATTTAAATTAATTAAAATATAGAATATATAAAAATATTATTATAAGTATAGCGATAATTATTATTATAATTTAAGTCGTAAAAAGATAAGTATTATTAAGATATCTAATACGTAATATCTTAATAACTATAGCTTAATAATTATATTTCTTTAAAACTATAACGATTTTATCGTCTTAATACTTTATATTAATTTTTATATAAATAAAAAAAAGACTCGCTAGATTTTAGCTCTCTTAGTAAATATTAAGAAGTAAATTTAAAGAAATACTAGAGATATAATACTATATAATATCGAGAAATTTATTTAAAAGAAATATAAGAAATAGTATTTAAATTAAGTTTATAATTTAATTATTAAATCTTATAATATAAGTCGCTAATTAATTAAAGTAATAATAAGAGATATATAATTAATAGTTAGCTTTAATAACTATCTTATTATACTTTAATCGTAATAATATTCTATATAATTAATCTAAAATATATAAAAGATTTATAAGATAGAGTAATAAAGAAAATTCCTCTAAAAGCTATAAAGAAGGTTATTTAATTTATTATCTATATTATATTATTATAATAATATTAAAATATAAAATAAAGATTATAAAAAATAAAAGAGTTCTCTACTCTAAATAAGACTCGCTTTAATAATAAGATAAATAATTAAAAAAGTAATAATTAATAGTATATTAAGTCTAAGAAATAATATATAAAGAATTAATAAGATTAAAAGAAGAGTTTATTTTTATTAATATTATAAGATTAAAAGCTTAAGCGAATTAAATTTTAAGATAATAACTCTTATATTAAGTTTAAGATATCTCTTATTAAGATATAATATTATAATTATAAATAGTTAAAATATTATAAGAATTCTTCTAAATATCTAAATTACGTTATAAACGAAGTATATAATTATAAATTAAATAAGAGAAAAGATAAAGTTTAATACTTATTATTATAATATTAAATACGCTATTAATTAAGCGATAACCTCGCTCTCTATTATTAAGAGATAAAATTATTATATTAAATTGAAAGTGTAAAATAACTATTCTAATAAATATCGATAGCGAGAAAATCTTTATATTATAATCTTTTATTAAAAAAATATAGATTTCTAAATCTAAACACGCGTTAATAATAATATATACTATTAATAATTATTAAATATTCTTATATAAGAAATATAATCTAGTTTTCAATCTCGCGAATAGTCGAAAAAAAAATAAGAGTATATCTGAAAGATATATATTATAAATATATAAGAATATAATTTTATTTTTAATTTCTTTTAAATTTATAATATCGATTTAAATATTTATTAATATAAGTAGTTTTAGATCTATTACGATTTTTCTATAAGCGATAAAATATAAATAAATATTATAATAATAAATATAAAGTAATTTACGTTATTAGCTAATATAGTAGTTATATATAATCTAAAATAAGCGTTTATTATATTTCTATATTAAATTCTATTTAAAAATAATTATAATAAAATTATATAATATAATATTACGTAGCTAGATAACTCTAATATATTTAAATAACTTAAAAATCTATTAAAAGTCTTTTTAGAAGAATTATTTAATAATCTTAATACGTATAATTAGATTAAATATTTAATCGATTTACTATCTAGAAAGTTATCTAGAAATAATTCGATTTATAATATATTATATAACGAACTTATAGCGATTAAAAACTATCTAGATATTACGCTTAAGAGAAAATAAATTTAATTCTTAATTAATTAGATTAGCTTATTAATACTATTTATTAAAAAATTAAATAACTTATTATAATTATATATTAATTATCGAGAGCTTAATAAGATAATTATTAAGAATAATTATTTATTATCGCTACTTTTAAAGATCTTAGAAAGATTTATATATACGAAGTATTTTATTAAGATTAATATTTATAATATATATTATAAAATATAAGTGCGAAAGAAAAACGAGTAGAAAATTATTTTTCGAACTCGCTATAGCTAATTTAAATATTAAATAATATCTTTTAATTTTATAAATATCTTTATAATCTTCTAAATTTATATAAATAGAGTATTTAAATTATATATTAATATCTTTTATATAATATACTTAAATAATATATTAATCTATTTCGAAATAAAAGAGTTATATTAAGAGTATATATATAAAGTATTACGCGTATTATTAAAATATATTTTTAATTATAATAAGATTATTTTTTTAAAGTTCTTAATAAACTAGCGTAATATTTAAATAAAGTTATTATATATTAAAATTATTATTAAGTAGTTAGAATTAGAGTCTATTAAGAATATCTTAATCTTTTTAAAGTTTATAAATTTTTATTAGCGGTTTATATAAGGCTTTTTATAGATAATTATATTTTTAATAGATTTAACTCGAGAGATAAAGAAAGATAAGATTAAATTACTCTTCGTATTTAATAAGAAAGTATATAAAGCTTTTAAAATACTTAAGCGAGTATTTATTATCGCATTTATACTAGAATACTATAATTAAAAAGTATTACTTATTATAAAAACTAATATTTTTAATATAGATATAAATAATATATTTAATTAATTAAGCGAAAATAGATAATAATACTTTTTTTTTTCCAGTTATAAATTCAAAGACGCTAAGCCTCGCTAAGATATATATAATAAAAAACTTTTATATAATTATATTAAATTTTAAGAATTAAAAATATTATTTATAAGATAATAAATATTCTATTTATATAATCTTAGATTATAATAATTTATATTATTTTATAATAATAAAAGAGTTTAATATAAAGTAGATTCGCTAAGTTAAGAAATTAGCTATATTTAACTTTATTATTAAATATTATAAGAAAAAATTTAATTTTATAAATATATTATTAAGAAGATTTAATATTATTAAATTAAATAATAGCGAAAATAATAATAATAATTTTCTTTCTATCTTACGAAATAAGCTTTATAATTAGAAATATTAATTTAATCTATAAAAATATAATAGTATATTTATTATAATTAAACTTATAATATTAATAAAGTAATTAAATAATATTATTATTATAGATATCTAAATTATTAATTTAGATAAGAGAGTATTTAATAGATAAATATATATTCTAAATACTACGATATCGTTTTAACTTCTAATTTATTAGATTTTAAAGTTAAAGAGATTCTATTTAAAGTTATAGAAATTAATAATAATATAACTATTTAAATTATAATATAAGAATACTTTTATTATAAATAAGAAGTAATATTAAAAATACGCTATTAAATAGAATAAGCTTTTAAAATAAAAAGTTAATAAGAATAGACTATTACGTCGTAGTCTTATAATTTATATTTCTAATAATTCTATTATAAAGAAAGAGATTCTTTATATAAATTATAATAATCTTAATATTAGATATTTTATTTATAAGTATATTAAGAAGAATATTAGATTTAAATATTATTAAATAAATATAATAAGTAATATAATAGAGTATATTCGTATTTATCTCGATTATTAAAGAATATAAATTTATTATTATAAGTTATATAGCGAGCTAGCGTTAATTTTCTTAGATAATATAAATCTATTTTATATTATAATACTAAATTTTATTATAAATCTATTATTTATAAGAGATTTATATATTAATAAAATTTATAATATTATCTTAATCTTAATAGATAAGCTAATTAAGTATATAATATATATAATAATTATTAAAAATCTTAAGGCTAATAGCCTTATTAATATCTTATAATAAAAATTTATATTATTACGCGATATAATATATAACTTAATTTTAAATTAAGACTCTTTATTTATAAAAAAATTTAAATAATATTATATTAATATCTAGAAGCGAAGTATAAACTAAGTATTACGTTTTATTTTTAAATTAATACTTAAATTAAGAGATAAAATTAAATATTAGAATATTATTTATAAGTATATTATAATTATAAATAAAATAACTAATTTAAAATCTTATTAATAATTATATTTATATATAATAATAGCGTATATATAAGTATTAATAAGATTTTATAAGATTTATTAATAAGATATATAGTAGATTTAAAAAATACTTTTAAAAGTAGAATTTTAAGAGAAAAAGTATCGCTTATTATAGAGCGAGTAGAATAATTATAAAAGCGAGCGTTAAAATAATAAGTAAAGTATTATAATAGTAATTATAGAGCTATAATTTTTAAAAAAGAAGATAAAGTACTATTATAAAGCTTAAATATATATATTTTATAATTAAAGAAGAAACTTAATTATAAATAACTTAGATCTTTTAAAGTATTAGAGAAAATAAGTATATAGATTTATAAACTAAATCTCTTTACTAGATATAGAAAAATTTATTCTATATTTTATATATTATTATTAAAATTATAATATTTATATAATAATAATTTAAAGTTATAAATAATTTTAATTAATAAAGAAGAAGAATAGAAGATTAATAAGATATTAGATAAAAGAGTTTATAAAGATAAGACTAAGTATCTTATTAATTAAAAAAACTCTTTATCTTATAAAGCTTTATAAAAATTAATAGAGTATCTTAAAAATATTAAAGATATAATTAAGAACTTTAAGTAAGTAAAGAAATTATATAAATTAATATTTAAGATAAAAATAAAGATATAATTATTAAGAGAGATTAAAAAATAAGAAAGATTATAGAAAAAGTAGTAATAGAGAAATTTTAAAAAGCGAATAAGTTATAATTAAAAGATCTAATAAAAATAGCTAAAATATCTATAAATCGATTCTAAGGCGCTAAGATATTATATATAGTAAAAAAAATAATTATTAAGATTATATATAAGATTAATACTACTTAATATTAACTTATTTATTATCTTATATTAGAAAATAATTATTTATTTAAAAGATTTATTAAATAGTAGAAAAACTTAATATAAGAAATAATAAGAGAAGTAGTTAAAGAAGAGGCGAGGATAGTAATATTACGTCGAAGTTCTTTAACGTAATAAATCGTTATATATATTAACTACGTACTCTAATATATATTAATTAAAATTTATATTATTTTAGCGATAAAGAATAATATAAATATCTCTATTAATATAAATTATAGCGAGAATATTAATCTAATAAATAAAAACTAAATTTATAATATATATATAACTCTTATAAAAGTATCGCTTATATTTATATTAGCGCGAGCTAATAGAAGACGCGATATATATTATATAAGAATTATATATAAGAGTATATATATAATAATAATAGAAGAAGTCTAGTATACGTTAATATAATCTCTTAGTTATCTAATATCTCTTTTATTTATAAATAATATTTAAAATAGCGATAGAGGGGGCTAATAGTCTTCTTAGTTAAGTATATCTTTAAAATAAATATAAATATCTATTAATAATAGCGCGAGGCGTAGAGACTATAATAGTTATAAGTATTTAATAATTTATAGAGTTATAAGAATAAAGATTTAATATTACTATTAATATATTAATATACTTCTTATACTATCTATAAAGTATTATAAAGTATTCTTTAAGATATTTATTATATATAAAATTAATTTAAATAACTATAATCTTATTTAATTATTATCTTAATCGATATATATATTATATTATTATAATAATATATAGCTCGCTATCGCGATATTATAATAAAAACGAATAAAAATAAGATAGTAGATATAAAGAAGAATTAGATATTTACTTATAATAGCGTTAATATTAATATTATTATTAAAAAGAATAAAAGTTAAATTAAAAATAAGTCTTTTATATTTACTAGCGCGACTTTTAACGATTATTATAATAAGATTATTACGATTATAAAGTAATAATATAATAATAGCGTATAATAATAGTAATAATAGTATATTATAATAAGATAATATTACGCCTATATTCTATTAATTAAAATAATAATATATATAGCGATACTATCGCGATTTAGTATATAAATATAATAATATATTTAAGAAGATCTTAGAGTATATAGTATAAATACGCTATTATAATATATATTAATTTAGATTATATTTAAACTAATAATAAATAGTATAGATAATATTAATAAATTTATATATATTTAATTATAAAATATAATAATAATAAGATTTAAAGATTAAATCTTTTAAAGAGAAATATAATTATAAGAATAAAAGTATTCGAAGTAAATTAATAGACTCGCTTATATCGCTTATTAGGCTATAAGCTACGTAGCTAAGATAAATATTTAATATATTTAATAAAGTCTTAAATACTTATAAATCTTCTTTTCTTCTTTTTTTTTAATTATTAGTTTATCTAGTAATTAATCTATTTATTCTATTAATTATATATCTAAATCTCGTAATTATATAGCTACTACGTAATTTTATTAAAAGAGATCTTACTATCTCATATTAAATCTCTTTCTATTTTTCTTTAAAATTAATAAACTATTTTTATATATATTTTATATTATTATCTATTTAACTTAAATATAAAAATTTCTATTAATATATTATAATAATTCTAAATAGACTTAATAAAAAAAGAAATTTATTTTTTTAAATTTCTTAAAAGTAAAGATAGTAGTTTAAATCTTTATTAAATTTATATAATAAGAGAAAGAATATTTATTTATTATTATTTTAATCTTTAAATCGAGATATCTAATTTATAATATATTTCTAAAATAAACTATATAAAAGAATTAAGATTAAATTTAAATACTCTAGTATATTCTATTTTAAAATTAATAAATAAATAAAGAATATTAATATTATTTTCATTTAATACGAGTAAAGGCCTATAAATTAAATTTATAATTGTTTTTTTAATTAGAGCTATCGAGTAAATTTAATAAGCGATCTTTAAGAAGCGAACTTAAACTTTAATAAACGATATTTAAGCTTCTTACTTCTTAATAATTATAAGATCGAATTTTATAATTCTTTTAATATTAAATAGCGTAAATTATTTTTTATAATTTAAAAAAGAATTATTAAAATTTTAATAGAAAAGAAAAAACTTATTCTATATGTTAATAACGTATATCGATTTTTTTAATAGTTAATAGTTACGAACGTTAATTTATTTACTCGCGATAATTTAGTCGATTTAATTAAAGAGCGTAGTAACTCTAAATTTATTATTAACTATATATATAAATTTAAGATTTTTAAGCTTAAATCTATCTTATTCTATTATATATATTAATTTTAAAATTTATATTAATTATAATTAAGATAATTAAATAAATTTATTATTAATAGTAAAGTTCGAAGTTAATTTTAATAAAAATACCTTATTAAGTATATTATTATTTCTTCTTATTAAAGAATATATTTCTTATTTAAAAATAGAATTTTCTACTTTTTAAAACTAATTTACTAATTAAAAAGCGAAAAGAGATATTAAGTTAATTAATAAGTTTATCGAAAAGATCGATATTATAAGGAATTATTTAAGAAATTAACTTAAATAATTATAAATTCTATAAAAGAGATAAGTTAATTATTATTAACTTTTAATATTTAAATTTAAGATTAAAGATATAATTATACTTAATAAAAGAAAGATTAAAACTATATATCTTAATAAATTACTAAATTATAAAAAAATGAAATTATTTAAAATTATTAAAGTTTTAAATAATTTCGTCTATAAGTTAAAACTTTTAACTTTTATAAATAATATTTATTTAATCTTTTACTTATAACTATTATATTTTAATAATAATAATTTACTATTAGAATAATATTAATAAAAAAGATATAATTTAAAATATTAAAAAAATAGTCTTATTTAATTAAAAAAATAAAAAAATAATTTCTTAATTAATAAGAGAGAATATCTAATATATAAAATTAGATATAAAAGCTTTAAAATTAAGAAAAATCTATTTTAATAATTATTTATAGATATAGTAAAATATTTAAATCTAATAATAAACTTCTATTATTACTATCTTAAAGTCGCTAGCCTTTATTTATTATTTAAGAAATCTTTAAAATAATCTTTTTTATTAGCGTTATTAATCTATAATAACTATACTCGTATTATTTAGAAGTAAGCTATCTCGCTTAATAGCGTCGAGAGAGTTAATTTAGTTAAACTACGATTTTGCGAAGAACTAAATAGTTTAATTAATTAACTCTCTCGACGCTATTAAGCGAGATAGCTTACTTCTAAATAATACGAGTATTAATTTATAAAAAGATTATAATTTATTAATATATATAATAGAATAAGATAGAGTTAAGTTTAAAAATCTTAAATTTATATATATAGTTAATTATTAATTTAATAGATCTACGCTTTTTAATTAGATATCGCGAGTTAATAAAATAATATCTATAATTATTAAAATCTCGCTCTCTTACGTCTTTCTATTAAAAATTAAGATATACGTTATTAATATATAAAATAACTTTTTTATTTTCTATTAAAATTTTAAGATTTTTTTTAAATTATAAAACGAAATATAAGCTTTTAGATAAAAAAGAGTTTTTAAATTTAGTCTTATAATTATTAAAGCGTAAGGAATTTAAATATCGCTTATTAAAGTTCGCTCGATAGTCGAATAGCTCTAAACACGAAGATGAACATGGAGACGATCAGGTGCTCAAACAGGGAGGTGTTCTCGAGGGTGGACATGGTCGCCCGCGTCGTCAAGCAGGGGTCCGCGTTCATCAAGACGACCACGGGCATGATCGAGGATGCGGGCGTCATCACGGAGGCCATCACGATGGGTTCCATGTCCCTGAAGTGCAACCACAACGTCCTCTCGGGCAAGGGTCTGGTAGCACAAGAGAGGCTAGACGAGTCCAAGATCCCAACCTACATCGAGGACATCTGCACTGACGCAACCGTGGGCTCAGGCTCACGTGGTTCAACGTGGTCACGTCTGCCATCATCTCCGACTCCCTGTCCATGATCGAGTTCCTGGACAGGTGCACGGTCGTGGGTGACTTCAAGGCCAGGGTCGTCATCGCGGGCATGATGTCGGTCCTACACGCGGCCTCGGTCGTCTACATCTTCGAGTGCGTAGACGCCTTCACGCAGTGGGGGCCGAAGATGCACATCGACGTGCTCATGGACCCGCAGGTGGAGATAGCCATGAGGGCGTACGTGGGTCCGAGGTTGAACACGAACATAATCGTGACACCGGCTCCGCTCGCGTACATATCCACGATCTTGTCCGTAGAGTCCCCTGTACACACGACCTTGATCACGCATGGGACTGACCTCGCGGACGCGATCATGAAGATGACCAAACCCACGAGCGTGGACGTGAACATGCACGTGGACGTGACTACCATCGAGTTCGAGTCCAGACTCAGATCGTACTGCTCGAACATGGGCATGCTCGTGGAGATGTGTCCGTGCGGCGACCCGACCGCGAACACGGTGAGAGTCATACCTGTTCACGCACCTGGGGACACCGAGCCGGCAGTGATCAAGCACAGGGACATGGACGCGACCATGTTCGGAAAGATGAGGTGGTACCACCGGATGGTCAGACGCATGCCCGTAAACTCGAAGTGCTACGACTGCAGCGTCGCGCTCGTGATCTCCAGGGCGATCTTGAAGGGGATGACGGGCAGGGGGCTGGACGAGCCCGTGGATGCGTGCGGGTTATGGACGGAGACGTTCTCCAGGCAGGTGAACGTGGGCGCCTCTGTGAACTAGTTCAAAACACGAGCTTCTCCGGCACCATGAACATATCCGTAAGCTCGCTTATCGTCGCGGACTTGCGTATAATCGCGACCGTGCACGTATCCATCAACACGTCCAATTCCTCGAGGGCGAGCGTGGGCTAGATTCTCATCGAGTCCGCCAAGATGAACGAGATCGTATCCAGCTACGACAACCTGTTCGCCATCACACATAAGTGCTAATTCAATCTCCCGCAGGCGCCCGTGGACGAGAAGGCGCACGTGTTCATCTAGATGATGATCTCTAAGGGCTACGCCATCAACCACTCCACGATAACGTGGAAGAACTCGACTCCCAACATATTCGTCCACCTATGGTCGATTCTAGAGAGGATAAAGCCCTCCATCACGTCCATGGACACGAACTGGCTCATAGCCTCGAGGACGTGCGTGGACTACTACTCGAGCACAGGCATAGACGGCCCTATGAACGCGCGCATGTACTTTAAGAGCAGCGTAGAGATCCCCGCGGTGGCCGCCGCCAAGAGGGACGAGGAGGTTTTCGACTACGAGCAGACAGGCACTGACTTCGTCTCGTACTCGGACTTCGAGATAAGCACGGTAGTGCCCAAGCGTACGGAGACGCTCGAAGTCTCAGGGCTGTATGCGAAGGTGTTCTCAAAGTCAACGTCTAGTCGTCCATCTACACGTTCGGGGTCATCTCCGTCAACCTAATCCAGTTCTTCATATCCGTCAGCTCCGACTTCTTTATCTCACTCATCATCGTAGAGATAGCCTGGACCGCGCTTATGCCCCTAAGCCTATACGCGACGTGCTTCGTGATTGCGTTCATCTTTAAAATCGAGCACCACACCTCCCACCTGTCCGGAGACGGGCTGACGAACGCACCCGCGTCGATGGCGAAGATCACGTTCCCGTTGTGCTCGACGACCACAGGCGTGCCCAAGGACGGCAGTATCTACGATATCGGGTGCACCATCGCCTCCGGCACCATCTTCGACACCACGATCATGGTCGAGAGCACGGACATGATGTCCTTCCCCTCCTGGGTTCTGCTCATAGTATGCCACGTCTCCGCGTTCGAGATCGGGACGTCGTCCTTGCTGAGCCTCGAGATCGCCTTCGACAGGTAGAGCGTGGACGCGTCCTTGACCTTGGGCAGAGGCTTGGACGCGGAGATCTCGTAGAGCACGGAGCAGATCTTGCTGTAGGTCGCGGCCACCTTCGTCTCGTCGATCATGATTACGGCCGAGGGTCTCTTCGTCATATAGTACCTCATCGCGGCCACGAGCAAAGAGGCGAGCGCGGTTCCCCAGACGGAGGAGGTCGTGACGTAGCCTTGGGGCGAGACCATGGACGTGCTCTTGAACACGCTGCCCTGTGTACACGTGTTTAGGCTGTACTGCGCGAAGGGGTTCGTGAACTGGGACACGGAGGGGTTCGACCTTGCGTCGTCGCCCACGACCGAGATCGTGTTGGGTCGTGCAGGCGGCGGGACGGAGTTGGTCGACTTCCCTGCCACTACGGACTGGGTAGGCGTGCTCGATCCCCCCGAAGGAGTCGTCGTCCCAGGCGCTCTCACGTTTGTGTATATCCAGGTATGAGGCGTCGACCCCCCTGGGCCTGCCCTTGGAGAACTCCGCGTATATTAAAAAAAAGTTTAAAAAAGTTTAAACGAATAATTTTTTTTTTTTTTACATACTTCTTTTAAGCTAGTAATAATATCTTTTAATTTAATAATATTATCTCTTAAAACGTATTTTTCTTCTCTATTTATACTCTACGAGTAAAGGCCTATGAATTAAATTCATAATCGTTTTTTTTAATCAGGGCTGTCGAGTAAATTTGGTGAGCGGTCTTTGATAAGCGATCTTTGATAAGCGATATTTGAATTCCTTACCTTTAAATATCTATAAGACTAAATTTAGTAATTCTTTTCTTATCTAAAAGCTCATATTACGTTCTATAATTTAAAAGAAAAATCTTAAAATTTTAATAGAAAATAAAAAAGTTATTTTAAAATCAAATAATGTACACCTATTTTTTAATCAGGGCTGTCGAGCGAACTTTAGTGAGCGAACTTTGGTGAGCGATATTTAAATTCCTTGCGCTTTAATAATTATAAGACTAAATTTAGAAATTCTTTTTTTATCTGAAAGCCTATATCTCATTCTATAATCTAAAAAAAAAATCTTAAAAATTTAATAGAAAATAAAAAAGTTATTCTATATGTTAATAACGTATATCTATTTTTTTAATAGTTACGAACGCTAATTTATTTACTTACGATATCTAATTAAAAAGCGTAGATCTAACGAATTAATAATTAGCTATATATATAAATTTAAGATTTTCTAATTTAGCTCTATCTTATTCTTTTATATATACTAATTAATATAATTTAAAATCTCTTAATATATATTAGATTTTAAATATTATTAAGAAGAAGCTTTTAAATAAGAGGAAAACGCTATTAAAAACTCTCTATTATAAAATCTATTATTAGATTTCTTTTATAATAATCTTTTCGATAATTTATATTCTTTTAACTCTTATTTAATCTTTATTTAATCTTTAATAAAATTCGCTAACTATATAATATATTATCTATATATTATAAAATTTATATAATATAATTTAAATTCTATAAATTAAATTTATAATCGCTATATTATAATATTATAAAAAGATAAAATAATTAAATAATATTATAATAATAATAAAATTAAAATCGATAGATTTAGAATTAATAATATAAATAATATAAAATAAATTTATAAGAATATTAAAATAAATTTATATAAATTTAATTAATTTTAGCGAGTATATTATTAATTAAATTCTTTACTTTTTAATATTAAAGATCTTAAATCTTATTAATAATTATAAAGAATTTTATTATTATAACGTTTAATATAATAATATAATCTTTATAATCTTATAATAAATTATTATTAACAAGTAAAGGCTCATGAATTAAATTTATGAAGTTGGATTTTTCTAAGTTAAATCGAATTTTAGCCCTAGCCCTAAGTTAAATCGAACTCTAATCGCTTACTATACGTTTTTAACCTACTTCTACTACTATAAAATTAATTTAATCTATATAGTATATAAGTATATATATACGAAGAGAGGCGCGCTAAGATCTAATTAGAAAGGTATAATAATTACTTATAAAAAATAGAGAAAGATTATATTCTTATAATAAGAAGTATCGAAATATCGAAAAGAAATAAAGATAACGTGCTAATTAGTAGTGTGAATCCTATAATATCTTCTATCGTAGTAAAATTTTTCGAATAATAAAATAGCTATAGATATCGAATAATTTTAATTTATTTAAATATATATCGTTTCGAAGTAATAATTTAATATAAAATCGTGGAGAGTATATAATATAGGATCTTAGAGAGCTAAGCCGTATTCTTAATAATAATAATCTTATTACCGCTTAGTTTCTCCGTAGTATTCTTTATTATTTATCTATTATAGTTTTTTCTTTTACTTCTTAATATAGTAGAAATAATAGACTAAGTTATAATAATATTCTTCGCTTACTAAGTAATAATTTAATATAGAATTATAGAGAGTATATAACGTAGGATCTTAAAGAGCTAAGTCGTATTCTTAATACTAAGAATCTTATTACCGCTTAATTTCTTTATAATATTCTTCGTATTCGTTTACTATATTAACTTCTCTTATATTAACTAAGTAGATTAATATAAGATCGTAAAAAATAGATCTATTATATTATTACTACTAATAACTATCTCTATAATATTCTCTATAGTATTCTTCATATTTATCTATTTTAGATCCTCCTCTTATTTAACTAAGTACGAGGGTATTAAGAGTAAATATATTTATATTAATAAAATTAATAGAATTAATAGAATAGTAAAAGAAGAATAATTATATAAATAGGTGAAAGGATTATTATTCGATCTCGAACGCGTTTAATATAATTATTATATTTAAATATTAATTTAATTTATTATTAGTAGACTAAACTTTCTAAATTATATTATATAGATTTTATAATATATAGATAACGCGTAATATAGCTAGCGAGCCTTATTAAAGATTAAATAAAATTTAAATAAGAGCTAAAAAAACGTAAGCTATCGAAAGAGTTATTATTAAAGAAGTCTATTAATAGATCTTATAATAGAAAATCTTCGATAGTATCTTCCTCTCGTTTAGAAGCTTCTTCTTAACGATATTTAAAATCTAATACACATTGAGAGACTTTAAAATAAGATAATAAAGAATAGATAGAGGAGAAAGACGCGTCTTAGGAGATAGTATCGCTTAGTTAAAAGATATTATCGCTAGCTTAAGAGAAGTATATAGGAAAAAATAATAGCTATAAATTCGTTTAAGCTCTTTTTAAGAATCTTTTAACGCGTTTATAAGTAATAGTAGATACCTATTAGATTACGGCCTCAATTATTAATAATAGCGAATTCGTAAAGAGATAATCTAAGAGCGTTAGTAGGGGCTCTAAGAGGCGAATAAAAGAGATATATATATTTAAAATATTAAGTACCCTTTAAGCGAGGGATATCGAAAATAATTATATTTATATTAATAAAATTAATAGAATTAATAGAATAATAGAAGAAGAATAATTATATAAATAGATAAAAGAATTATTATTCGATTCTAAACGCGTCTAATATAACTATTATAATATTTAAATATTTATATAATTTACTAATAGTAGATTAAACTTTATAATTTTTATAGCGTTAGAAAGCGTAAAGCGAGCTTTATAATTTAGGGAATTATAAAGTAACTATATATATTATAAGCTAAGTACTTTAAAGTGTAAAACTTCTATATATAAATTTTTAATAAGAGAAGCGCGAGAGAGCTATTAGGCTAACTTAGCCGATCTAATTAAAAAGCGTATAAGATCTAAATTTATAATTAATTACATATATAAATTTAAGATTTTCAAGCTTAGCTCTATCTTATTCTTTTATATATATTAATTACTTAATTAATTTATATATATATAAAATTTAAAAACTAATTACTATTTATATATTTACTCTAACGTCTTTTAAATACGAAAATAAATATTTAATTAAATCTATATTATAAATAATATTTAAAATTAATTTATAATATAATATAACTTTTTTTCGATTAAATTTCCTATATTAACTTTATTAAATATAATTATTATAAATATATTAGTTAAATACTTAATTATAAAATATTTAAAATATTTATAACGAGTAAAAATCTATAAATTAAATTTATAATAATTTTTTTAATTAGAGCTATTGAGTAAATTCGATAAGCGATCTTTAATAAGCGATATTTAAGTACCTTACCTTTTAATAATTATAAGACTAAATTTAGAAATTCTTTTTTTTATCTAAAAGCTTATAGTTTATTCTATAATTTAAAATAGAGATCTTAAAATTTTAATAGAAAATGAAAAAGCTATATTAAAATCAAATAATATATATCTAATTAAGACTATTCGACTATCGAGCGAACTTTAATAAGCGATATTTGAATTCCTTACGCTTTAATAATTATAAGACTAAATTTAAAAATTCTTTTTTTATCTGAAAGCCTATATTTCGTTCTATAATTTAAAAAAAAAATCTTAAAATACTTTTATAGAAAATAAAAAGGTTATTCTATATATTAATAATATATATCTATTTTTTTAATAAGAGAGATAAGAGAGACGCGAAAGGGCGAGATTTTAATAATTGCGAACGCTAATTTATTTATTCGCGATAATTTAGTCGATCTAATTAAATATCGTAGCGAACTCGAATTTATAATTAACTATATATATAAATTTAAGATTTTTAAACTTAACTCTATCTTATTCTATTATATATATTAATTATTAATTTATTTAATAAATAATTATACTATATCTAATATATCTAATATATAGATTATATTAAATAAAAGTCTTCTTATCTATTAATATACTTACTAGTTAAAAAGATATAATATAATATAATATATTAATCTATTATATTATACTCTAATAAGATATAGAATATTAATATTTATATACTTCTATAACTAATATAATATAGAATTTTAGATATATATATTATAAAATAATATATTTATAATATAATACTATAAAATAATATATATATAAGATTTCTTAATTAAGATTTCTATATTTAGAAATATAAATAATTATCTTAATTATTATTTTAATTAAAAATTACGCTAAATTAATAAGATATAAAATTAAATATAATTACTCTATATATATAAAAGAAAGCGAGTTATATATATTAATAATAAGAAAAATTTATCTTTTAATAATATTAATTATATATAATTTATTAATACTTTATAAGTAAAGTCGTTAATAATAATTTTATATATTTTTTATATATTTTTAATATTACTATCTAATATAAAATTATATATATTATAATTATAATCTTTTTATTAAATTATTAATTTAGAAAATTAATATATTTCTTAATATTCTTTTATAAATATTATAGCTTAATATAATAAGTTATATTTCTTTAAATTATCTTCTCGCGATATATAAAAGTATATTTAATAATTTTAAAATGAATTAATAATATCTATAATAATATTTAAGATTAAGAATTAGATATACTTAAATAAGAGATAATTTTATATTATTTATATAATAGCGCTAATAATAATTAAGATTAAAATAGTAATTTAAATAGCGTAACTTTTATAGTAGACTTTTTATTATTATATTTTAAATTAATTATATATAAACGAGTAAAGATCTATAAATTAAATTTATAATCATTTTTTTTTAATCGGAGCTATCGAGTAAATTTTAATAAGCGATATTAGAATCGATATAGATGTAATATTAATATAGATATATTAAATAAGATAACTAAGGTATCGAACTATATAGATAGAAAAAAGGTATAATATAATAAGAGATATCTTTATTAAGGCTCGCTAGTTATAGAGCTAAGAGATATATTAAGAATACGCTTATAATACTACTTTCTTTCTTTATTAAATTATATTTTATAATTAATAAGTAAAAAGATAGAAAAATAAATATATATATACGCTTAACGTCTAAAAAATAATAAAAGTAGTAAAGAAATAATCGTATTCGAGAATTCTAGTATCGTATCTTTCTTCGTAAGAGGTATTAAGAATAATAATAGCTCTTTATACTTACGCTATAATAATATCGCTAGCCGAGATATAAGTATATATAAGAAATCTAGTCGAAAGGAAATTAATATAGTATAGCGAAAATGATATTTATAGACGTAGATATAAATAATAGCGATTTTCGAATTCGTATTTAAATAAATGAGATATTAATAGAATAATATAACGTAATTAGTTAAGAGCTCCCGAATCGAATTAAATTACAAACGCTAAAAACTCTAATTTAATATTAAGTAACTTTAATATAGTCTTCTCTATAGTATATTATTTAGCTAATATTAATTATATTTAATAATAATAATAGTATAATTTATATATATACTAATATAACTTCGAAAGGTCTTTAGAATTATATTAATAAGAAGGGCTTATGCGAAAAATTATATATAAAATAATTTCTAATTAATATAGATCTAAAGGATTAATTCTCAAATTTAAAAAAAATAAAGCTATCGTAAAGATATTAGACGTTTTTAATTTAATTAAAAATAGAATATTCTTTATTATTTTATAAGTTAACCCTTTATAGATAAAGCTCTTCGAAATATTATTTATAGAAGTCGTCTATTAGATCTTAGCAATTTTCGAATTTACCACTATTCGTATTATATTAGATAAAATTATTATCGAGATCTTCTTACTTAACTTTATACTTAAAATAACTATAGATTAATTTAAAGCTAAGTATTTCTTTAATAATTTATTTAATTTAATTATTAATAGTAATATATTTCGACGAAGGGTTTATTTATTTTAATAATAGGTTATTTATTGCGAAATTTAAGAGATTAAGATAAAAGACGTCGTGAATTCTTATACTTAGCGAAAGTTTTAAATAGTATAAGATTTTAATAAAATCTATAATCTTAAATAAATTAAGTCTCTTATAGTCTAATTTACGAGAAGAATAATTAAAAATAATATTCTTACTATTTAGAAAGATCGTATCGTCTATTTAAAAAGTAATCTTTTATTAATACTTATTAATTTATATAATTATAGCCTTCTAAGCGCGATTTATATTATTTCGAATATACTTAAAAACTTATTTTATATAATTTATAATATTCTTTATCTAAATAGTATTAAGACGCTTATATATAATCTTATAGTCGATAGTATTTAAATTAAAAATTATTTAAGAATAAAACCTCTTATTTATAAGGAAAGATAAGATATTAATAGTCGATAAGATAGTATTATTATCGATAAACTCGGTAATAGATAGTTATCTTATCTAGTCGTTTTATATATAATTATAATATATTTAAAGATAACGCTCTATATTCTAATTCGCTTATTTAATTTATTTATTAATTTTAGAATAAAAGGCTATTAATAGCTTAACTATAATACTTAGTCTTTTATAAAAAGACTTTTATATAATAGCTATAAATTAAAATTCTTAATTCGATATTATTAAGATCGATAAGTTATATAAATAAAATACTTTCTTAAGTAATAAGTTAACTATCTTCTTAGCGATAATATCTTTATTAATATTAAAATAAGCTATATAATAATATTTCTTAATAAACTAATTAATCGCTATTTAAATAGCGTTATAGTTATTAAATATAAATAAGTCTATAATAAAGTTAATTAATATATCTTATTATCGCTTCTATAAAATTAATAGAGATTATAATAAATTATACTTTCGATTATAAAACGCTTTAGCCCTCTAATAAATATAGTAATTTTAAATATAGATAATTACGATAGTTCTTATACCTCGTTAATATTATAACCGTATTCTATATCTCTCTTAATACATTATCCAGCCCTATGGCCTATTAGAGCTTAGCGTATCTTAATAAAGTTATCTACTATTATCTAATACCTTCTATTTATATAGCTATTCGATATCTAGTTATCTTATTTAATATATTTATATTAATATTATATCTATATTAGTTCTAATACTATAACTAGATTACTCTATTTACTATATTCGAATTAATAGACGAATTTAAGAAATCTATTAATAGGGGCTTTAGTAAGATATTAAGTTAAGCTATTATATTTCTAAGTAAATCTATTATATAGATAATACGTTATAAAGAGTATTTATCGAGATAGCGTAATAATTTTATAATTAGTTAGAGAAATAAAGTAATTATTAAACTAGTTTATTTATACGACTAGCAAATCTAAAGAAATCGCTATTTAACTTAATAATTATATAACTAACTCTCTAAGCGAAGTGAAAGCATTTAAAAGAACGATATTTAGACTATCTATAGTTTTCATAATAGTCTAAACGATCTATAAACTAGGGAAAAAAGTCCTCGTAAAATATAATATTATTTTTCGAATTTATAGTAAAGCCTCATAAAAGGTGTTATAAGAAGTTTTTTCTTTTCTCTCCTTCGCTTAATATTTATAATATTAAAGAATCGGGAGAAATAACGCAACTCTCTTATCTTCATTTTAAAACCATTATTTCCAATATATAATGGGATGTGATACACGTACACCCCCTTTTTATACACGTACACCCCCTTTTGATACATGTACACCCCCCCAAATCCGATTAGCTTCCGCGCGGCCGCTAGCCGCATAAGGTATAAACCTCGCACATAGCCGGAGTAGGGTCGAAAGAGGTGCGGCTATACGAGGCGGACAGCGAGGTAGTTGACAGCGAGGACGTGGTACGCCAGCCTACATGCAGGGTAAGGAGACCATATTTGGTACTTTTCAGCTGCAGGAAGGCCAGGTGGCCAATAGGTAGTGGATATTCGAGTACGATAGGCGTATTTCTAGTAGCAACGAGAGAGGGTAGTCAGCCAATCAGCTATCGCCATAGAAGGACAATCCAAAGACCTCATCATTCGAGAGATCTGAGAAGGCTTGCCTTGCTACCACCAAGAGTCTCGGCAATATTCCCTAGGAAGCTATGTGCGAGGTTTATACCTTATGCGGCTAGCGGCCGCGCGGAAGCTAATTGGATTTGGGGGGTGTACATGTATAAAAAGAGGGTGTACGTATATCACTTCCCTATATAATTAAGTAAGATAAACCGAGTTAGTAACCTCCTTACTTAGATATTTAATCGATGATAGTTCTTACTATCTAACGATATAGCGGAGGATATCGCGGCTATTATAGATTTATAATAGATTATTAGCGTCGATTAACTACGTAATTAGATCGATAAAAAGTCTAATTAGTTCTTTACTATACTTCGTAGCCTTCGCTATTAATAAAATTAATTTCGAGATATAGCTAAATAGTATATCGACTTCAAGACTAAGAAGAATAAGATAGTAGATTAATAGAATAAGACTTAATAACGCTTAAAGCAAGTTAATATTAAAGCTAAGAAGCTATAAGAATAGAATAGAGAGCTTTAATAATAGCTAATGATAATGCGATTAGATATACTTAGAAATCTATAAATTATCTCTAAGATATAAGCGTTAACCTTAATAAAGCTCGCTTAAGTTCTATATCTTATCTATAGAAAAGAGAAGTTCATTAAGCTATCAAATCCTTTTTTCTTTATTAACGATAAGAACTTTATATAAAAGAATTAATTAGTTAAAATAGAGAAAAAGTTATTAAATAATAAGAATTATTATCTTATCGAGACGTCTTAGATTACTTATCTTCTATTATATATAAATAGAAAAGTAATTTCTTATATTCTAAATAGGAGACGTAGAGATATTATAAATCTCTATACGTTAGTTAGCGAGGTTATAAACTAATTAACTAAGATCTATAAAGAGACGAATCGTCGTAAGAAGATAAGACGCGAATACGATTTTCTTTAATAGATAATCTAGCCCTTTAATAGATTCTATATAAAACTCGTTAGACTCGATTTCATACTCAACTATAACGAAACTCACTTAAGGAATAATTTAGACATTAAGCTACGAATATATACCCGACTCTACTTTATTTTTATAGCCCTTTCTAATTATAAGTTTATACTCTTAAAGAATATTAAGAAATATCTTATAAATAACGATAATTTATAGCGCGTAAACTATAAACTACGTCTAGCTCTAGCCGTTAATAAAACGACTCTTAAAATTATCGTAACTTGAATAAGAAAGATAATTATCGCTATAATTAAAAATCGTATACCTTTCGCTATTATATTAGATATTTATATCCCGAGTATCTTTTAGAGTATATTAAAGGCGACGGCTAATATAAATTCGAGAAACTTAATATATTTTAATTATAGAAAGACGGGCTATATAAGACGCGATTATTTAATATAGAAATAGACTAACACTAATAAGAAGGTCTTACGAGAGATAGAAATTTATAAATTTATTATCGATAATGAATATAAGGTAAATCTACTAGTCGACGCTTATGAAGTCTCTAAGGATTCGGGAAACGAATAGCCTCTATTAAAGTTACGATAAGAGAGACCTATAATATATACCTATTAAATACTCTTAATAATTCTTTAATACGCCGTTCTTTTAAAATAAAAGTTACGCTATCGTTAGAAAAACGAAAATACTTACTTTAAAACGCCTTTATCGATAGTAGATATACTAAGATATATATAGTTATTAATAAGTCTCTAGTTTATAGAATTTACGAAGAATTACTATTAGAACCGATTCCACTATTAAAATCTAAACCTCTAAAAAATTACGATAGCCGAATCGCGAAGAAGCCTATTATCTATTATCTACTTTTGATAATAATAATAAATAGTCATCGAGAGAGAACGTATTCTATACTCATCGCCCCTCTTATATATAATATGATTCTGAGAAAATCATAAATGAATAAGTATAGGGTGCTTCTCGATATAATAAAAGATAAGATTCTCTTCGTATTAGATCGCTATAATTATAACGATAATAAGATCTTAATAGCGAAGGATCTCGCTATCTTATTAAATTCGAAATTAAAATTCTTTACTCTATAGATTATCTTAAAGAAAAAACCTTCTTCTTAATCTATATATAACGACGATTCGAACTTTACTATTAACTCGAACGTCTCTAGCGAACTAATTAATAAAAAGAGATTTATATCTACTTCTTAAAATATAAGATAAAAATGAGATATAGACTTATAATTCATTAATATCGTCGAAATTAATATTATATTATACTATTAATTAGCGCGTAATAAGGAAAACCAACTATTTACTCTTATTATAAACGAGATCTATAACTCGCTATTAAAGAAGTTACCTCCTCGAAAGAAACTACGTAATTCTTATATATTAGTTAATAAGCTATATTTTTATAACTTAGAAAAGAAGTATAAAAGGTACTATAGATCGAATTATTTTATTTAAATTAATACTACTAAAGTCGTTAGTCTTAAAGATATTAAGAGAAAACTTCTAATCGAGTACTATAACTATTTAAATATTTTCGATAAAATAAAGATAGATAAACTACTACTACACCGCCCTTATAATCATAAACTAAAGTTTACTAAAGTCGATACCACCGGCCTACCGAAGAGTCGAGTCTATTTTATATCAGAATATAAGTTAAAATAGATTAAGAAGTATTTAGACGAGCATCTAAAAAAGGGCTTCATAATATCTAGTCATATATCATTCATATCCTCTATTTTATTTACCGAGAAACTAAACGAGGGTCTACGCTTTTATATGGATTATTAAAGATTAAATATTATTACTAAGAGAAATTGATATTTAATTTCATTAATAGATGAGGTTCTCGCGAGAATTCAGAGCTGTAAATACCTTACTCGATTAGATATTATAGCCGCATTTAATAAATTGCGTATATACTTCAATAGTAAGAATTTTATTATATTCGTTATCTCCCTCGATGTATATAAGTATCGAGTACTCTTCTTTAATTTAATTAATAACTTAGTTATCTATTAGCAATATATAAATAATATTCTATTTAAGTATCTAAACGACTTTTATTAAGTCTATCTTAACGATATTCTTATTTATAATCAATTAAGAAAGAAATATATTACGTATATTCGAAAGATTCTTTAAAAACTACGAAAGGTTAAATTATAAATAGATATTCTCAAATGCGAATTTCATATTCAGAAAACGAAATTTTTAAGCCTTCTTATTTCGATTAATAATCTATAAATAGACTCTATCAAAATTTAAGCTATTATTAAATAATCTACCTCTATTAATTTAAAGGAGATATAGACCTTTATTAACTTTTATAACTTCTACCGTCAATTTATAAGAGACTTCTCGAAAATTATAAAATTAATAATAAAACTTATAATTAAGAAAGTAATATTCGATTAGTTATCGATCTATTAAAAAGCCTTTTATTTATTAAAGATAGTTATTATAAGAGCTTCGATTCTACGCTATTTCGATAGATCGAAGAATATTATACTTAAAACGAACTCCTTTAATTATATTAACGATAATATTCTATTTTAATACGATAACGACGAAGTCTTATACTCGATGATTTTTTATAATAAGAATCTTATCTTAGCTAAATATAACTATTAGATTTATAATAAAAAATTACTAATTATTATTCGCTATCTAAAATATTAATATCTTAAATTAGAATATATCGATATCTCTATTAAGATCTTCATGGATTATAAAGGCTTAATATACTTTACTAAAGAAAGAGATCTAAGCTATCGCTAAGCCCGCTATTTAAATATACTATTCGAATTTAATATCAAAATTATCTATCGCTTAAGGCCTTAAAATATTAAGGCCGATATACTTATATATATAGTCGATTTTAAATTAAATAGCTTAAAGAACGAATACTTAAAGTAGTAATATTAGATAATATTTATATTTAATTATTTAGAACTTAATAATAGTAACGTCGAGATATATATTATTAATAACTCTATCTTTTATAAAATAGTCTAAGAAAATAAGGCTAATAAATTATATAACGAGATTTATAAAATAATTGCGAAAGATAAGAATAAACTTCGCGGAATTATACTTAATAAGTACTCTATAGAGAACGAGATACTCTATTATAAGAATCGCTTATAGATATTAGAAGATTTATATATCGACGTTATTCGCGAAGTATATAATTAATTCTTATATAAATATCTCGATATAGCTTATATCTATAAGCTACTTAAATAAGAATACTATTAGCGAGATATAAAAGCTATCGTTATTATTTACATTCGAAACTACTATATCTACTATAGATCTAAAACCCCTCGCGATCGAGAATATAATCTACTATAATCTTTATTAATTTCTTAAAAGCGATAGTAAAATATCTCGATAGACTTTATAATAGATTTATCTATATTCGATAAATATAACGCTATTTAAATAGTAATAAACTAACTTATTAAGAAATAATATTATATCGTATACTCTAACATAGATAAAGAAATCACAGTCGAAAAGACGATTAATATATTATTTAAGAAGGTCTTTCGCTTATACGATCTATCGGCGTCGATAATTTTAAATAAAGGCCTTTAATTTATATTAATAATATAAAAGACTTTTTATAAACGACTTAAGATTAAGACTAAATTATTAATAATCTTTTATTTTAAAATTAATAAATAGATTAAATAGGCTAATTAAGATATAAAACGCTATCTTCGAATATATTATAATTATATATAAAACGATTAGTCTAGATAATTATCTATTATCGAGTTCGCTAATAATAATACTACTTTCGCAGCGATAAATATCCCACTATTCTTTATAAATAAGGGCTTTCACCCTCGAATAAGTTTTAGCTTAGATATTATTAACTATAATATCACTTATAAGCGCCTCGACACTACTTGAGCGGAGGACATTACCGAGCACATATAGTAGATTCTCGACTATATTCGAAGTAATATAAATTATACTTAAAAGGCTATAATAATCTAGATTAATAAGCGATACTAGAAGATTACTTTTAAAGTAGATAATATAATCTTTCTTAGCAGTAAGAATATTATCTTAGATCGATTGTCTCGAAAACTGAATAATAAGAGGCATAGCCTATTTAAAGTAATAGGTCTCGTGAAAACCTCATATCGCTTAGAGCTCTCAGTGAGTATAAAGATTTATAATATATTTTACCTTAATCTCTTAAGCCTTATATCGATAGACCCCTTATCTAAATAAATTAATTCTTTATTAAAGTACGTTATTATCGAGAGCTAAATCGAATAAATAATAGAGGAGATTATCGCCTTTAAATTTATTAATAGCCGTTTTAAGTATTAGATAAAATAAGAGGGTCTCGATAAGAATCTTAAATAGTATAACTCGGATAGTAGCGAATTTGAAAATTATTAAGATATAATTAATAATTTTTATAAGCGATACTCGTAAGTAGTCTACTAAGCTCGATAATATCTCGAATATCGCGTTTTTAAACGAATTAAAATTATTCGATATTTTATAATAACTTTATTTTCTTTATATTCGTAATTCGATTTTTTAGATCTATATTATTTTATAATAATCTTATTTTAAACTTATTAGATTATCTCCCCTTATTAATATAACCCTTAATATATTCTAGAATTATATCAGATTATACGCGAATCTTACTATTATTATCGCTAGATATAATTAATATTAATTAAGTAGCTTATTACAAAGAAGCTTACGTTAAACTAATTTAATATTAAATTAAAGTTTAGCGCTTATAGCTTAATTCGATTTAAAACCTCTTAACTAATTAACTCGCATTATTTTATTAATATTCTTTATACTAAAATATTAACTCGAGAATTACTATTACCTACTAAAATACTTATATTTACTACTTATCTATTATTATATCGATTTCTTTTAGACTAGAACTTCTATACTCGCTATATCTCTAGCTAGCGATAACGCTAACGCGAAGACTAAGACGTAAGCTCTCGCTATCTATACTACCGCCGAGAAAGACTATACTATTAAAGATCTCGAATACTAAAAGTTCTTTATTATTTCATCAATTTTTAAGCGAGCGTATATGTATACTATTTTTACTACTCTTTCACTTATTAATTATAAGGATATGATTCTATAAGAGGGGGGGGTAGTATTACGACCGTATCCTATATCTCCCTTAATATACTATCTAGCCCTATGGCCTATTAGGGCCTAGCGTGTCTTGATAGAGCTATCTACTACTATCTAATACCTTCTATCTATATAGCTATTCGATATCTAGTTATCTTATTTAATATACCTATATTAATACCACATCTATATCGATTCTAATAGTTAATAATATTCTCTTTTAAATAGCTTATAAATATATACTACTTCGAGATATTCGTAGAATAATTAATCGTATATCTCTCGAATAATATCGATATATATATTATTAAATATCTATAAACGATCTTAATAATAAAGTATTCTATCTTATACGAAGTATTTATTAAGAGTAATTTCTTAAAACTTATTCTTATTTTTAATAATAGCCTTATAAATTTTTATATAATACTTATCTTTCTTATTAATTCTTACTATCTTATAATAAATAAAGTTATTAATTATATATATATTAATATATTCGTTATCTAATTTTAATTAATTAGAGATAAGAATTATTTAATACTATTAGCGTAATCGTTTATCTTTAAAATTAGTTAATTTATATTTAGCTATTTATATAAGAATATTCGCCTTAATATTTTAAGGTTCTAATCGATAAATAATCTTTATATTAAATTTTAATAATATATTTAAATATCGGATTTAGCGTTAACTAAGATTTCTTTTCTTAATAAAATATATTAGTTTTTTATAATTAATAAAGATTCTAATAAAGACATTCGTATATTTTAGTTTAAGGCGTTAATATTCTAGATAGCGAATAATTATTAATAGTTTCTTATTATAGATCTAATAATTATATTTAGTCGAGATTAGATTTTTACTATAGAAAACTATCGAGTAAAGTACTCCCTTATCGTTATATTAGAAAAGAATATCTTCGTTAATATAGTCGAAAAAATTAATCTCTAAAACGATCTTCTTTATTTTATCGAAATAATATAAAACTAAAACTTTAATAATAATAACTTTAAGAAAGTAAAAGATCTCTTAATATACTGGAGACTAATTAAATATAGTCTTCTTTATAATAAGTTTTATTATAAATTTAACTATTTTAAAGAAATCTCTAATAAATCGTTAATAAAAATTATAAAATCCGATAAAGGCCTATATCTCTTTAAAGTTAGTAGATATAATTTACTTAATAATAGTTTAGATTTTAATAAAGTCTATTTATAACTCGTCTATAAATATTAATAAGTTTAGAAACTTAATTTTCTAAACGTAGAATTTACACTTAAGAATATTTATCTAAAGACCGACGTTTCTTAATTTCTAAAGGATTTATCTAACGTATTAAATATATTCCTTTTTTATCTTATTATAAATAAATATATTATCGAGATAAATCTAATAGAAGTCGTTTAGATATTTAAATAGAATATTATTTATATATTATTAATATATAATTAAACCGTTAATTAGTTTAAAGAAGAGAACTCGATACTTATATATCTTAAAAAAAGTAATAAAAATAGTAAAATTCTCGCTATCGAAGTATATATATAGTTTATTAAACGCGACTATAATATCTAATCGAGTGAGATATTTATATTTCTAGATTTTTATTAAAATCTTATCTATTAATAGAATTAGATATTAATTTCTTTTAATAATAGTATTTAACTTTCGATAGTTTATATAAAAACGTAATCCTCTATTCGACTTTTCCGCGAATAAAATCGGTGAGATAAATAATATATAACTTAATATTATAAATCCCTTCTTTAGATATTCGTCTAGATACTTCTTTATTTATTTTAATTTATATCCTAATATTAAATAGATTCTACTTTTTAAAAATTTTATCTTATTAAAGCTATTATTAAATTTTAATTTATAATTATAAAAATAATATAAAGAAAATATATTCGCTTTAGTTTTATCGAAAATATTAAGATAGTTATAATACTTCGTAGATAGCTTATATTTTATCTTCTTAGAATTAATTTTATTAATATTATTAATTTAAATAAAGTAATTAAAATCGTAATATCTTTTATATTTCTTTTCTAAATTATAAAGATAAGATTTATTAATTAATATACGAAAATCGCGAGATATTTAATTAATAAAAGATATATATAATATTAGCGAGTTATTATAAATCTTATTTATCGTTAATATAAATAGCTTATTATCTTTTTTATAGACTAGTTAATAATAAACCGCTATACTAATCTTAGCGATATTAATAAACTTAAGCTTCTTATTATTCTTATTCTTATTTAATAAGAAAATATTTAAATTAATCTTATTATTATAGATAAGTAAGAGAGAGCTTTATTATTTTAATATAATAGATAAAGAGATAAGTAATATAGATAGTCGAAGCTTCGAAGTTAATAGAAAGAGAAGATTATTTATTATTAATATTTAATTATTATTATAATTATATCGATTAAATAGAAAGAGTATCTTATTTTATAATATATTAAGAATTACTTTATATTTATTTATTTATAATTTTTTAACTATTATATTATATTTTAATAATATAATTAATATTAGATATATTTCTTCTTAATAATCTTTTATTATTATTATAGAAAGTAAATAGTATATAATTAGTCGTTTTATAATCTAGCTATTATAATTTCTTAATAATTTAAATTATAATAATAAAAGTAGTTTTAAATATAAAATCTTATATATTATTAAATTTAAAAATTTATTTATAACTATATAAGTATTAATATATTTATTATTTATAAAAAAGTTTTAAAGTAAATACTCTCTTTCTTATAAAGATAGCGTAACTTATATATAAAAAGAACGATATATTAAGACGTTATTAGAGATATCTATTAGATATATTTTATAAGTATCTCTTATTATAACTTTAAAAGAGGCTATTCGTTTCTTAAATTTAAAGAAAAATCATCGCTACCCGTAGTATCGACGTTATCGATTTTAAATTCTTTATCTATTTCTATTATATAAAGTCGTATTTTCTTAAAGGCCTTTTTATTAACCTCGATTTAAGTAATTATTATATAGTTCTTTTAATAGTAATCTTTCTTATCGTAGTTATAGTATATTAATTCTCTTAATTTTAAATTAATTATAATATTTAGAGGCGTAGTAATCGTATTTAAATTAAATTTAATAACGGATATAAAACATATATTAGCCGCGAATATTATCGTCGATATTCGTATTATAATTAACTTAATAGTAATCTTTATAAATTTAAAATTCTTATAATTAATATATTATAAATTATTTAGCTTTTAAAGATATTTTTTTATAGCCTTTAAAATAGTAAAACCTTCTATAATCTATTATATCTTCTTTAATTTCTTTCTTAATTTCTTAAAAAAATAGTTTTCTAGTATAAGAGTTTTATTATAATTAAGAATAATATTTAATCGAATAAAATCTAAATAGAAGTCGATAAAGATTCGAGTCTTTTATTATAGAGTATATATATTATATAATATATTACTATATCGATTTAAGTTCTTATAAATATTAACTAACTCGTTTATAATCTTAGTAAAAAATTAATATAAATTAATAAAGTTTTAAAGTCTTCTATATATCGTATATTATATAGTCTTATCGCCGAGTTATAAGACTACGTAAATTATTTTAAAGTTTTTAATAAAATAATAATCGCTATTAATCTTAAATTTCTATTTTATTTTAAAAACTAATCGTTTTAAATAGAATTACTATCGTTAATAAATAGAGATAGATTTAAAATCTTAACTAATTTCTCTTTTAAATATCTAGATATATATTTCTTCTTAATTAATAATAGCTATAAATCTTTTATCGACTATATTTTAAAGCTATTAACTTTTCATTATAAAAAAATTATATTCTTCTAAAAATCTCGAGCTAGTTAATTTATCTTCTCGATTATTCTATAAATCTAATATAAATCGTTTATAGTTAAATTCTTTTTTATAACGATATAATATTAAATAATAATCTCTCGAAAATCGTCTCTCTCTTAACGAATTTTATTTAATATAATTATAAATTCGTTAGATTAATACTTAGCTTAATATTATAATTATAAATTATTAGTAATATCTTAAAATATATCTATTAAGTTTATCTCGTTAAAGATATTATCTAATAGAATTAATATTTATTAAAACTTAATTTACTCTAATAAGATCTTAATTTAATCTATTCTTTCGATATTAAACTTTACTATAAAAAAGAAGAAAGAAAGATTTAAAATAAAGTAAAGAGGAGTTTAAATACTTCGAAAGAATAGATATTAAGAATATTAGATATACTAGAGAATAATAAAGCCTCTTTAAAATATATCGAAATTATTTAATATTAAGAATAAAAAATTTTACTATAAAGTCTAAAATAAGATTATTTCTTTATAAGGGTTTAATATATTTATTTCTTAATTATTTAAGACGTTAAGAAGACTATAAATACTTTAAATAGTAATCTTTTAAGTACACTTACTTCGCTTAGAAGATTTCTTATCTTATAAAAAAATTATATATAAGAAAATTTCGAAGAATAATATTTTAAATTAGCTATAACTCAGCCGTTTCTTATCTAATTAAGATCTTATTAAAATTCTAGATATTATAGTATATAAAGTTATAAGTAATATTATTAATATATATTTTAAATATAGAAATATAAGATAGTATTAGCTATTTTTTTTAATTCGCTAGCTATATAAATAATTTAATATCTTCTTTATCTCTTAATTACTATTTATTAAGATTATTTCGCTATTTCTTTTAGACTTTTTAAAATCGATTTATCTATCTAATAGACTTATCTAAAAATATAATAATTTAACTTAATTTCTTATTAAAGCCTCTACTAGCGCGTTTCTTTAAATTCGTTTATTAATATAAATAAAATAAATAAATTAATCTTAGTTATAGTATTAGAATTAATATAGATATAATATTAATATAGATATATTAAATAAGATAACTAAGATATTAAACTATATAGATAAAAAGAAGATATAATATAGTAGAGAATACCTTCGTTAAGGCCCGCTAGTCATAGGGCTAAGGGGTATATTAAGAGTACGCTCGTAATAAGCGATCTTTAATAAGCGATATCTGAATTTCTTATCTTTAAATATCTATAAGACTAAATTTAGTAATTCTTTTTTTATCTAAAAGTCTATATTATACTCTATAGTTTAAATAAAAAAAAATTAAATTTTAATAGAAAATAAAAAAGTTATTTTAAAATTAAATAATATATATATATATATATTTTAATTAGGGCTATCCGGCTATCGAGCGAACTCTAATAAGCGATATTTAAATTCCTTACGCTTTAATAATTATAAGATCAAATTTTAAAATTTTAAAAAATTCGGAAAGCGTAGACTACGCTCTAAAATTTAAAATTTAAAATCTTAAAAACTTAATAGAAAATAAAAAAGTTTTTTTATATATTAATAATATATATCTATTTTTTTAATAATTATAAATATTAATTTATTTATTCGCGATATCTAATTAAAAAGCGTAGATCTAATAAATTAATAATTAATTATATATATAAATTCAAGATTTTCTAATTTAGCTCTATCTTATTCTATTATATATACTAATAAAAATCTATAATTTTATCTTCTAAATATAATTATATTTAATATATTAAGATTTTTATAATAGTTTAATACTTATTACTTAACGTATTAATACTATTATATTTATATTATATCTATATTTATTATTAAACTCTATATCGCGCTTTTAATAATTTAAAAGATAAAATCTATTTAATTATTAACGCGTATAATAAAGCTTTTTTTATTATTTATATCTTATTTAATTTCGATATTATTTATATCTTTTTAATTTAAGCTTTTATATTTATTTATATATATAATAATTCGCGTAATAAATAGAATATTAAATTTTCTTATAATTACGCTTATATATTTTCTTTATATAATACTATTAAAATATAAATCTATTAGAATAATAATTAGTATTAAAAGTTATTTATTATTTATCTATTATATTTCATTTAATTTACTTAAAAGTTTATTTCTATTTTAATAATAATATAATAATATATTTAATTTTATACTTTTTATTAAATATAATATAACTAATAGCTAAGATATCGACTTTCTTTATTTTTTTAAGTAGTTTCTTTTTAAATATAAATATATCTATTCGCTATCGCGATTTCTTAATATTTTTATTTTTATTAATTTATTCTCTATTTTTTATTTTAATTAAAAAATTAATTATTACTTAATTAATCTATATCGAAACTCTTTAATATTATTATTATTATTAATATTTATTATTTATTATAATAAATTAATAGAATTAATCTATTACGAGCGTATTCTTAATATATTACTTAGCTCTATAGCTAGCGAGCCTTAACGAAGATATTCCCTATTATATTATACTCTTTTTCCTATATATATAGTTCGATAGTCTTATTATTCTCGTTCTATCTTACTTATACTAATATTATATCTATACTAATTCTAATATTATAATAAAACTTCTTTATACCCTCTCGGCGAAGAGAATTAATAGATTTTTCACTTTCTACTTAAAGTAAGCGATCGAGTCTAATAAAGAAAACGCTAAGTATTTCTATTATATAGAAGTCTTATTATATATATAAATTATAAACTATCTATATTATTCGAAAGAATCTATATTAGATAATCTATATTATTAACGATAATCTAATTTATTAAAAAACGAGTTCTCTATATCGAATATAAGAAATCCTTCTCCGCTTCACTCTTTATATAAAATCTATCACCGACCAATAGACCTTCGATAAACTTTCTATTATTTAAAGAAATATTATTTAGAGTACTTATAGAGATTATAATAATCTAATTAATTAAGGAATAAGTATTATAGACCTCCGCGAAGAAATAATACTATTTTAAATATTATAATCAAATTTTAACACTCAATATAGAGATCTACCATCTTTCTCGACTCGTATATATCTTTATAGTACTGAAGTTCTAGAGATCTCTCTATTCCATCGATATTTACTATAATACTCGACGGAGAAGCCTAGCCAAAATCGCTATTTTTACGCCTATCTTCTCCGCTCCGTTCTTATCTATATTTAATATATTATAAGTTTCTTAAATTCTTATTTAATTTCATCTATATTAATATTAAAATATTACTCTCCGTATCGTCGATATAAAAATACTTTCTCTAGATTACGATCTTCTATATATCGTGATTAGTCTTATTCTATATACTATCTTATATATAAAGACCTATATATAAGATATTCGCCTCTAAATTCGCTATAACTTCATATATTATATATATAGCGATCTCTATCTACTAAGAATCTTTATTAGCGATATTATAGAATATCGAGTTAGTTAGAAAAGAATTAAACTTAAAAATCTAAGATATAAAGTTAAAATTCGTTTAATATCTTAGTCTCTTTTTCTTCGCAGAAGATATTAGAGTAGTAGAGAGAGATATAAATCTAAAACTCGGCTGGTATCTCTATCTTTCTATCCCCGTCCCCACCTTTATTAATATTACGAGATTTCGAAGCACTAAAAGTATATCGATATCGATATTAATTAATCTCGCTATAGTTAGTTAGACAGTCACTTAGTCTAAGATTATTAAATTTATTTATATTTAATAATATTAATAGATTTAAATTTAAGAATTAAAAAATAAGAATTATAGATAAACTTAGCCTTAATAAAGACTATTATTCTATCGACGCTTTTTAAATAAATTACGTTATATCGCGTCTTAGAGAAAAGACTATCGAATATATAATATCTAGACGTCGAAAGATTATAAAAAATTCTTATCTCTTAGTCGACGATCTTCTAAATTAACTATATAATCTTTATAAAACTTTATTAGACGTTATTCGATAAAGAAATATTTATAATTATTTAATCTTTAAAAGATATAATAGTTAGTTATTTTTCGAGTATTATATAGAGTTTATGAAATATATTATATATATATAGAAGTATAGCGATAAAGAATATTAGATTAATATTATTTAGCTAGATCTTATAATCGACTTAAGAAATAGAGTAAATCTTTATTTTCTAAATAAATATATTATATATAAAAGAAAGTAGATATTACTAGATTTAAAGAAATATCTTATTATATTAGAATATTATAATCTAATATATATTAAACGACTAATAGATAAGAAAGTAAAGGTATTTACTAAATAGTATATTAAGGCGAGACTTAAAGATATAAGTAAACCGCGTAGTAAATATACTATTATTTCTCGCTCTAATCTAGAGAAATATAGGCGATAGATCGAACGTATTAGATCTATAAACGATAGGCTATATAAACGTATTAGATTTATAAATAATATAGTTATAAGAACGTAGTAGATATAGTTAAGAACGTAGTAGTTCTATAAATATAGTCGAAATTAGTATAAACATCGATAAATCCTCGAATATTATATTTTTAAACGAATTAAAATCATTCGATATCTTTAGAAAGATCTTATTTTTTTATATTTATAAATTAATTTCTTAAACTTATATTACTTAATAATTACCTTATATTAGACTTATTAATTAAGTTTCTCGTATTATTATATATATAAACGTCTTTAAAAGCTATAGTACGTCGTCTATAGATCTTACTATCGTCGTTAATAGCCTCGATCGATATCGGCTATATGAAATTTCATAAAGAGGCTTACTATCTTATATCAAATCTACTTAATATTAGATTTAAAGTTTTAGCGCCTACGGCTCGATTTAATACGAGAGATCTCGACTAATTAGATTATATTATTTCATCGATTTCTTCTCTATTAGATTAGGTGGCTATTATATAATAAATTCTTTTTCGATTATTATCTATTCAATTCTTTATAAATTCTTATTAAATTGAAAGCCCCTTAACGCTATAATAAAGTGCTATTGACGACACGCTAGCGGAATCTCCGGGATGTGATATTGCTACCGCCGTCGTCGTCGGAGAAAGATATTAATTTGACCTAATATACTAACACTAAAAGTTCTTTGTTTTTATGGATTTATAGATTTTCAGCGAGCACAATATATATGTATGCGATGGAATTATTTAGTTCTTTCGAAGGTCTATGGTAGATAGGCTGGATGGGAGAAGATAAGATATGACTATATCTCCGGGATCTTAATCATCTCCAGTCAAGGCCTGTAGGGATTATGGATGTTTGGAGACACAAGGCAAGCAATGGGCCTATATCTCCGGTCTATCAGCTATGGGGGCCATGGCTATTTGAGAGGGGGGAGTACTGTTACGAGCGTACCCTTAACATATTACTTAGCCCTATAGCTAGCGGGCCTTAGCGGAGGTATCCCCTATTATATTATATCTTCTTCCCACATACATAGTTCGATAGCCTTCTTATTCTCGTTCTATCTCACTTATACTAATATCGCACCTATACTAGTCCTAATATAATCTTTTCTATTTTAATTATTATAAAAAAATAAATTAATAAATATATATAAAGAAATTAAAGGATTTATATAAATATCTATAAATATTAAACTATTTCTAATTTTAATTAAAGTTCGTTTAATTAAAAAGTATATTAATTTTAATAAATATTAATATTAGAAATAAAAAGAATATATTAATATATATAAAAGAATAAGATAGAATTAAATTAGAAAATCTTAAATTTATATATATAGTTAATTATTAATTTAGAGTTACTACGCTTTTTAATTAGATTAACTAAATTATCGTAAATAAATAAATTAACGTCCGCAATTATTAAAATCACGCTCTCTCGCGCCTCCCTTATTAAATTATAGATATATATTATTTATAATAATAATAAATTTTTTATTTTCTATTAAAATTTTGAATTTTTTTTTCAAATTACGAAGCGCTATTTAAGCTTTCCGAATTTTTAAGAATTTTAAAAATTTATCTTATAATTATTAAAGCGCAAGGAACTCAAATATCGCTCACCAAAGTTCGCTCACTAAAGATCGCTCACCTATTTACTCGATAGCCCACCAGATCCTAATTAAAAAAATGATTATGAATTTAATTCATAGGCCTTTACTCGTATTATATATTATCTTTAATATATTATTATAGAGTTCGATTTAAAGAATATTTATTTTTATAAAATAATGAAATTTAAAGAAAAGAAAGTAAGAATAAAAAATTTAAAAAATTTAATAAGTTATAATAAACTAATAATTTAATTTTAATTAAGATAAATAAAGCTAATTACTTTCTAGCTCGCTTTTTTAAATATTCTATTTTTTAATCTATATAGATTATAATAATATTTATAAATATTATAAAAATAGTTAAAATTATATTAAATAATAACGCTTAATAAGCGTAACTCGCTTAAATTTAAATCTTTAAGATCGAAAAGAAAGCGTATTATCTATATTTAATTTAAGTTAGATAATATAAAGTAATTTAAAAATTTAGTATACGAGGACTTATCTTTTTATATTAACTCTTTTTATTATAAAACTATCTTCTTTATATATTAAACTTCTATTTAAATAATTTAATACTATTATAATAATATCTAAAATATAATATAATCTTTAAATTATATTACTATTCTTTATTTATTAATAATTTTAAATTAATATATAAATAGATCGCGTAAATAGCTTAATTTATATATATTTATTTTATTAATATATATAAAAGAATAAGATAGAGCTAATCTAAAAAATCTTAAATTTATATATATAATTAATTATAAATTCGAGTTCGCTACGCTCTTTAATTAAACCGACTAAGTTAGTCTAATAGCTCTTACGAGCTCTCTTATTTAAAAAAATAGATATACGTTATTAATATATAGAATAACTTTTTTATTCTCTATTAACTTTTTAAGATTTCTTTTTTAAATTATAGAACGAAATATAGGCTTTTAGATAAAAAAATAATTTCTAAAATTAGTTCTATAATTATTAATACGTAAGGAATTTAAATATCGCTTATTAAACTTCGCTTATTAAACTTCGCTCGACAGCCTTAATTAAAAAATAGATGTATATTATTTAATTTTAGAATAACCTTTTTATTTTCTATTAAAATTTTAAAATTTTTCTTTTAAATTATAGAACGTAATATAGGCTTTTAGATAAAAAAAAGAATTACTTAATTTACTCTTTTAGATATTTAAAAGTAAGGAATTTAAATATCGCTTATTAAAGATCGCTTACTAAATTTACTCGACAGCCCTAATCTAAAAAAATAATTATGAATTTAATTTATAGGCCTTTACTCGTAATTAATAACTCTTTAAAAAAGCTAATATTATTCTAGATTAAGCGTTATAATATTTTATTTAAAAGCGTTAAAGTTAAAATTTTATTAGATATTACTATTACTTTAATAGATATCGTTACTATTTTAATAAATATTATTATTACTTTAATAAATATTATCGCTATCTTAATATTAATCGCTCTTATTTTAATAGAATTATAGTATTAATAAAAGTGAGATAATAGACTCTTTTAATTATTATTATACTTATTATATATAATTAATACGAGTTATAGCTTAAGCTTTATACGAGAATTTACTAGTCGAAAAGATATGAAATTTCTTAAACTTAGAATTTTTCGACTTTTACTTCTTTTCTTTAAAAATTTTTATCTTTATAATCTATTTATAAAATCTTATAACTATTAAAGCTTTAAAATAAGACTAGTTCGTTTTATACGAGATAATTTTAAAATACGATAATTTATATATAAAATATTTAGTAAAATTAAAAATATTCTATATCTTTTAGAATAATATCTCGAAAATTACTTAAATTTCATATTAAATACTATATCTTTTCGATCTTCATTAACGAGATTCGTTATTATAATCGACTAATCTTATATTTTTAAATCTTCTTTTATAGCACTTAATTCGTTAGACTATATATAAAAAGAAATTTATACTATTATACTATTATATTTAAAGATTTATTTTTAAAGTAATATATAAGATAATAAAAGTCTTTATAATTTATTATTTAAAAAATAAGTCTTCTATTACTACGCTTTATAATTAGCTTTAATAGTCTCTATTTAAATAGATATTAATCTTTATATAATATATAAAAAGCGAGTTATATTATAGAAAAAGATTTTAAATCTTATAATAATTTTATCTAAGTTATTTAAATTAAAGATAAGAGTATATTTATTTATATATAATTTAATTATTTAGATAAAAAAGCGTTATATTATTATTTATAAAATATAATTATTATAATAATTATAAGCCTTTCTCTTCTAAGTATTTATTTTAATTTAGAGTTTAATTACTATCGAATTAAAAAAAAGATAAGATATAAAAAGTATAAAAAAGTATATTTAATAATTCTAGAACGAATTAATAATATTTATAATAATTAAAATTAAAAATTAGCTATACTTAAATAAAAGATAGCTTTATACTATTTATATAATAATATAAATATTAATATTAATTAAAATATTAATTTAGATAGCGTAATCTTTATAATAAATCTTTATTATTATATATTAAATTAATTATATATAAATAAAGATTTATAATTTTATCTTCTAGATATAATTATATTTAAAATTTAAAGTTTTTTATAAGAATTCGATATTTCTTAGCTAGCGCGTTAATATTCTTATATTTAAATAATAATAAAGTTTATTATTAAATTCTATATCGCGTTTTTAAATAATTTAAAATATAAAATTTATTTAATTATTAGCGCGTATAATAAAGTTATTCTTAATACTTATATCTTATTTAATTTTAATTTTATATATATTCTTATAATCTAAGCGTTTATCTTTATTTATATATATAATAACTTATATAAAAATCGAAACTTTAAACTTTCTCTAAATTATACTTAGCTTTTTTTTATATTTTATTATTAAAATATAAATTTAGTAGAATAATAATTAGAATTAAAAATTACTTATTACTAATTTATTATATTTTATCTAATTTATTTAAAAGTTTACTTTACTTTTAATTATAATATATTAATATATCTAGCTTTATACTTTTTATAGATTATAATATAATTAATAATTAAAATATTAAATTTCTTTATTTTTTTATACTTAAATATAAATCTATTTATTTACTATCGCGATCTCTTAATATTTTTATTTTTATTAGATTTATTCTTTATTTTAATTTTAATTAATAGCTTAATCGCTATTTAATTAATTTATATTATCTTTTTCTAATATTATTATTATTATTATTATTATTTAATTTTTATTATAATAAATTTAATCTCTTCTATTTTAATCGCTATAAAAAAATTAATTAATAAATATATATAAGAAATTAAAGGGTTTATACGAATATCTATAAATATTAAGCTATACTTAATTTTAATTAATACTTATTTTATTAAAAAGTATATTAATTCTAATAAGTATCGAAGTTAGAAATAAAGAGAATATATATTATATATTATTTTAATTTATAAAGTTTAAATTAAAGAATAATTATTTATATAAAAAAAAAAGAAAAAAAAACGAAAATTTTAATAAACTAAAAAAAGTTTTATTTTAATTAAATTAGATAAGAATAATTATTTATTAACTTATTCTTTTAAATATCTTATCTTTTAATTTATATAAGTTATAATAATTATTATTAATTTCGTAATAGTAGAAGTAGATTAAAAACGTATAGTAAGCGATTAGACTTCGATTTAACTTAGAGCTAAGGCTAAAATTTCATTTAATTTAAAAAAATCTAACTTTATTTAACTTAGAAAAATGAAAAATCCAACTTTATAAATTTAATTTATAAGTCTTTACTTATTTAGTATAATAAATAGATATCTTAAGTATTTAAAGAATTATATAAATTTAAATAATAGTTATAACTATAAAAACTTACTTAATAATAAATATAAAGCGAATTTTAAATTAGACTATACTCGCTTCTAATACTCTATAGCTACTAGATTAAAGTAACTAATTAAAAGATAAATTTTCTTTTTTATAAAATATATATTCTTTTATAATCGTTTTCATATTTATTTATTAAAATTAAATTTAAATTAATTATATTTTATTAAAAATATAAATTTATAGCGTAACGTAGTAGTAATAATAATTTAATATTTTAATAATAATACTAGAAAGACTATAGTAATAATATTTCTTTTATTAAAAGCGTTTATAATATATAAATATAATAGAATAAAAAGTTTAAATAAAGTTAGTAAAAAATTATAATAGATTTAATTAGATCGCGCTAAGTTTAAGATATTATTTAATTAAATTAATAGTCGTCGAATAAAGCTAATCTCGCTTTAAATTTTCCTTTTTAAATTTATTATTAAATTTATCTAGTAGATAGTTTAGTAATATAATTTAGAAGAATAGTTTAAAATAAAAAGAATAATAATTTAATAGGCTAATTATATAGAGTAGTTATTAGTCTTATTATATATCTATATATTAAATTACTATTTTATATTTTAAAATAATAATTTAATTATAAAGTTACTCTATACGGCGTTAGCGTAGTTATTTATTTATATATATAAAATTAAATAATTAGCTAGTAAATCTATTAAGCTCTTATTATCTATATCTTCTATCTTCTAATTAATATATATAAAAGAATAAGATAGAATTAAGCTTAAAAATCTTAAATTTATATATATAATTAATTATAAATTTAAGATTATTACGTTCTTAACTAGATCGACTTAGTTATTATAAGTAAATAAATTAGCGTTCGTAACTATTAAAATCTTTTACTCTATTTTTAATCTTTAATAAGAACTTGATTATTTTCTATTAAAATTTTAATTTTTTTTTAAATTATAGAACGAAATATAGGCTTTTAGATAAAAAAGAATAATAAACTTTAATCTCATAATTATTAAAGCGTAAGGAATTCAAATATCTCTTATTAATATTCGTTTATTAAAGATCGCTTATCTATTAATTCGATAGTTCTAATTTAAAAAAATTATAAATTTAATTTTTAACCTTTACTCGTAATTATTAAAAGAACTATTTATAAACTTTATAAATAAATTATCTCTAATTTTTAATAAATATAATTATATTTTAATAATTATTAATAAATTCTTTAAATTCGTTTAATTAATATTAAGTAATAAAAAAGATATAATAGAAGTTTAAACGGCTTAATATTTCGATTAGATCTATAGATTTTAAAGAATTCTCTATAAATTAATCTTTAATTAAGATCTTAGATTTATTAATATATTCTAAAGAATATTATTCTTAAAATATAAGATAATATTTAAAATAATAATAATTTATTATTCTTCGATAGACGGGTAAGTAGAATATATAAATTAAACGATAGAGATAACTTTATTATATTTATTTATTAATAAATATAAAAAAAATTAAGATACTCTATTATTAAAAGTTAAGTATTCTCTAAATATCGTAAAAAATATTTTAACTTTTATTACTTCTTTCGAAGCTCTCTATAAAGTTAAATCTAGAAAAAATATAATAAATATTATCTTAGATAGAGACTCGATATTAATAAACTTTATTAAGATTTAAGAAATAATTTATAATAATATTTCTAACGTTATTAAGTTAATATAAATTAAAATAATTATTAAATATAACGTTAAATATAAAATCTCTAATTTAATTAATAATATATATTTTAAATTAATTAGAACTAAAAAAGTAAGCTATTATATTTCTAAGAATTTCTTATTATTTATTAAGAAAGTCGATTTATATAATATCGTTAAAAAGATTAATACTTTAACTTATAAGCTCGAACTTTTATTTAATATATCTAAAATTTATTTAATTATTTTAATTATTTATCTAAAGTAGACTAAGTCGAATCCTTTTAATAGAAAGATATCTCTCTTTATACTTATAATTATTAAGAGATAAAAGAAATATATAATAGAGAAGATCGTATATCGAGAAAAAATAAGAAAAGAAGAATAGATATCGAGTACGCTAAAAAGATTATTTTAAAACTATTTAAAAATCTATAAGTGTACTTTAAGAGAATATATTAGAAATAATTAAGAAATTTCAAAAGGTAAGAACTCGAAAATAAGATTTAAAACCTCGCTTTTTAAGTAATTTAATCTATATTTATTAAGTAAGAATAAACTAAGATAAATCTAAACTATTTAAACTTTTATCTATTATATTATTATTATACTTTTACTCTTATTTATATTAAATCTATATTTTATCTAGATTAATTTTATTTTATTTTAACTTTATTTTATTAATATATAAATATTATATAAATAGATATCGTTATAAAGATAGCGACGCTTCCGCGTTTTTTTATTAATATTATTTATTAAAAACTTAAGTATAGATATAATTACGAGCGTATTCTATATTCTTAATATTTTACTTAGCCCTCTAATCTATTCGAGCCTAGCGTATCTTAATAGAGATATTTATCTACTATTTAATATCTCTCTTTTATCTATATAGTTCGATATCTTAATTATCTTATTTAAAATATCTATATGAATATTATATCTATATTAATTCTAATATTATAACTAAGATTAATCTATTTAACTTATTTATAATAGCGAATAAATTTAAAGAAACGCGTTAGTAGAGACTTTAATAAGAAATTAAGTTAAGCTATTATATTTTTAAATAAATCTATTAAATAGATAATTCGATTTTAAAGCGAATTAAACTTAATAAATAGTAATCGAGAGATAAATAAGATATTAGATTATTTATATAACTAGCGAATTAAAAGAAATAGTTAATATTATTAAATTATTATTTATAAGCTTTCTCGTATATAACGTTTTTATAAAATAAAAGATTTTCTAGATAGAGTAAGTATACTTGAAAAAGTATTATTTAAAATATTTATAATCTTTTTAATACCTTAAACGATTAAGAGATAAGTATATTAAATTTTTATAAAGAAATAACTTTATTTTAAGCTTTATAGTAAAAAGAATTATTTTTAATATTAAATAATTACGAAATATCTTAAAGAGGTTTTATTATTCTTTAATCGATAGGGTATCTTTAATATCTATTTTTTCGAAATATTTAAATTTCTTTTAATTTTTCTTTTTTCTTTTTATAATAAAGTTTAATATCGAAAGAATAGATTAAATTAAGATCTTACTAGAGTAAATTAAATTTCGATAAGTATTAGTTTTATTAAATAATATTTCTAACGAGATAAATTTAATAAATAAATTTTAAGATATTATTAATAGTTTATAATTATAATATTAGATTAAGTATTAATCTAATATATTTATATTTATATTAAATAAGATTCGTTAGAAGCGAGACGATTTCTAAAAGATTATTATTTAATATTATATCGTTATAATAGAAAAGAATTAGATTATAAATAATTTATTTTAAATCTATAAATTAACTTAGAAGATAAATTAATTAGCTCGAGATTTTTAGAAAGATATAATATTTTTATAGTGAAAAGTTAATAATCTTAATCTATAGTTAATATAGAATTTACGACTATTCTTAATTTAGAAAGAATATATATCTAGATATTTAAAAGAGAAATTAATTAAGATCTTAGATTTATCTCTATTTATTAATAATAATAACTCTATCTAGAATAAAATTTTTTTTAAATAAAATAGAAATTTAGAATTAATAGTAATTATTATCTTATATAAAATATAATCTTATAACTTAATAATAAAGCTATATAATATATTATATATAGAAAACTTCGAAATTCTATTAATTTATATTAATTTATTAATAAAATTATAAATAAGTTAGTTAATATTTATAAGAATTTAAATTAATATAATAATATATAGCGTAATATATATATTTTATAATAAGAGATTTAATCTTTTATCGATTTCTATTTAGATTTTATTTAATTAAATATTATTCTTAATATTAAGAAAACTCTTATATTAAAAAATTATCTTTTAAAGAAATTAAGAAAAAATCTAAGAAGTTTATAGAATATTATAAAGAGGTTTATTATCTTAAAGATTATAAAAAAAAAATTATAAAAATTAAATAATTTATATTATATTAGATATAAAGATATAGAGTTTATAAAGACTATTATTAAGTTAATTATAATATAAATTATAATTAATATATATTTTATATCTATTATTAAGATTATAATTACTACGCTTTTAAGTATTAAGATTAATTTAAAATTAAGAGAATCTATATATTATAATTATAATAAAAAAGATTACTATTAAAATATCTATATAATAACTACTTAAATCGAGATTAATAAAAAAATCTTTAAAAAGATATAACTTTACGCGATAGATATAAATAAAGAATTTAAAATTAATAACGTTAATATTATAAATAGTAACGATTTTTTATTCAATTAGAGAAATATATAGTCTCTTTTAAAGTTATAATAAGAGATACTTATAAAGTATATCTAATAAATACTTTTAATAACGTTTTAGTATATTATTCTTTTTATATATAAGTTACGTTATCTTTATAAAAGAGAAACTATTTACTTTAAAACTCTCTTATAAATAATAAATATATTAATACTTATATAGTTATAAATAAGTTCTTAATCTTAATAATATATAAAGTCTTATATCTAGAATTACTTCTATTATTATAATTTAAACTATTAAAAAGTTATAATAACTAGATTATAAAATAATTAATTATATACTATTTACTTTTTACGATAATAGTAAAGAGCTATCGAGAAGGAATATATCTAATATTAATTATATTATTAAAATATAATATAATAGTTAAAAAATTATAGATAAATAAATATAAGATAGTTTTTAATATATTACGAGATAAGATACTCTTTTTACTCGATTAATATAATTATAATAATAATTAAATATTAATAATAAATAAACTTTCTTTTCTATTAACTTCGAAGCTTTAATTATTTATACTATTTACTCTCTTATCTATTATATTAAAATAATAAAGCTCTCTCTTATCTACTTATAATAATAAGATTAATTTAAATATCTTTTTATTAAATAAAAATAAAAATAGTAAAAAGTTTAAATTTATTAATATCGCTAAGATTAATATAGCGATTTATTATTAACTAGTCTATAAAAAAGATAATAAACTATTTATATTAATAATAAATAAGATTTATAATAACTCGTTAATATTATATATATCTCTTATTATTTAAATATCTCGCGATTTTTATATATTAGTTAATAAATTCTATTTCTATAATTTAAAAAAGAAATATAAAAGAGATTAAAATTTTTATTATTCTATTTAGATTAATAATATTAATAAGATTAATTCTAAAAAGATAAAATATAAGCTATCTATAAAGTATTATAATTTTTTTAATATTTTTAATAAAACTAAAGCGAATATATTTCTCTTATATTATTTTTATAATTATAAATTAGAATTTATTAATAGCTTTACTAGCCGAAAAGGTATGATATATCTTATAGAATATTTTATATTAAGTAATATTATATCATATCCGGGTATAGTATAAGTAAGATCGAATACTATTTCATTTTTCTAGTATGAATTCGAAATCTTAGCGGGATATATTACGATATAATATATCTGTGATATTATATCATGAAATGATATATGTATGGAATATCCTATTGGAATTTCTATATTTAGAAGTATAAAGTAGCTATTCTAATCATTATTCTGATCAACGACTAATCGTATCTACCCCCATTCGATATACTATCATAGCTGGTATTATCATGGCTGGCACTACCATAGCTAGCACTACCATGGCTGGCACTACCATATCTACTACTATCATGGCTGCTACTATCATGGCTGCCACTATTATAACTATTACTTACTATCATGACTATTACTACCATAGCTACTGTCGAAATGTGGCCCCCGCGCATCCCAGCCACCGTGTTCTTCAGCCACCTGATTTTGTACTGTATTTAGGACCTGGCCCCGGAGAGGTCTGGAGAATCAATCCGTCCGTTCTACACATCACATACCTAATAGTTTAACAGCTACCACTACCATGGCTATCACTATTTATTATTCAAATAGCCTACTATTATATATATGGTAGCCATGGTAGTGCCAGCCATGGTAGTGCCAGCCATGATAGTGCCAGCCATGGTAGTGCCAGCCATGGTAGTGCCAGCCATGGTAGTGCCAGCCATGGTAGTGCCAGCCGCCAGCTATGGTAGTGCCAGCCATGGTAGGCCAGAATGATGACTAGAATAGCTACTTATACTTCTAAATATAAAAATCCCAATAGGATATTCCATATATACACCATTTCATGGTATGATACCATAGATATACCATACCGTGGTATATACCGCCAAGATCCCATATCATACCAGATATGGAATTATATAAATCTTAATAATCTATATTATATCAAAGTATAATATAGTAGGTTAATATTCTATATTATATTATACCTTTTCGACTAGTAAATAGCTTTAATAAAGTAAAATTTCTAAAAAGTAAAATTTATTTAATATTAAAATATAAACTAGAATAGATAAAAAAGTATTTAAATGAATATCTAAAAAGAGATTTATAATATTAAATTATATATTATTCGTCTTATCTTATCTATTCTATTCGTAAAAAGATTAAATAGAGAATTATATTTTTATATAGACTATTAAAATCTAAATACTATTATTAAAAGAAATTAATATTTAATTTTATTAATAAATAAGATTTTAATAAAAATTTAGAGATATAAATATCTTACTTAATTAAATATTATAGCCGCGTTTAATAAACTACGTATATACTTCGATAGTAAGAATTTTATTACTTTTATTATCTTTCTTAAAGTATATAAATATTAAATTCTTCTCTTTAAATTATCTAACGATTTAATTATATATTAATAATATATAAATAATATTCTATTTAAATATCTAAACGATTTCTATTAAATCTATCTTAATAATATACTTATTTATAATAAGATAAAAAAGAAATATATTTAATACGTTAGATAAGTTCTCTAGAAATTAAAAAATATTAATTATTAGATAAATATTCTTAAATATAAATTTTATATTTAGAAAATTAAATTTCTAAATCTATTAATATTTATAAACGAGTTATAAATAAATCTTATTAAAATCTAGATAATTATCGAGTAAATTATATCTATTAATCTTAAAGAGATATAAGCCTTTATTAGATTTTATAATTTTTATTAATAATATATTAGAGACTTCTTTAAAATAATTAAATTTATAATAAAGTTTATCGTAGAAGAGATTATATTTAATTAATTCTTAGTATATTAAGAGATCTTCTATTTTCTAAAAGTCGTTATTACTAAAGTCTTAATTCTACGATATTACGATAAAATAAAAAAGATCGTTTTAGAGATTAACTCTTTTAATTATATTAATAAAGATATTTTTTTAAATATAATAATAAAAGAGTACTTTACTCGATAGTCTTCTATAATAAGAATTTTACTTTAATTAAATATAATTACTAGATCTATAATAAAAAATTATTAATAATTATTCGCTATCTTATATATTAGCGTTCTAAACTAAAATATATTAATATATCTATTAAAATCTTAACGAATTATAAGAGCTTAATATACTTTATTAAAGAAAGAGACTTTAATTATCGCTAGACTCGCTATTATAAATATATTTTTTAAATTTAATATAAAGATTATTTATTAATCTAAATCTTAGAATATTATAATAAATATATTTATATAAATAGCTAAATATAGATTAATTAAGTATAAAAATAAATAATTATATTAATAGTATTAGATAATCTTTATCTCTAATTAATTAGAATTAGATAATAAATATATTAATATATATATAATTAACGATCTTATCTACTATAAGATAATTAAGATTAATAAAAAGAATAACTATTATATAAAAATTTATAACGCTATTATTAAAGATAAAAATAAGTTTCGAGAAATTACTCTTAATAAGTATTTTATATAAAATAAGATACTTTATTATAAGAATTATTTATAAGTATTTAATTAGTATATATAAAAGAATAAGATAGAAGTAAGTTAGAAATCTTAAATTATATATATAGTTAATTATAAATCTAAGTTCTCTACACTTTTTAACTAGATCGGCTAACTTATCGCGAATAAATAAATTAGTATCCGCAATTATTAAAATCTCGCTTTTTTACGCCTTCCTTATTAAAAAAATAGATATATATTATTAATATATAGAATAACTTTTTTATTTTCTATTAAAACTTTAGAATTTTTTTTTAAATTATAAAACGAGATATAGACTTTTAGATAAAAAAAGAATTCTTAGATTTAGTCTTATAATCATTAAAGCGTAAGGAATTCAAATATTACTTATCAAAGTTCGCTTATTAAAGTTCGCTTATTTATTTACTCGATAGCTCTAATTAAAAAAAATTATAAATTTAATCTATAGATATTTACTCGTAATATATATATCGATATTATTTAAGAGATATATAATTAATTATTCTACCACTATTTTAAAATAGTATATATTTATAAACTATTTAAAAGAAAATATTATTAGCGAGAAATAAGAATAATAATAACTATCTACGTTTAGAATTATTATATCTATTAAAGAATTAAAATATCTTATAATCGAAAATATAATTTATTTTAATCTCTATTAATCTTATAGAAATAATAATAAGATATATTAATTAACTTCGTTATAGATTTATTTATATTTAATAACTATAATACTATATAATTAATAATTAACTAGTTTATTAAGAAATATTATTATATAATCTATTTCGATATTAATAAAGATATTATCGCCAAATAAATATTTAATTTACTACTTAAAAAAGTATTTCGCTTATATAATTTATCGATTTTAATAATATTAAATTAAGATCTTTAATTTATAGCTATTATATAGAAATTCTTTTATAATTAATTAGATATTATAATTAAGCTATTAATACTCTTTTATTTAAAGATTAGAAAATAGATTAAAGAAGTAAATTAGAATATAGAGCGTTATTTTCGAATATATTATAATTATATATAAAACGATTAAATAAGATAATTACTTATTATCGAGTTCGTTAATAATAATATTATCTTATTAATTACTAATATCTTATCTTTTCTTATAAATAAGAGATTTTACTTTTAAATAAGTTTTAGTTTAAATACTATCGACTATAAAATTATTTATAAATATCTTAATATTATTTAAATAAAGAATATTATAAATTATATAAAATAAGTTTTTAAATATATTTAAAGTAATATAAATTATATTTAAAAGACTATAGTTATATAAGCGAATAAATATTAATAAAAGATTATCTTTTAAATAGATAATAATATCTTTCTAAGTAATAAGAATATTATCTTTAATTACTCTTTTTATAAATTAAATTATAAAAAACTTAATTTATTTAAAATTATAAATTTTATTAAAATTTTGTATTATCTAGAACTTTCGCTAAGTATTAAAATCTATAACGTTTTTTATCTTAATCTCTTAAGTCTTATAATAAGTAATCTCTTATTAAAATAGATAAATTCTTCGTTAAAATATATTACTATTAATTATTAAATTAAAAAAATTATTAAAAAAATACTTATCTTTAAGTTAATTTATAATTATTTTAAATATAAAATTAAAAAAAAGATCTCGATAATAATATCGTCTAATATAATATAAATGGCGGTAAATTTAAAAATTATTAAGATCTAATAAACGACTATTATAAATAATATTTCGAAGAGTCTTACTTATAACGTACTCTTAATATACTTCTTAGAAGCTTATATTAAAGTTACTTAATATTAAATTAGAGTTTTTAGCGTTTACGGCTTAATTTAGTTCGAAAGCCCTCGACTAATTACATCGCACTTTTTCATCGATATTTTATTTACTTAGATATAAATTCGAAAATTACTACTATTTACCTCTACGTCTATAAATATAGTTTTTATTATACTATATCGATTTTCTCTCGACTAGACTTTCTATATACGTTTACGTCTAGACTAGCGACGTTATAATAGCGTAAATATAACGAGCTACTATTATTTCTAATATCTCTTATAAAGAAAGATATAATACTAGGATTCTCGAATACGATTATTTCTTTACTACTTTTACTATTTTTTAGACGTTAAGCGTATATATATCTTTCTATCTTTTTACTTATTAATTATAAGATATAATTTTATAAAAAAGAATAATAATATTACGTGTTAGAAAAGGGGCTTAAGAGTTCTATATAAGAGGACTCTAAATTACTTAGTTTATATACGTCTAATATACGTTTAACGAAGTCTTAGCGTAGTCTTAGCGAATAAGCTTAAGTAAGTAATCTCCCTCGAGTTTTCTTTACTTTCTTAAGAATTAGTTTTACTATTAAATCGATATATAAATATATCTATCTTTCTAATTTTATATTATTATATAACGCTAAAACTCTTTAAGTCTAATAATTTTAATTCTTTAATTCTTCTAAGAAATAGCGATTCGGAATTAATATAATAATTACTATTAAAGTATAATCTTAATATCTATAAAACGAGTTATCGTTAATCGATATAATATCGAATTAAAATATTATTATAGTATAATTAGATATATTAAGACGTATTATAGACTTTAATAAAGAGATCTTTTCGCTAATCGCAAATAATAATTTAATTAAGAGATTAAATAGTAGTAATAATAATAATAATAATATTTATAGTTAAGAAAGTATCTCTAATAAGAAACGAGATATTAATAAATAGATTAACGAATCTATTTATATCTTAAATAATAGAATAAAATACGCTACTCGTCGTCGAGACGCGTTTATATAAGAATATTATTTTTAATCTCTAAAAGCGGAGATTATTTCGCTTAAATAAGATAAAACGTTTATAAATCGTAATCGTAATAGTAGCGATAATATATCGAGATTATTAGCGACTTTAGAAATAAAGAGAATTATAAATAATATTAATTTCGAATATAATAATATCGTCTAGCGACCTCGAAAAATAATTCAACTAGAGAAATTATTAATTTATTATAAAAAGAGTATTTAAAAATATTAAGTCTTAGTATAAAAGATAAATAAAGCGTTTCGCTTAATCTTAAAAAACTTTCTTATCGAAAAGAATAAGATTCTTTAAACTCGTTAATCTTTTAATAATAATTAGAAAAAACTATAGACTAATAAGAAGAATAGATTTTCGAATTATAACTATATATAATAGAAGTTTATTAACTTTCTATTAAATTAAATCGAAGATTTAATAAATCGCGAATTTAATATCGCTTAAGCGTATATAAATATTAATTAAAGATAAAATTAAACTATATATTAATTTAATAATTATCTTTAATTATTAAAAGTTTAAATAAATCTCTATACTAAGAATTAATAAGTATATTACTTATTTATAAAGCTTTATATAAATCTTCGCTATTAATTAATTAATATTTAAATTATATTAATTAAGCGAGATAAGCTTTTAACGCTTATAATACGCTTAGAGAATAATTTTAAAAAATAAGAATCTTTTAGAGAATACGAAGTAGATAGTATTTCTAATTTATAAGAAAATTAATAATAAGAAAATTAAAATTCTTAATATAAGAAATTATAGTTATCGCGAAGATAAAACGACTTCGATTTAAGAAGTAAACGATCTCGAGATTATAAATCTAAGAATAAATTTAAAAATAATAAATCTTATTTAAATAGTATAGAATACTATAATTATAAAGAAAAATTATATTAATATTTATATTAAATCGAAAAAATAGAAAACGAATAATCTTAATAAGATATCTATTAATTTAATTAATAGCTATAAGCTTTATATAGTCGACTCGATAAAAAAGAGAAATTCTTATCGAAGACTTCGTAATAACGAGAATAAAAATAAAAATAATATTTATCTTATCGTTAATCTATAAAGAAAGAGTATTTTTAAATAATTAAAGCGAGTTATAGATTTCTATCGAGATTTATTTTAATAATAATATAGAGGTAAATATAATAAGCTAGCGTTTTATAATTAAATAGAATCTAATAAAGATTAATAATCTCTTATTAAAATCTATATAAATAGATAGAAAATTAACTTATTATTATAGTACTTATTTAATTATCTATTATTTATAAAATAGTTAAAAGCGTATTAAGCGCTATAAATATATTTTCTATACTATTAATAAGAAAGATCTCTTAATAGTTTTAGATCTTTTAATTTTAATCGATAAGCGGATTAAGATAAATATAAAAGATCGAATTTAGCGTTTCGACGTTAAAAAGTAATTACTCGAGATTCTAATATTATAATAATTCGCGAATACTTTATAGAGATATAAGACTATCTATATATTAGTTATAATTAAAATAATAATCGTAGATAAAGAATATAAGATTAATATAATTAAAATATATAATATTTATATAGATAGCGTAGAGATTATTTTTAAACTTTTTAATAAATTAAAAGAATATAAAAATATATTCTTATTAGAAGAAGTAAATTAATTATTATTATATAAAAATTATAATTATATTATTAAAATTACGACGAAGCTATTATTTAGCTCGCTATATAATTTATTTAACGTAAAATTAGTAATACTAAGAATCTATCTTAACGAAGCTCTAGCGAAGAATTAAATTAGATACTTTACGAGTTTAATAGAAGCTTTAATTCTCTTTATTCTAAAAAAGGATAAAGATTTATATTTATATATCGACTATCGTAGATTAAATAAGATAATTATTAAAAATTAATATCTCTTATCTCTAATTAGCGAGACGCTTAATCGTCTAAATAGCTTTAAGCAATATATTAAATTTAATTTAAAGAATATTTATTATTATATACGAATTTATAAGAGCGATAAGTGGAAAACAGCGTTTTATATATATTACGGGTTTTTTAAGTATCTAGTAATATTATTTAACTTAATTAATATCTTAATAATCTTTTAAATTTATATTAATAAAATCTTAATTAAACTAGTTAATTAATTTTATATAATATATTTAAATAATATTTTTATATATTTTAAAATAGATAAGAAGTATTTAGATTATATAAAGTAAATATTTAATTAATTTAAATAATATAGTCTTTATATAAATTTAAAGAAATATAAGTTTTTCGTTATCGAAATAAAATTTCTCGACTTTATAATATTTATTATTAATATTATTATAAATAAATATAAAATAGCTATAATTTAAGAGTAGCTAAAATTAAAAAACTATTATAATATATAAATTTTTCTAAGATTTATAAATTTCTATCGAAGATTTATTTATTATTATTTTTAAATTATAAATTCTTTAATAGAATTTTATAAGAAAAGCGAAAAAGATATTAAGTTAAGATTATTTCTATAGCTTAAAATTATAAAATATATATTTAAGAAGTTAAAGAGCGTCTTTATAATTATATCTCTTCTAAAATATTTTAACTTTTAGCTTTTAATTTAAATCGAAATTAATATCTTATTATTCGCTATAGCGAGTATATTAATTTAATTATATATAAATAAATAGTAATATCTAATCGCTTTTTATTCGAGAAAGATAATTAACATAGAGTATAACTATAAAATATACGATTAAGAACTTCTCGCGATTATTATAATATTTAAGCACTAGCGTTATTATTTAGAAAAAAGTTTTCACTCTATTAAGATCTTTATTAATTATAATAATTTAAAGTACTTTATAAGATAATTAATACTAAATAATAGATAAGCTCGCTAGATAATAAAACTCTCTTTATATAATTTCTTAATTTCATATAGACTAGATAAGATAAATTCTATTAATATATCTTTAAGATATCTTAATTATAAAAGCGAAAACGAATTAATTAATAAGCTTTTTTTTACGTTATAATAGAAACTAACTAAAATTAAAAGCCTTTTAAATTCTATTCTAATTATTATTAAGATAGCTTATAAGAATAGCGTAGGCTATATATATAGAAAATATAGTTTTAATAATAAATACTCTATCGCATTAAATAATCTAAGTATAAATAAGAGTCTTTTAACTATTAATTCTTAAAAAGAAGTATTTATAAAAAGATAATATTTAAGAATTTAATAACTATTATAATATAAGAAACTCACTTAAATATAATATATTTTTTAAAATTTAGAGAATCTTAATTTTTAATAAAAGGGAGCTTAAGTAAGATATTTACTTAATATACTTATAATATAATTAAAAAGTAGCTTAATTTTATTATTAGAACTATTAATTATAAATAGCTTATTTTATACTTAGTTATTTAAATAGCGATAGCTAGCGAAACGATATATAATATAAGTAATAAGCTTATTTATAAATTTATAAAAATACTTTAATAAGAGAATACTCTTATTAAATAGTATAAAGTTAATAAGATATCGAGTAAGCGAATATAAAGTATCGATAATTAAACTTAAGATAGTTAGAGGCTATTAAGATATAATAATAAATTATATATTCTCGAGAAAGACTTAATTTAAGAAGAGCTATTAAAACGCTATTATAACGACTTTATAACTAAATATTTTAATATTAATAAAATATTCGAGCTAATAAATAGAAAATACTATTAAAATAATATTCGCGTATATATTAAAAAGTATATTAATATATATAATATCTATTAGCGTATAAAGATAAAACGCTATTATCTCTATAATAAACTAGATATACTTTCTTTATTAATAAGACTATAGAAGAAAATTATAATAAACTTTATTATAAATCTTTCTTCTAATAAATATAAAGACTATATTTATAACTCGATCTTTATAATAATTAATTAATATATTAAAATATTAAGATATATATTTATTAATAAGATAATTAAGATTATATAACTAGAAGAGTTATTTATAAAGAAAATTATTCTTCGATATAAAGTATTAGAAGATATCGTTATAAATTAAGAATTTATCTTTATAAATATATTTTAATTAGAAATCTACTATTAATTATAAATAAAACGTAGACTAAATATTATCTTTTATTTATAAACTAATAAATAAATAAAGCGATAAAATTAAACTTTAAAATATTATCTAAAAATATACTATTTAAAGCGATAAGACGATTAAATAAAGCTTTTATTAATTATAAAATTTATATATTATTAAAGCGAGTATAAAATAATTAATTATAATCTATTTTTCGCTATATATAAATATTAACTAAAATTTAAATTAATTATTAAAAATAGCGTTATTAAAAAAGAAGTACTTATAATAAAAGAATATATTAAAGAAATTAATATAATTTAATAAAAGCTTATAAGACATTAATAAAGCGTATAAAAAACGCAATTAAAGTTTTATAATAAGAATTATATTAAAACGTAAGCGTATTAATTATAGCTATCGTTTATCTATTAAATTTACTCTATTTTTTATATATTATTATTAGAATTATATAAACGAAGATTAGAAAATTTAGATATTTTTAAGTATTCTATTTCTAAATTAATAGAAGATAACGAAGAGTATTTAATAAAATTTATATATAAAAAGTATATAAAAAGAGTAAGATGAAATATCTTATTCGATAAAAAGATTATTTTAAAAAGTATAATAAATAACTTAGTAAAAAAGTTATAGAGAATATATAAGATCTAATTAACGAGTTTAATAAGTATAGCTTACGAGTATAAAAAGCGTAAAATATAAATATAAAAAAGAGCTTAAAGGCTAACGATTTTAAAAAATATCTAAAAATAAAGAATTTAGCTATAGAAAATTAAATTCCGAATATCACAATAAAAAATAATATTAAAAAAATTAATAAAAAGTATTAATGCTTAAAGGCGATAAAGAAAAGATTATATTTTTAAATATAATAGATATTATAGTATTAAATATATATATATAAAATAACGGGCTAGTTAAACCCCTTAAAGACTTTATCGAAATTATTATTATCGACGCCGTTATTATTAAGACTACTTCTTAAACCGCCCTCGTAAACAAATCCCACCTTATCATTTATCTCATTATCCTTATTATCTTCCTCCTCTTCTTCTTCCTCTTTATCCTCCTCTTCTTCTTTATCTTTACTACTATTTATCTCGCTTTTATTATTATTACTCTCGAAGTTTAAGCCTAGCTTAAGAACTATAAAAAATATATTTATTAATAAAAAATTAATCTAAAATATAGTTAGTATAGATATAAAAAATAAGAAATAAATATAAAAAGTATAGATATATCTAGTAAATCGTATAACGTTATATATACTTATTAGAATATCTAGAATCTTTTAAAGAGTCTTCGCTTTATTAAGCGAGGCCGCTTCGTTATTCGACTTCTTCTTTATTTCTAAATAGTTTTTAATACGTTAAATAGTTATTAAAGTCGTATTAAAGTATTTATAAATAGTCTTAAATCGCGTAATAGATATAAAATCGAAGATATTAAAAATAAGAATATAACGAATAATATAAGTATATTATAAGCGAATATAAATTATAACGTTAGCGTTAATAATAATATATTTATTTATAAAGATCTTTTAAGTAAATTAATAGACGCTATAAGTACGTTTATTAGATATTATCTATACGAAAACTTATTATAATATAATTATCTCGAAGATAAGCGTAATAATAATACTTAGTAATTATATTACTATTATTATTAAATATAGTATTATATAAGCGAATAATATACTTAAAGACTTATCGTATATAGCGATAATAGATATTCTTATTTAGTATTAATAAGAGTTCGACGCTATAAAGAGCGAGCGTAATAAATTATAGTTATTAATATATAAGAAATATATATATAATAGCGAGGTTTTTTAAGAACTTACTACTATAGCTATAACGTCTATATAATATATTAATCGAGTATATATTTATTATATATTTATTATAGAGTATATAGATTATTAAAAGTAATAAAGAAGTATTAATAAAATAGAAAATCTTTTAGAAAAAAAGTAAATATTAATATAATTATATATTAATTATATACGTTATATATCTAAATTATATTATTAATAGCTACTCTATATATCGTTATAACTATATCTCATCTATAAGAATATATTTAATATTATCTATCGACGTTATATACTTTTATTATATATTTATAATATATTATATTTTCATTACGCTATTATAAAAAACTCCTTTTCTTCTTTTCTTATAAGATTTAAAAAATTTTAATAAATCTTCTAATAATAAGAAAATATTTTTTCTATACTTAGATTTAAGAATAAATCTTTAAAAAAAGAAGGTAATTATTAGAAAAGAGGCTTATAGATTCTAAATAAGAGAATCTTTAATTACTTAACTTACGTATATCTAATATACGCTTAATAAAGTTTTAACGTAGTCTTAACGAATAAGCTTAAGCAAGCGATTCCCTTCGAGTTTCCTTTACTTTCTTAAGAATTAGTTTTACTACTAGATCGATATATAAATATATCTATCTCTCTAATTTCATATTGCTATATAACTCTAAGACTCTTTAAATCTAATACTATAAGCGTATTTTATATTTTTAATATATTACTTAGCTCTCTAATTTATTCGAGTCTAGCGTATCTTAATAGAGATATTTATCTACTATTTAATATCTTTCTTCTATTTATATAATTCGATATCTTAATTATCTTATTTAAAATATCTATATTAATATTATATCTATATCGATTTTAATAGATATAATAATATTTCTAAATAAGAGATTAACTTTTATCTAATAAATTAGCTTCGAATTAAAATAGATAATAGCTATATTTAATATTTTTCTATTATTAATTATTATTATCTAAGACTTACTTAGAAAGAAATCTAAAATATCTTTCTAATATTACTAATATTTACTATATTTTTTAATATTAAAAAAAAATTATAATTAATATTTCTTATATAAACGACTTTAAAGACTATTCGATATTAGTATATATAATAGAATAAGATAGAGCTAAGCTTGAAATCTTAAATTTATATATATAGTTAATTATAAATTTAAAGTTACTACGCTCTTTAATTAGATCGACTAAGTTATCGCGAGTAAATAAATTAGCGTTCGTAACTATTAAAAAATAGATATACGTTATTAACATATAGAATAACTTTTTTATTTTCTATTAAAATTTTAATTTTTTTTTAAAATTATAAAACGAAATATGAACTTTTAGATAAAATAAAGAATCTTTAAATTTAGTATTATAATTATTGAAGCGTAAGAATTTCAAATATCGCTTATTAAAGTTCGCTCGATAGTCGAATAGCTCTAATTAAATATAGATTATTTTATTTTAAAATAACCTTTTTATTTTCTATATTTAAGATTTTTTTTTAAAAATTATAGAAGAAAATATAGGCTTTTAGATAAAAAAAGAATTCTTAAATTTAGTATTATAATTATTAAAGCGTAAGGAATTTAAATATCGCTTATTAAAGTTCGCTTATTAAAGTTCGCTTATTAAAGTTCGCTTATTAAAGTTCGCTTATTAAAGTTCGCTTATCTATTTACTCGATAGCTCTAATTAAAAAAATATATATAAATTTAATTTATAGATCTTTACTCGTTATACTATAAACGAGTAAAGTTATATAAATTAAATTTTTTTTTTTTTTTAATTAGACTTATTAAGTAAATTTATTAAGCGATCTTTAATAAGCGATCTTTAAAGAGTAACCTTTAATAAGGGATATTTGATTATCTTGCCTTTTAATATTTATAAGACTAAATTTTTAAATTTTTAAAGCTTTTAAAAGTACAATCTACGCTCTATAATTTAAAGAAAGAAATTTAGAAATTTAATAGAAAATAAAAAGGTTATTCTATTTATAAATAATATATATTTATTTTTATAATAATTATAAATATTAATTTATTTATCTATAATAATTTAGTTAATTTAAATAAAGAGCGTAGTAACTTTAAATTTATATTAATTATATATATAAATTTAAGATTTTTAGACTTAACTTTATCTTATCTTATTATATATATTAATAAAGCGTTTTAACGAGTTATCGATAATATTATTAATCTTTTAAATTTTAATAAAAAAAATTAGTAGATAAAAGAAGACGTTAATTATTATTCTTTTATCTTCTCGCTTATTTACGCTTTCGACTATAATAATTATTCTCTATTTAATACTTTTTAATTAAGTTAAGCTAAGATTTATATAAAGATAAAATCTTAAAAGCTTTTTAAATTTACTATTTAAGAAATTACTAGAGAGATATTAATTTATAAAATAAGAGTAAAAACTTTTTATTCTTAAATTATAATAATTATCTAAAAATTCGCTATAAGATATTATTAATTATAGTTTTAAATAACAAACTAGATCTTAAATTACTTTAAAAAAAAATTAATATTACTTTAAGAATTACTTTTAATTATATCGATTTTTAATATTTTTAATTAAATATTTTTAAAAACGCGGATAAAGTACTTTAATATATCTAATATAATTTAGAAAAATTATTAGATATCGATTAAAGTTAAGAGTAAGATAACTTTAAATTATATTCTTTATTATCGTTTAATCTAGTAATATTAGTATTATAAGTATTATATTATTTATTAACTCTTAATCTATTAATATTAACGTTTACTTTAATATTATTAATATTAAATTATTTATTAAACCTTAATTTATTAATATTAATATCGAATTATTTATTAATTTTTAATTCGCTAATATTAATATTATAAGTCTTAAATCTCTTATTTAATATAATCTTTATTATTTTAAAAAAATATAGAATTTTAATAATCGATATTAAGAATAGAAATATCTTAATTATTTATCGAGATCTCGATAGATTAATAAATCGCTAGATTTTTAATAATTTAAATAATAAAGAAAAGTTTAAGAATACTATATTATAGCTTTAAATTAATTATATCGAGAAGTTAAAGTAATCTATTATTAATAGATTTTCTATTTATATTACTATCGATATTATTAATAACGTTATTAAAAAAGAATTTCTTCGCTATTATAAAATCTTTATAATTCTATCTAATTTTTAGAAATTTTATATAATAAAATTATATATTAAAAATAAATTTAAATTTTAAAAGCTTAACTTTAATTTAAAAGAATAACTAATTTAAAACTTTATACTTTATAAAATATTAATTATATAAAAGAATAAGAAGAATATTAGATACTTTATTATATAAAATATATATTAATTATATAAAGATCTTAAAGAATATATAGAGCTTATATATAAGATCTCTATTATTATATAAAAGAGTATAAGAGATAAAATATATTCTAATAAATTAATAAAAGATATTAGAGAAAAGATAATATAATACTTTTATCTAAAAAACGTCTATTTAAATAATTATAAAATTTTAAAAAACTAAGATATTCTAAAAATTCTTTTATTAAATAAATAATAAAGACTTTAGAAACTCGAGAAGTTATAATCTCTCTCGATATAATCTAAACTAATTCTATATCTTAATTAATATTACGATTTTAATAATCTTACTTATATTATAATTTAATTAGACTTAGCGTATTAAGATCTTTCGATCTTTCTATCTTATTATAAAACTTATATTTATAATAATTCTATATAAATAATATTCTCTTTATACTATAATATAGAGTTATTATATATATTATTAAATTCTTAATATAATACTATCTATCTTTCTTCTAAAGTAATAGTAATTTATTTATTAATTATATTAAATATATAATTAAGAAGAGAGTATATTATTAAAAAATTAGTAGTTATAGTTAAAGAAGCTTACTATTTAAAAGATTATTTAAAAAGAAATCTTTTATTTATATAAAGACTAATCTAGCTAAATTAAATAAAAATTCGAAAAATATATATATCTTTAATATACTAAAAGAAATAGACCTTAGACTAAATCTTCTTTATATATCTATTAATTTAATATTAACTATATATCTCTTAATCTTAAATCTAAATAATATTTAAAGTTAAATTATTATAAATAAGTTATAAATATATTATTATTTAGAAGAACTTAAGAACTTTAATAAGAAGATTCTAAATATTAATAAAGCTAAATCGTTTATATAATATAAAAAAAAGTATTTTATCTTTAAAGAATATATTATTAAATTTAATTTAAATTATATCGAAGTATAATTTATAAATATTATCGAAAAAGAGTTAATTATAATCTTTATCTTTATTATTAATTTATAGAATTTTATAAAAAGCGCTATTAATACTTCTAATATTAGTATATATAAAAGAATAAGATAGAGCTAAATTAGAAAACCTTGAATTTATATATGTAATTAATTATTAATTCGTTAGGTCTACGCTTTTTAGTTAGATATCGCGGATAAATAAATTAGCGTCCGCAATTATTAAAATCTCGCCCTCTCGCGCCTTTTATATTAAAAAAATAGATATATATTATTTATAATAGTAATAACTTTTTTGTTTTCTATTAAAATTTTGAAATTTTTTATTTTAAATTTTGAAGCGCTATTTGCGCTTTTTGAATTTTTAAGAATTCTGAAAATCTGTCTTATAATCATTAAAGCGTAAGGAATTTAAATATCGCTTACTAAAGTTCGCTCACCAAAGATCGCTCACCTATTTACTCGATAGCCCTGATTTAAAAAATAATTATAAATTTAATTTATAGGCCTTTACTCGTTTAATATAATAAATTAAATTTTTTAATAGAGAGCTTTCGAACTATTAGTTATAATATTAAAGTACTTTAATAATAAAATAAAAAACTTAATTATAATATTATATAAATTAAAATAAAAATATTAATAATTATTATTTAATTAAATATTAATAATAGCTAATTATTTTATTAATAATAAATTAATAATAGAATTTAAGATTTATATAATAAATATTATATTAATATTATAAAACTTATTAAAAGAAATAAAAATTTTAAATAAGATTTAAGATATAAAGAATAATAGCTAAAGAAGTAAACTCTTATATTAATTAATTTAAAAAACTTCGATAAAAAAAATAGAGATTATATCTTATTAGTCGAGTATTTTTATTAATAGTATTTATCGAAATTTATATTATATTTTTATTATAAATTATATAAAGAGTATAGAATTAAATAAATAATATCTTAATATCTTAAATTTTTATAATATTAATAAATAAAATAAGTAAAATAGATAATATTAATATCTTAAAGTAAAATTTAAATAAAGCGCTATAATCTTTCTTATTAAATTTAAAAAAATTAATTATATATAGAATTATTATAAGTTTACTATATATAATATTATTAAAATATAAATAAATAAAGATATCTTAGATTTATATTAAATTATCTAAGAAATAATCGACGAATTAGATAATATATTCGAAATATATAATAAAATTATTAAATTAAATATTAAGATATTTGATTTTAAATTTAATATAAAAATAATAGATAAAAAGAAATCGTTTAAGAATTTTTATATACGATTCTCTATAGCTATTACTTTCTTAAGATTTATTAATATTTATAAGATATTTAATTTAAAATAATTAATCTCTATATATCTAAAATATCGAATTTTAAAATAATCTTTTAATACTTTTTAAGAATTAATTATTTTTCTATAAATATTAAATATAAATCTTCGAGCTATTAATAATATATTAAGTCTAAAAAATAAAGAAGAAATTAATAAAATTAATAAAAACTCTATCTTCTTAAATAATTAGCGTAATTCTTTCTTTATTAAAAGAAATAATAATACTATTATTAAAAATTTCTATATATAAGAATATAAGTATTCTAAATTATTAATAAATAGAATTTAAAAAAAAGATAGATATTTTAAGTATTTAAAAATTAAATATTATTTTAATAATAATAATATTCTATATAAAAATATAGATCTATTAATAAAAGAATAAGTTAATATAATTTTAAAAGTTATCGATATAAAAAAGAATATTCTTATTAAATTATTATAAGAATTAAAAAATTAAATATTTCTAATTAAATTATTATTAGAAATTTAGAAGTCTTATATATAAAAATTAGAGAGTTAGAAAGAGAAAGAATACTCGCTTTTATCTCTCTATTCGCTTATATTATTATTATTAAAATCTTATTATAAATAAACGCTAATTAGATTATTATAGAAAAATTATTATATTAAAAAAATAGATTAAGATTAATTATCTTTCGAATATTAAAGCTTTAATATTAAGCTTTATAGATATATCTTTTATTAAAGTAAATAAGCTACTTAAAGTAATATTAATATAATTTTATAAATTATTATTAATAAATAATAAATTTATATTTATATCTAATATTATATATATAGCTTTAATAAAGTTCGCTTTAAAAGATTATATAAAAGAACTTTAATACTTAATTATCTTATTAAAATAATTTAATATTATTCTAAATATATTATAGCTAGAATAATAGAATTCTTATATATGTTTTAAATTTAAAACTATTATACTTAATTTAGATTATTATATATTTAATTATTTATTATATAATAAATCTATTAATATTTAAAGTAATAATAAATTTTTAAAAAAGAATTTAAATTATATAGTAAAAATTATATTTAAAGAAAAGAATATAATAAAAATTGTCAAAAAGGATGGAATATGAACAACGGTGATGTGGAAGGATAATTAATTCTATCTCTAAAATCTTCTGGGGGATATCTTTGACCCCATAGAAATAGAGTAATATAGTCGATATACGCATAGATTATAGCGGAGAGTAGCTGGGAACATAGCTGGAAACTCTAAATATGGCTAAGAACTTTATATTTCGATACTCCTCTATAAGCAGCTTATAATAGCCTAAAACAGTCAGAAACTCTCCTCTAAATAGCCTATAAATAGTTTAATAAAACTCTTCTAACTCCTCGCTAATCTTATTAAACTTTAAAAAACCTTATAAAAAAAAGAGAAAAAGTATCAGCTCTCTAATTATTAATAAGCGAATCTCTAATAAATCTTTCTAATCGTAATTAATAGTTATCTTCTATTTTAGAAGAAGGCGAGAAAGGCGATAATAACGAGTTTAAAGATACTTCGAAAGGAATAGATAAGGGCGAGAGCGGTAACTTCGTATAGAGATTAAATAGCTCGATATTACTCGGGGAATTAAGTGTATTCTCGCTAGCCTTAAAATCGCTATTATATAACGATAGAGTAGTCGAAATAGAATAGAGGCTCTATCACTCTTCGTTAGAATCCTCGAAAATCTTATTAATATCGATTAGATATTATCTTTAAGATTCGAATTCTCGTATAAAAAATAGAAAGTGCTTATATAAGGATCTTCGAATAATATTAATAAGAGCGTTCTAATAAAAGATATTAAATAATAAAAACGATTTAATAACGAAGGCTAGTTTCTGATAAAATTATATAGAGTATAGTTATTATAGACGTACGAATCTCCTCCTTAAAGGGGGATTAGCACTCTTCTTATACTACTCGTTTAGAGACTTAAAACTAGAACGCTTATCTTGATAGCTATTATCGTAAGACTAAGTTTAAGACTCTATAATTACGGCGATAGGATACTCGATTTTTTATAGTGGGATTAAATTACGATAGCCCTCTCGTCGATAGTTACGAGCTAAAAAAATAGGCTATCGTAATATTAATAAAGATATCTATAAATATAAGATTATCGTATATTAGTATTAATTAATATTCTATTAGAAAGTATAAAGGGTATTTAATATTACCCTACCCGCTTTCGAGCTTATAATCTATTAAAAAGAATAATATATAAATAACGATAATATAGAAGGATAATTAATTCTATCTCTAAAATCTTCTAGGGGATATCTTTAACCCTATAGAAATAGAGTAATATAGTCGATATACGTATAGGTTATAGCGGAGAGTAGCTGGGAACATAGCTGAGAACCCTATATGGCTGAAAACATGGCTGGGAACTCCACATTTCGATAAAAATCTTCGCTTAGACTTTTATTAAAATAATTAAAAAATTAAAAAATTAAATTATTATTATATAATTTTAAGACTTTAAATAATTTTTTAACTCTATTAATAAGAAAGCGAAGTTTATTATTAATATCGTCGTTATTACGATAGAAGATTATAAGAAATTCTTTTATAAGCTAAAAAAGAAACTTTTAATTATAGAATAGCTATAAAAATAAATTTTTATAGTATATTATAAATAGCTAGATACTTCGAATTCTATTAAAATTAATAAACTTCTCTTTTATCGCTTTATTAATTATAAAATATATCTTAAAAAAGAAGTTATTTTACTATTAAAAAGGGTTTATAAGCTTTTTAAAGATTAAGTATTAGTTATAAAGAAATATATTAATAAAATATTAGAAAAAGATTATATTAGATTAAATACTTCTTTTTATATAATACTTATTCTAATTATAAAGAAACTCGATAGAGGATTTAAATTATATATAAATTATAAAGCTCTTAATATACTTATTATTTCTAATCGAAATACTTTTCTATTAATTAAAGAGACTCTCGCTAAATTATACGCGGCGAGAATATATAATAAATTCGATATTATAGCCACTTTTAACGAAATTAGAGTAAAAAAAATTATAAGAAAAAGAAAAAAAAATTATTTAATATAATCTATTCGAATATATAATAATATCTTTCGAGTTATATAATATCTTTATTACTTTTTAAATATTTATTAACGATATCTTACGCGAATATTTAAATATATTCTATATTATTTATTTAAACGATATTCTTATCTATAATAATATTAAAGATAAATATATTTATTATATAGAAAAAATATTAAAAAAACTTTAATAAGCTAATCTCTATCTTAATATTAATAAATATAACTTTTATATTATTAAAGTTAAATATTTAGAATTAATTATTATTATAAAAGAAGTAAAAATAGATATAAAAAAAAATTATTATTTAATAAAAGAAATTTAGATATAATAAAAATATATAAGTATTCTTAAAGTTCGCTAATTTTTATTAAAAGTTTATTACGAGATACTCTATAATCGCTATATTTCTAATAAATTTTATTTATATTTAATAGAAGAAAGACTTTATTTATCTATAAACTTAAGAGTATTCTAAATAACTCGCTTTTAAAATACTTAAGAAAGCTTTTACTATTACTTTTATATTTACTTACTTTAATTTAAATAAAAAGATTTAATTAGAAATAAACGCGTTTAATTTTATAATTATAATTATTTTATTATAAGAAGATAAAGATAAAGTATTTAAATTTATAATATTTTTCTTTAAGAAGATATCTTCTATAGAGTATAATTATAATATTTATAATAAAAAACTTATAATTATAATATAGATTTTTAAGAAATAATATTCTAAGCTAGTTAATACTTCTATTAAAGATTTTATTAAAGTTATTTTAAATTATAAGAATTTATAATACTTTATATTTTTTAAATAATTTAACTTTCGCTAAATAAAATAAGTAAAGTTTCTTTTTAAATTTAATTTTTATATTATTTATTATTTAGAGAAATAAAGTATTAAATTTAATAGTCTTATTTAATAAGTAAAAGACTTATCTAAAAATAAGAATAACGATTATACTTATTATCGATATCGTATAATTCTTAAAAATAATAATCTTAACGAAGATATTAAGAATATCGTATATTTTATTATTATACTTCTAAATAATATAAAAGAAAGTATTATCTCTCTAGCTATAATATTATATAAATTTAGCGAGTAAAATAATATTAATAATAAGAAGTTTAATAAAGAATTATTATTAAGAGCTCTAATAAAGAGTTTCTAAGAGAAGTTCTTAGAAGAATTAAGAGAAGTTTCTACTATTAATATTTCTAAATTATTATATTAAATAAGAAACGCTTATAATTATAATAATATCGCTTAAAAAATTATATAATTAAAGATATCTAAATAGAGAAAGTTATTACTTAAAATAATTAAGAATAATCTTAAATTAAAATTAAGTAATTATTATTTTTATAATAAGTTATTATACGTTAATAATAGATTATATATAATAAATATTTTCGAATTACGAATTAAAATTATTAAAGATATTTATAATTTTTTATTTATAGATTATATTAATAGATTATTAATTTATAATAGATTAAATAGATACTATTATTAATTAAGAATAACGAATTTTATTATTCGCTATATTAAGAGCTACTATATTTATAAAAGATTTAAAACTTATAGAAAAAATAAGTAAGATCTTCTTAAATCTCTTTCTATTCTTAAATAATACTAATAAAATATTTCTATTAATTTTATTATATTATTACCTATTTATTTTAAATATAAATATCTTTATTAATATATTATAATAGTTATAAATAAACTTAATAAGAAGAAAAAATTCGTTTTTTTAGACTTTTTAGAAGTAAAGATAATAGTTTAAATCTTTATCGAATTTATATAATAAGAAAAAGAATATCTATTTATTATTATCTTCGATCGAGATATTTAATTTATAATATATTTCTAAAGAAGACTATATAAAAGAATTAAAACTAAATTTAAACTCTTTACTACGTTTTACTTTAAAATTAATAAATAAATAGAGAACGCTAACGCTACTTTAAAGTAATATCTTAGAATTTATATTAATTATAATTAAGATAATTAGATAAATCTATTATTAATAGCTAAGTTCGAAATTAACTTCGATAAAAACGCCTTATTAGATATATTACTATTTCTTCTTATTAAAGAATATATTTCTCGCTTAAAAATAGAATTTTCTACTTTTTAAAATTAATTTACTAATTAAAAAGCGAAAAGAGATATTAAGTTAATTAATAAATTTATTAAGAAAATTAATATTATAAGAAATTATTTAAGAAGTTAGCTTAAATAATTTTAAGCTTTATAAAAGAAGTAAGCTAATTATTATCGACTTTCGATATTAAAATTTAAAGTTAAAGATATAATTATACTTAATAGAAGAAATATTAAAATTATATATTTTAATAAATTATTAAATTATAAGAATTTCGAATTATTTAAAATTATTAAAGCTTTAAATAATTTCGCTTATAAATTAGAACTTTCGATTTTTATAAATAATATCTATTTTATCTTTTATTTATAATTATTATATCTCGATAATAGCGATTTATTACTAGAATAGATCGAGTCTTTACTACTATCTATCGATATTAATAAAAGAAAAAATCTATAATATTAAAGAAATAGTTTAATTTAAATTAAATAAATAAAAGAACGATTTCTTAATTAATAAGAGAGGATATCTAATATATAAAATTAGATATAGAGACTCTAAGATTAAGAAAAACTTATTCTAATAACTATTTATAAATATAGTAAAATATCTAAATCTAATAGTAGACTTTTATTATTATTACTCTAAAATCGTTAACTCTTATTTATTATTTAAAAGATCTTTAAAATAATTTTCTCTATTAGCGCTATTAATCTATATTAATTATATCGACTTATAAGAAGATTCTAATCTTATAATAAAATACTAAGTTAATATACTTAAGAATATTACTTTAAATATACTTAAATATATTTTTTATAAGATCGATATCTATAATATAATAGTCGTTATCGAAGCTTTAAATTAAAGAAGAGAGTAATATTATAATTCTAATAATATTATTTATATTATAATCTAATTAAGCTTAGCGTATTAAGATCTTTTAACCTTTCTATCTTACTATAAAATCTATACTTATAATAATTCTATATAGATAGTATTCTCTTTATACTATAACGAGTAAAGGCTTATAAATTAAATTTATAATTATTTTTTTGATTAAGACTATCGAGTAAAAGATAAGCGATCTTTAATAAGTAAACTTTAATAAGCGGGCTGTTCGGCTGTCGAGCGAACTTTAATAAGTGATATTTGAATTCCTTACGCTTTAATAATTATAAGACTTAATTTAAAATTTTTTTTTAAAAGCTCGTATTTCGTTTTATAATTTTAAAAAAAATCTTAAAACTTTAATAGAAAATAAAAAGGTTATTCTAAAATTAAGTAATATATATCTATTTTTTAATTAGAACTATTTAACTATATTTTTTTAATAATTACGAATATTAATTTATTTATTTACGATAACTTAGTCGATCTAATTAAAGAGCGTAGTAATCTTAAATTTATAATTATTTATATATATAAATTTAAGATTTTTAAGCTTAGCTTTATTTTATTCTTTTATATATATTAATATAGAGTTATTATATATATTTTTAAGTTTTTAATAATTAAATATTAACTATAACTTTAATATTAAGTTTTCTTAAATAGACTTTATTAAAAGCTTTATTAGCTTATATCTTATTCTCTTTATTATTAAGCTCTCTCTCGAAAGTTAAATATCTTAAAAATAAAATATTAATAAAATTACGAGCGTATTCTATATCCTTAATATATCACTTAGCACTCTCACCTATTCGGGCCTAGCGTGTCTTAATAGAGGCATTTATCTACTACTTAATATCTCTCTTCTATCTATATAATTTAATATCTTAATTATCTTATTTAATATATCTATATTAATATTATATTTATATTAATTCTAATACTATAACTAAGATTAATCTACTTATTTCATTTATATTAATAAATAAATTTAAAGAAACGCGCTAATAGAGGCTTTAATAAGAAATTAAATTAAGTTATCGTATTTTTAAATAAGTCTATTAGATAGATAATTCGATTTTAAAGCGAATTAAACTCGATAAATAGTAATTAAAAGATAAATAAGATATTGAATTATTTATACGATTAGTGAATCGAAAGAAATAGTTAATACTATTAAAATATTATTTATAAGCTTTTTTATATATAACTTCTCTATAAGATAAGAAACCCTCTAGATAGAGTAAGTGTATTCGAAAGGATACTATTTAAAGCATCTATAGTCTTCTTAATATCTTAAATAATTAAGAGATAAGTGTATTAAATCCCTATAAAGAAATACTTCTTAGACTTTATAGTAAAAAAGAATTATTCTTAATATCGAATAATTTCGAAATATCTTAGAGAGACTTTATTATTCTCTAATATATCTAATATTCTTAATATCTATTCTTTCGAAGTATTTAAACTCCTCTTTACTTTATTTTAAAAAATTTTTTTTTATAATAAAGTTTAATATTGAAAGAATAAATTAAATTAAGGCTTTATTATAGTAAATTAAGTTTTAATAGATATTAATTCTATTAGATAATATAGTCGACGATATAGACTTAATAGAAACGCTTTAGAATATTATTAATAGTTTATAATTATAATATTAGATTAAGCATTAACTCGATAAATTTATAATTATATTAAATAAAATTTATTAAAAGCGAGACGATTTTCGCGAGGTTATTACTCGATATTACGTTATTATAATAAAAAAGAATCTAGTTATAAACGATTTATATTAGATTTATAAAATAATCGAGAAAATAAATAAAATAATTTAAGATTTTTAGAAGAATATAACTTCTTTATAGCGAAAAGTTAATAATCTTAATATATAATCGATAAAGAATTTATAACTACTTTTAATCGAGAAAGAATATACTTCTAGACGTTTAAAAGAGAAATTAATTAAGATCTTAGATTTACCTCTATTTATTAATAGTAATAATTCTATTTAAAACGACTAGTTCTCTAGAATAGAATAGAAATTTAGAGTTAATAGCGATTATTACTTTATTAAAGATTTTAAAATAGTCTATATAATCTTATAACTTGACGATAAGACTATATAATATACTATATATAAAAGAATTCGAAATTTTATTAATTTATATTAATCTATTATTAAGATTATAAATTAATTAATCGATATTTATAAGAATTTAAATTAATATAATAATACAAGTAAAGGCCCATGAATTAAATTTATGAAGTTGGATTTTTCTAAGTTAAATCGAATTTTAGCCCTAGCCCTAAGTCAAATCGAACTCTAATCGCTTACTATACGTTTTTAACCTACTTTTACTACTATAAAATTAATTTAATCTATATAATATATAGATATATATATACGAAGAGAGGTGCGCTAAGATTTAATTAGAAAGGTATATCGAGTATAAAGAATTAATTCGTAATAATTATCTATAAAAAATAGAGAAAGACTATATTCTTATAGTAAGAAGTATTAAAATATCGGAAAGAAATAAAGATAACGTATTAGTTAGTAGTATAAATTTCATAATATCTTCTATCGTAGTAAAATCTTTCGAATAATAAAATAGCTATAGACATCGAACGATTTTAATTCGTTTAAATATATATCGTTTAATATTTCTTCTATAGAGGTCGTAGTAATATACTATATTAATATAGTAGAAATAATAAATTAAGTTATAGTAGTATTCTCCGCTTACTAAGTAATAATTTAATATAAAACCGTAAAGAGTATATAATATAGAATCTTAAAGAGCTAAGTCGTGTTCTTAACGATAATAGTCTTATTACCGCTTAATTTCTTCGTAGTATTCTCCGTAGTATTCTCCGCATTTACCTATTATAGTTTCTTCTCTTACTTCTTCTCTTATAGAGTATTAGACTAAGTGGCTAGTTAAGTAATTAATTAAGTAAATAATTAAGTAACTAACTAACGATCTAACTAAGTAGATTGTTAAGCTAATAGAGTAGATAGTATTAACTAAGCGGCTAATCGAGTATCGCTGACTTAGAAGGAGTATTTAGAGAAGGACGATGGCTGTAAATTCGTTCAGACTCTTTTTAAGAGCCTTCTAACGCGTTTATAAGTAGTAGTAGATAGCTCTTAAGCTACGACCTCGATTACCAACAGTAGTAGATTCGCCGAGAGATGGCCTAAGGGCGTTAGTAAGGGATTTAAAAGACGAGCGAAAGAAATACATGTCTTAGATACTTAGTAACATTTAGACGAGAGATATCGAGAGTGAATATATTTATAATTAGTGAATTAGTAGAATTATAGAAGAAATATAGTTATATAAATAGTGAAAGAATTATTATTCGATCTCGAACGCGTCTAATATAACTATTATAACTATTATATTTAAATATTTATTTAATCTATTAATAGTAGATTAAACTTTATAATTTTTATAGCGTTAGAAAGCGTAAAGCGAGCTCTATAATTTAAGAAATTATAAAGTAACTATATATATCGTAAGCTGAGTACTTTAAAGTATAAAACTTCTATATATAAATTTTTAATAAGGGAGACGTAGGAGAGCTATCGGACTAACTCAGTCGATCTAATTAAAAAGCGTATAGAACCCGAATTAATAATTGGCCGCATATATAAATTCAAGGTTTTCTAGTTCAGCCCTATCTTATTCTTTTATATATATTAATATAGTGTAATATATATACTCTATAGTAAGAAATTTAACTCTTTATCGATTTCTATTTAGACTTTATTTAATTAGATATTATTTTTAATATTAACGAAATCGTTATAATAGAGTATTATCTTCTAAATAAATTAAGAAAAAATTTAAAGAATTTATAGAAGACTATAAGGGGATTTATTATCTTAAAGACTATAAAGAAATATCTTTAAAAATTAAATAACTTATATCGTATTAGATAAAAAAATATAGAGCTTATAAAGACTACTATTAAGTTAACTATTATACGAATCGCGACTAATATATATCTTATATCTATTATTAAAGTTATAACTACTACGTCTTTAGATATTAAAATCGATTTAAAATTAAGAAAATTAATATACTATAACTACGATAAGAAAAACTATTATTGAAAGAATTATATAATAACTATTTAAACTAAAATCGATAAAAAGATCTTCGAGAAAGTATAACTTTACGCGATAAAAATAAATAAAGAATTTGAAATTAATAACGTCGATACTATAAATAGTAACGATTCTTCTTCAAATTCGAGAAATGAATAGCCTCTTCTAAAGTTACGATAAGAGATATTTATAAAATATATTTAATAGATACTCTTAATAACGTCTTAGCACGTCGTTCTTTTTATATATAAATTACGCTATCTTTATAAGAAAGAATCTATTTACTTAAGAATTCTCTTATAAATACTTAAGCCGGTTTTTAATATTTGGCTACCTTACTACTTTAGGAATATCTCGGCACACTTTTAAGTCTTATATACACCTATTCTATATATAATTCTTACTCTATATTCTATAAGTTATAATCGAGAATATTATCACTATTCATTTTATCTGTAAGTGTCTTAATTCGGAAATTATAAAGTTATTTAGAATTAAATACACTTCTAGACGCCTTAAATAACTTCCCTCTCGCGTACCGCCGTTCTCAACTCAATAACAACGTTATAATTCAGTATAGACAGTTCGATACTATAAAACAGGGTGGTGGATACACTCTTAAAGCCCAGGATCTTTTCCTAAGCTGGATACGTGCCGGAGATCTCAATACAATTCGAAGCCTTAATGGAGAAGAATTCGGAGAAAAATCGCTGCGGGGAAGTATTATCACTATTATTAGAGTATTTCAATAATAATAGAGAGGTGGTATATATATAGAAGGCACTGTTGACGTTTATAAGGCCTAAAATCTAGCCTTAAAAGTCGTTACGTTCCTTATAATTAAGTACCTTCTAAAGAATCTCTGGTATTGCCTTAAACTATTAATCAATTTTCTCTTATAATAGAGCCTCCTAGGCCTTATTTCAATTAACCTTTAATTTCTCATTACTATTAATATAAAAATTCCGATCCTGAAGATATTTGCGACACCAATCCCAGGTCTTTTTAATAGGATTTAGATCTGAACTGTGAGAAGGCTAATTCTCGAACTATACAACTCGTCACTTGCTGAATTTCTTACGAGGGAATTCTGCTATATAATTATCTGCTTTATTCTATATCATATATATAGAATAACCCTAATTAAGCAAGTTTCGACAGAATTTCAATAAGCCTTCGTCTTCTTTTAAAACTTCCTCCCTATATTAATAGACATTTACTTTACTTTCTTTCTCACGATTACCTCGTTTCTTAGCAGCTTATTTCAGATATATCTCGAACTAAGGCTTCGGCCCAGGCTTCTTTCGTCCAGACTCATTCTCTTTATTCTCGTTAGTACGTATTTAAGAGGTAAATACAAGTGCTTAAAGTTCTTGATTTCCATAGTTCTCAACAATAAGAGCCTCTTTGGCCACGTTCTTCTTATTCTAAGTCTCATCTCATAAGAAAATTAGTTTTTCTTTACCGTTAATTTTGTCTTATAATCGCTTCCCTTTCTTATTAACTATACTTTTATTATAAGCAATCTTGCTAGAAATTATATATATAGCTTTATTATCCCCTTAATTAATCCGTCTTATTAATTTCGAGCTTATTTACTCTCTCGAAGTACGCTAAATAACTCGATAATTATACTCGGCACGCTTAGCTTTGACTTCGTCTATAGATACGATATTATTTATCTAATTCTAATATAAATAAGCTCTAATAAAAGCTATTCGAAACTCCCGATGTTGATTAATTAATTTAGGTTTTTAATAACGAGATTCTCTATTATAGCCGAAGTCGTACATTACTTATTTAAAATAAGATTTAGAGAGAGATTTTTAATTGCCGTTCGTATCGCGCTTGATACCGAGAAACTTCATCTCTTTTATATACTATAAAGCCGTTTTTTTCCGATTTTTCAGCGTACTAATAATATGCTTAAAAATTCTCTTCTATTCGACTTCGAAAGAATAATTTAGACGACTAATACGTGAAGTATCTATATAATAAACCTTATAATAAATATCGATATCTTATTCTTCTAATCTTTATTTAGCCTTTCTTCAATAATAGTTAACGGTGGATTTATACACATGAGTGTAATTTTCTACTATTTCTCGTTACGAGTAATCGGCTTTGATTAGAGCGATATTACTAATTCTAATATCTATTTAATATTATCATCTATTTAACAATAGCTCTCGAGGTTTACGCCTCTTATAGTTATACTATTTATAAGATATATATAAAAGAATTAGCTTAATTAATAATGTGTAGGGCGTAGAGTAATTATTTATTTATTTTGATTATTTATTTATTTAAGCTAGTCGATAGTCGAGATATTCTTAAAGTAGTAAGGTAATTAAATATTAAAAATCGGCTTAAGTAGTAAATATATCGATACTTATATAGTTATAAATAAGTCTTTAATTCTAGCAATATATAAGGCCTTATATCTAGAACTACTTTTACTATTATAATCTAAATTACTAAGAGACTATAACGACTAAATCGCGAAATAACTAATTATATACTACTTATTTCTAACGATAATAATAAAAAACTATCGAGAAGAAATATATTTAATATTAATTATATTATTAAAATACGATATAATAGTTAAAAAATTATAAATAAATAAATACGAGATAGTTCTTAATATATTACGAAATAAGATACTCTTTCTACTCGATTAATATAATTATAATAATAATTAGATATTAATAATAAACGACCTTCCCTTTCTACTAACTTCGAAGCTTCGACTACTTATATTATCTACTTTCTTATCTATTATATTAAAATAATAAAGTCCTCTCTTATCTATTTACGATAACGAGATTAATTTAAATATTTTTTTATTAAATAAGAATAAGAATAGTAAGAAGTTTAAATTTATTAATATTACTAAGATTAGTATAGCGATCTACTATTAACTAATCTATAAAAAAGATAATAAACTATTTATATTAATAATAAATAAGATTTATAATAACTCGCTAATATTATATATATCTTCTATTAATTAAATATCTCGCGATTCCCGTATATCGATTAATAAACTCTATCTTTATAACTTAGAAAAGAAATATAAAAAATATTACGATTTTAATTATTCTATTTAGATTAATAATATTAATAAGATTAATTCTAAAAAGATAAAATATAAATTATTTATAAAGTATTACGATTATCTTAATATTTTCGATAGAATTAAAATAAATATATTTTTCTTATATTATTCTTATAATTATAAATTAAAATTTAACGATAGCTCTAATAAAACGAAACTTTTAAAAAAGTAGAATTTATTTAATATTAGAATATAAATTAGAATAGATAAAGAAGTATCTAGATAAATATCTAAAGAAGAGATTTATAATACTAAATTATATACTATTCGCCTTATCTATTCTATTCGCGAAAAAGTCGAATAAAGAATTATATTTTTATATAAACTATCGAAAGCTAAACGCTATTATTAAAAAGAATCGATATCTAATTCTACTAATAGATAAGATTTTAATAAGAATCTAGAGATATAAATATCTTACTCGATTAGATATTATAGCCGTATTTAATAAATTATAAATATACTTCGATAGCGAGAATTTTACTACTTTTATTATTTTTCTTAAAGTATATAAATATTAAATTCTCTTCTTCGATCTAATTAACGGTTTAGTTATATATTAATAATATATAAATAATATTCTATTTAAATATCTAAACGACTTCTATTAGATCTATCTCGATAATATATTTATTTATAATAAAATAAAAAAGAAATATATTTAATACGTTAGATAAATTCTCTAGAAATTAAGAGATATCGATTTTTAGATAAATATTCTTAAATATGAATTCTACGTTTAAAAAATTAAATTTCTAAATCTATTAATATCTATAGACGAATTATAAATAAATTCTATTAAAATCTAGACTATTATTAAGTAAACTATATCTATTAATCTTAAAGAGATATAAACCTTTATCGAATTTTATAATTTTTACTAATAATTTATTAGAAACTTCTTTAAAATAGTTAAATCTATAGTAAAACTCATTATAAAAAAAATTATATTTAATTAATTTTCAGTATATTAAGAGGCCTTCTATTTTCTAAAAATCGTTATTATAAAAGTCTTAATTCTATATTATTTCGATAAAATAAAGAACGTCGTCTTAAAGATTAACTCTTATAATTATATTAATAAAGATATTCTTTCTTAATATAATAATAAAAAACTATTTTATTTAATAGCTCTCTATAGTAAGAATCTTACTTTAATCGAGTATAACTATTAAATCTACGATAAGAAGTTGCTAGTTATTATTCGCTATTTTAAATACTAGTATTCTAAATTAGAAGATATTAATATCTCTATTAAGATCTTTATAAATTATAAAAACTTAATATATTTTATTAAAAAAAGAGATCTTAGTTATCGCTAGGCCCTCTATTTAAATATATTATTTAAATTTAATATAAAGATTATCTATTAATCTAGACTATAAAATATTAAGATTAATATACTTATATAAATAGCTAGATATAAATTAATCGATCTTAAAAATAAACGATTACGCTAATAATATTAAATAATTCTTATTTCTAATTAATTAAAATTAGATAGTAAATATATCGATATATATATAATTAATAATCTTATTTATTATAAGATAGTAGAGACTAATAAAGAGAATAACTATTATATAGAAATTTATAAGACTATCGTTAAAAATAAGAATAAATTTCGAGAGATTACTCTTAGTAAATACTTTATATAAAATAAAATACTTTATTATAAAGATCGTTTATAAATATTTAATAATATATATATCGATATTATTCGAGAGATATATAATTAATTATTCTACGACTATTTAAAAGTAATATAAATCTATAAACTACTTAAAAGAAAATATTATTAGCGAGGAATAAGGGCGATAGTAATTATCTATATTAAGAATTACTATATCTATTAAAGAACTAAAGCGCCTTATAATCGAGAATATAGTTTATTATAATCTCTACTAATTTTATAGAAATAATAATAAGATATATTAATTAACTTCGTTATAGACTTACTTATATTTAATAATTATAACGCTATTTAAATAGCGATTAATTAATTTATTAAGAAATATTACTATATAGCTTATTTTAATATTAATAAAAATATTATTATTAAAAAGATAATTAACTTATTATTTAAAGAAGTATTTCGCTTATATAATTTATCGATCTTAATAATATTAAATTAAGATCTTTAATTTATAGCTATTATATAAAAGTTTTTTTATAAAAGATTAGATATTATAGTTAAGCTATTAATAGCCTTTTACTCTAAAATTAATAAATAGATTAAGCGAGTAAATTAAGATATAAAGCGTTATTTTTAAATATATTATAACTATATATAGAATAATTAGATAAAATAACTATTTATTATCGAGTTCGCTAATAATAATACTATCTTATCGACTATTAATATTTCACCTTTTCTTATAAATAAGAGATTCTATTCTTAAATAACTTTTAGTCTAAATACTATTAACTACGAAATTATTTATAAATATCTTAATACTATTTAAATAGAGAATATTACGAATTATATAGAATAAGTTCTTAAGTATATTAAAAGTAATATAAATTATATTTAGAAGACTATAATTATATAGATAAATAAGTATTAATAAAAGATTATCTTTTAAATAGATAATAATATCTTTCTAAGTAATAAGAATATTATCTCTAATTTTTTTTCTTATAAATTAAACTAAAAGAGATTTAATCTATTTAAAATTATAAATCTTTTAAAAACTTTATATTATTTAAACTTTTATTAAGTATAAAGATTTATAACGTCTTCTATTTTAATCTCTTAAGTTTTATTATAAATAACCTTCCTATTAGAATAGATAAATTCTTTATTAAAATATATTATTATTAATAATTAGATTAAATAGATTATTAAAGAAATATTTATCTTTAAATTAATTAATAATTATCTTAAATATAAAGTTAAATAAAAAGATCTTAATAATAACTTTATCTAATATAATATAAATAATAATAAATTCGAAAATTATTAAGACCTGGCGAATAACTTCTATAAGAGATATTTCGAAATATCTTATTTTTAAGAAATTAATTAATAAGATAAAGGTCTTTAATAGCAAAAAGTTCTCTAGGCCGAAACTATCTCGAATATCCCGTTTTTAATTAAATTAAAATTGTTCGATATCTTCGCTATAGCCTCATTTTTTTATATTCGCGAAGGTCTATATTACTTAATAAGAACTTTATATTAAACTTACTAAGTAGACTTCACTTATTAATAAATACTTAAGCGTATTTTAAAGTTATAATATATTATCTATAGATCTTATTATCGCCGTCGATAGCCTTTATTAATATCGATTATATAATATTTTATAAAGAAACTTATTAATATCGAATTAGAAGTTTTAGCGTTTACGGCTCGATTCGATTTGATTTAATTTAAGAGCCCTCGATTAATTATATCGCGCTATTTTATAAACCTTTTATTCGCTTAGATATAGATTTGAAAATTATTACTATTTATCTCTACGCCTATAAATATTATTTTTATTATATTATATCGATTTTCTTCTAGTTAGACTTCTTATATACGTCTATATCTTAATTAGTAACGACGCTAGAGTATAAGTATAAAGAGCTATTATCGATCTTAATATCTCTTATAAAGAAAGATACGATAATATAAATCCCGGATACGATTATTTCTTTACTGCTTTTACTATTTTTCAGGCGTTAAGCGTATATATATACCTATTTTTCTATCTTTTTACTTATTAATTATAGAATATAATTTTATAAAGAGGGGAGATAGTATTACGAGCGTATTCTATATCCTTAATATATTACTTAGCTCTCTTACTTATTCGAATCTAGCGTATCTTAATAGAGGTATTTATCTACTACTTAATATCTTTCTTTTATCTATATAGTTAGATATCTTAGTTATCTTATTTAAAATATCTATATTAATATTACATCTATATCGATTCTAATAAATAGAGTTAAGAAGTAAGATTATGTTATTTAAGTAAGTCGCTAAGCTATCTATTATTATTCTTTTATTAATTATAAGATCTAAGCTTTAATATTTTTCGATTTATATTAAAATAACGCGATAGTAATTCTAGCGAATAAATTCTTAATATTAAAGATAATAACGACTAGTAACTACGATAGATAGAAAATAGATCGAGCTTCTCTTAGAAGAATTATTATAACTTTAACTATTAAAATATTATATTTATACTTATAATATAATAATATAATTTTAATTCGAGATATAATTATTAATTTTATTTTATTTACGAGTAATTCTTAGTTATATTAAGAATAATATCGCTTTTAAATAAGATATATAAACTCTAAATCTAAGTAACTTTCTTCTATTAAGAGTAGAGTTATATCTACTCTCTACTTTATATTAATATATACTAGAGCGTAGACTTTTTAATAATAAAAAGCTATATCTAGTACTAGTTTTTAACTATATTTAATTCTTAGAAATAATCTCTAAACTCTCTTAAATCCTTCGAAGACTCTTTAAAAGCTCTTCGAAAGCTTATATCGAAGAGGCTATTAAAGTAAGCTCGAAATTTAATTATTTAATAATACTTAATTAATTTCGAATTAACTTTAATAGTCTCTTTAATATAAACTTTCGAAAAGCTCTTAAAAAGCTTTAAAAAATTTAAAGATATTTAAGAGATTTAACTCTAAGAATTAAGAGAGATAGATATAATATTTTATTAGTATACGAGTAAAGGCCTATAAATTAAATTTATAATCATTTTTTTTAATTAGAGCTATCGAGTAAATTTGATAAGCGATCTTTAGTAAGCGATATTTGAATTCCTTACGCTTTAATAATTATAAGACTAAATTTAGAAATTCTTTTTTTATTTAAAAGCCCATATTTCGTTCTATAATTGAAAAAAATAATCTTAAAAATTTAATAGAAAATAAAAAAGTTATTCTATATATTAATAATATACATCTATTATTTTTTAATTAGAGCTGTTCGACTATCGAGCGAACTTTAATAAGCGATATTTGAATTCCTTACGCTTTAATAATTATAAGACTAAATTTAGAAATTCTTTTTTTATCTAAAAGCTTATATTTCGTTCTATAATATAAAAAAATCTCTAAAGTTTAATAGAAAATAAAAAGGTTATTATATATATTAATAACGTATATCTATTTTTTAATAAGAGAGATATAAAAGAATGAGATTTTAATAGTTACGAATATTAATTTATTTATTCACGATAACTTAGTCGATTTAATTAAAAAGCGTAGATCTAATAAATTTATAATTGACTATATATATAAATTCAAGATTTTTAAATTTAGCTCTATCTTATTCTTTTATATATACTAATACGAGTAAAGATTTAAAAGTTAAATTTATAATTTTTTTTAATTAAAGCTATTAAGTAAATAGATAAGTCTTTAATAGCGATCTTTAATAAGCGATCTTTAATAAGCGTCTTTAATAAGCGATCTTTAGTAAACGATATTTAATAAGCGATATTTAAATTTCTTACGCTTTAATAATTATAAAACTAAATTTAAAAATTCTTTTTTTTCTAAAAGCCTATATTTTATTCTATAATTTGAAAGAAATAATAGAAATTTAATAGAAAATAAAAAAGTTATTCTAAAATTAAATAATATATATCTATTTTTTAATTAAGGCTATTCGACTATCGAGCGAACTTTAATAAGTAATATTTAAATTTCTTACGCTTTAATAATTATAAGATTAAATTTAGAAATTCTTTTTTTATCTAAAAGCTTATATTTCGTTTTATAATTTAAAAAAAAAAAACTTATAATCTTAATAGAAAATAAAAAATTTATTCTCTATATTTATAACGTATATCTATTTTTTTAATAATTACGAACGCTAATTTATTTACTTATAATATCTAATTAAAAAATATAAATCTATTAAATTTATAATTAATTATATTAGTATATATAAAAGAATAAAATAGAGGTTAAATTAGAAAATCTTAAATTTATATATATAGTTAATTATAAATTTAAGATTATTACGTCTTTTAGCTAGATTAACTAACTTATTACGAGTAAATAAATTAGCGTTCGTAACTATTAAAATCTCGCCCTCCCGCGCCTCCCTTATTAAAAAAATAGGTGTATATTATTAATATATAGAATAACTTTTTTATTTTCTATTAAAGTTTTAAGATTTTTTTTTTAAATTCTAAAGCGCTATTTATGCTTTTCGAATTTTTAAGAATTTTAAAATTTAATCTTATAATTATTAAAGCGTAAGGAATTTAAATATCGCTTATTAAAGTTCGCTCGACAGTCGAATAGCCTTAATCAACTATACATTATTTGATTTTAGAATAACTTTTTTATTTTCTATTAAAATTCTAAGATTTTTTTTTTAAATTATAGAATAAAATATAGACTTTTAGATAAAAAAAGAATTATTAAATTTAGTTCTATAATTATTAAAGTGCAAGGAATTCAAATATCGCTTACTAAAGTTCGCTTATTAAAGATCGCTCACCTACATACTCGATAGCTCTAATTAAAAAAAAAATTATAAATTTAATTTATAGATCTTTACTCGTATATAAGATAATAAAATAAAATAGAGCTAAGCTTAGAAATCTTGAATTTATATATATAACTAATTATAAAATCGAGATTATTTTATCTTCTAGCTAGACTATTTAAGTTAGCTCGCTAGCTCTCTCGAGCTCTCTTATTAAAAAAATAGATATACGTTATTTATAAATAAAATAACCTTTTTATTTTCTATTAAAATTTTAATATTCTTTTTTAAAATTATAGAATATAGTTTACGCTTTTTAACGCTAAAAGAATTATAAGATTTAATCTTATAATTATTTAAAAACAAGGAGTTCAAATATCGCTTATTAAAGTTTACTTATTAAATTTACTCGATAGCTCTAATTAAAAAAATAGATTATAAATTTAATTTATAGATCTAAACTCGTTTAATATACTTAAAAGAAGACTCTCTAAAACTTCTCTAATTCTTCGAGAGCTTTTTAAAAGCTTTTCGAGAGCTTTTATTAAGAAACTCTTCTCGTAAGCTTAATAAATCTTAGTTTTTAATATATCTTTACGAATACTTTATTAAATTTTATTTTCGCTATATTAAATTAAAAGCGTATAATTAATTCTATAATTTTATAAACTTATTTTATTATTATTTATTATATAACGTTAAAGAAATTAAATAGAATAATTTAATAAAGCTAATATTCGAGATTTAGTCTTATAATATCTTCGCTTTTAAATATACTTATATTTAAATTAAAAATAAAGAAATAAGATATATTTTAAATTAGAAATTATAAAATTCGAGGATTTAATTAATTACTAGCTTCTTAGCGTAGAAGCTATTTAAGATTTTAAGTCTCGAGTATTAAGAAAGTAAGCCGATAACCGCCGAGAGATAATACTTAAGAATTCTAGTATTATGATTTATACTATTACTATAAAACTACTATATAATTTATATTAAATAATCGTAATCTATTATATAAACTTTATTTAATTTCTTCTATAGTAGAATTATTCTATATAAGTTTCTTTCTTATATAAAGAGATTTTATAGATAATATATCCCTCTTTAATCTTTCGTACTCCCTTACTATTACTACTTATTTCTTTATTAAATCTTTAAAATCCTTTCTTCTAATAATCTAATCGATATATAAAATACTATCGAATAATCTTTAAGTCTTATTATATATAATTATCTTATATTAGTTTCGATAGAGTAGAAAGTAAGATAAAAGGTTATCGAGATCGTCTATCTTTTCTACCTTTCTTAAGTAATTCTACTATTATCTATTTAAGAAACCTCTAATACTTCTAATAAAATATTTCTATAGATTTATAAAGTTTAAAAGTATTCGAAAGACTTTTATTTAATTTTTAATAAAATTAGAGTATTTATATTCGATTATAAGCTCTATAAAAAGAATATTTAGTTATTAATATATTAAATCGATTAATCTCTCTTATATATCTATTATACTAGAAAAAGATCTTCGAAATATCGAAATTCTTTTACTAGATATTATTTCTATCCTCCTTAAAAGTAGATAAGATAATACGATTATTAATACTTATTCTATTAAAACGCTTTCTCTTTTTAATAATAATATTATTAATCTCTCTAATATCGTAGATAGTAATAAGAACTAAAATAAGATTATTATTCTATTAGATTACTATAAGAATATTATTCTAAATTACTATAGTAAGAATATCGTATAAGATATTCTTTATAAATCGATATTTTATCTCTATAAGTAATTTTAAAAGATTTATTTAATTTAGCTTTATAGTCTTATATATAGCTATTTTTATAATCTTTAACTTATTAATTAGCTTTAATTTAGTAAAATAATTATTTATAAAGAGAATAAAGTTAGAAGATAGTATATTAGTAACTAAATTAAAGACTATAGCGCTTATATCTTCGAGATCTTTAACTTTAAATCTACTCTTAAGATTTTATTTAGATAAATATTATATATAGTTATAGAGATAGCTCTTATTATTAATTATAAAAATCTTATATTTCTTTTTAATTAGCTTATTTAAAGCTATAATAAAATAATAAGTACGTCTTATCTTCTTAATTATATATTTATTAATTATATAATAGAAACTTAAAGTACGTAATTTCTTTTAATTACTTCGTATCTTATCGATAAATAAAAGAAGCTTTTTATATTATATAAACTTTTTATATCTATTCTTATTAATAGTAAAAGAATTCTCTTCGTTAGAATCTAAATAATAAATTATTCTTCGAAGAAGTATATAGCGATCTCGTGCTATTTCGCTAGTGAGAATCGAAGATATTAAAGTAATATTATTAATTCTTTAATAATTATAAATAGTAGAAAAGTATAAAGAATAATATTAAAAGTTTTATATATATATTAAAACTCTTAATATTCTTAATAAATATTCTTAATATTTTAAATATTCTTAATATTACTACTTTTTATCTAATAGCGATATTAATACTATATATATAAGATATATATATACGAAGAGTATATATATAAAGTATATACGCGTTATAGCGACGTTATAGCTATATATAAAGAGTATATTTATTAAATTACGATATTAATACTAAACGTATTAGCCTATAAAAAAGGAGGAGAATCTTAAGATTTTATATTATATATAAAGTTCTTAATATAGCTATAAGAAGTAATTCTCTTTATATTCTTTATATTAAAATATTTATAGATAAAGCTTAAGCTATTAATTATAATAACGATATTAGATTTTAAATACTTACTTTAATCGAAGCTAATATTATAGCTAAAATTATTACTACTATTATCGAGATCTCTCGCTTTACTATTAATCGTTTATAGAAATAAGCTCGTAATAGAGAATTTAATTCTAGTAAGTCTTAGAAATTATTACTATTATATATAAGTAATATATTAAGATCTAAATAACTTTTAATTATTATTCTCGAGATTAAGAGTACTATTATAATCGCTATATAAAGAGATCGCTATAACTATAAGAAAACTTTATTTATATTAATTACTAAATAAAAACTCTTATTAATAATAATTCTATATATATTTAAACGAAATAATTTTCGACCCTATAAGATTACTAAAAAACTCTCTCTTATAAAAGTTATAATGAAAGCTTGATATTAATTCGCTTTATAGTATTAAGATTAAATTATAGAGTATTAAAAGAAGATAATTTAAAGTAATAAAATTAATATAATCTTAAATTCTTAATAAAAAAAGTGCGTGTATAGCGATAACCTAATAAAATCTTTATTAAATCTACTATATAACGTCGTTTCGTAGATACTATAGAGTTTATATTCTAGGGTTATTTCTTATATAATAAGAAGGGGTTATACTATATTTAAAAAGTCGAAACTATAATTAAAAAGAAAGAATATATCGCGAATTTCGCTAAAATTAATAATACTTTAAAAGCTAAGATTAAAGAAGTTTAAAAACTTAAGATCGATATATAATAAATAGGTTTACGAAATCTTTCTAGCAAGAAACCCGAGTGGAAGTTTACTATTAAGATTAGAAAAGTTATTATTAAGAGAAAAAAGAGAGGAATTAATTGATATCGCTATCAGAAAAAGATATATACGCTTATATTTCTTATATTTCTTCTTCTTATTAAATATAGATTCTTATTTTAAAGTTTTTAAAATTCGCTTAGAAGTGTAAATAAGAGTAATTTAATATAATAGTTATAGAAGATAAGACTTTAGTCTATATATTAAAATATTAGAAAGTAGTTTATATATTAATAAATATTATTTAAATACTCTAGTATAATAACTCTTCGAATTTTAATATAATTAAGTCTTATTAATTATAAATAAAATATTAAATTACTTAAAAAGATATATTAAGAACTTATAAAGATATCGAGAAATATTAATTATATTACTAAAATTACGAGTTTATATAAAAGAGAATTTAGAAGTAAATAGAGCGAATATCGAGATATATTATAAAGGTTATTTATTTTAAAGATAATAACGAGTATAGAAAAGATTATAAGAAAGATAATATATGGCTCTATAACTCTATAAAGCGAGTAGATAAGTATATATATAGCTATATAAAGTATTATTACTAGAAAAATAAAGCTATTTAAGAAAAATATTAAAATATTAAATATATTAAGAGATTTAGCGTATATATAGAACTTTTAATATTACTCTTCGTAATAGATTTCTATATAGATTATAATAGCGACGAAGATTTTTAGCTTTAAAATATAGATAGATTTTTAATAAGAATCTAAAGAACTCTATCGAGAAGTATATAAATTTATATTTTTATAAAGTATATATCTAGATAATAGTAGTCTATATAAGATTAAATACTAGATATAAGAGAATTATAAAGTTATTCGAAAAGTAATTAATAGATATACGATACTCGATTTATAGTAGTTAATATTTAAATAATATAGATATACGTCGAAGAAGAATATTACGTTACTTAAGTTTTTTCTTTCTTATCTCGATCGTAGCCTCTTTTTTTTAACGTTTCTAGATCTTATATAGTTCGTCTTTATTAGACTAAGATAGAGTAGTAATTTTAACTATATTAGATTATATTTAATAAAATAGTACGAAGATCGATATTAAAAGTTCTAAATAGCGTTAAAATACTTAATACTCTTAATATTCTTAATACTTTCTATATAGTTATATTTATTTAATAATAATACTTTATATAATTACGTATATACTTATTAGCTCGCTCGACGAAGTCGTATAATTATATATTATCTTTTTTATAATCTTTTCTATACTCGTTATTATCTTTAAAACGTATTATCTTTATAATATATCTCGATATTTACTCTATTTATTTCTAAATTATTTATTAAATAAGCTTATAATTTTAATAATATAGTTATTATCTTTCGACTTTCTTATAAATTTTTAATATATCTTTTTAAATAATATAATATTTTATTTATAATTAATAAGACTTAATAAGTATTTAAATTCGAGTCTTATTATTATAATTAATACTTTAAGTATTAAATATATTAATAAAAGATAATTAAGATAGAGAATAATAAGAAGATTTCTATTTATTATATTATATAAATAAGACTTATATATTAAAAGTCTTTATACTCTTTCTCTATTTCTTTATATTATAATTAATACTTTAATATTATTACTATTATATATTCTATTAATATCGCTATTATATATATACTTCGTATATTTATACTTTATATATATATACTATATCGCTATTATATAGAGTATTAATACTTATTAAAATAAAGAATAATAATGCTATCCATAAAATTTGGAAGTATGCCAAGCACTCAGCCCTACCTGGACCCTTGTCTTGGCATGTCTAGGACTTTTGGTGCCGACCTCCGTAAGGAAGGATGTAAAAAAGTCGCGTTCTTGAAAGACGCGGTTTTTGAAGCTAAAATATTGCCTCGGCTCGGCGGTTATCGGATACTCCGACGGAAATGGAAATGGAAATAGAAATGACTGCTGAACGCGACGATAAGGGAACGGCTTTGGGAGGAGTTACGCATTTACCATCTCCATCTCCATCTCCATCTCCGCCATTTGCCATTGTTTCCCTCACAGACACTGCGCATACTCTACGTGTACTCTACAAGCTCACTCCAGTTATCCTCCCTTGCAAGCTCGTCTGAATGCCCTCCGTACGTCCTCCCGAGCCTCAAATTCTTCCCAAGGACTACTGACTCCAGCAACAGTTAGCATACATGTACGATGCCGCCCATCCCTACTTCCCTTATCGCATACTAGCGACATACCTAGGCTAGAGAGATGCTTCATCCTCGCTATGTCTCCTCGCAGTATGGCAAAAATATGGGCTGCAGTCGAGGACCGTAGCTCTCCTGCCCCGGTACCGATAACGGCAACAGGCCAAGAGCAGAGCGAAACGTCAAACCCTGGACAAAGAGAAAGAGAAGGAGAAGGAGACGATCAAGGCGTCAATGGGCCTGGCTTCATAAGGGAGGAAGCTACCCCTATAAGCAGTGCGAGTAGTGATTCAAGAAGATGGCTTACGATTGGAAAGCTTTGCCACATCATGCCTTGGCCGCTGGGTTGTCGAAGACAGTTCCACTGGCTACGTATTTCTAAGATCACCCTTACCCTTCTCGCCGTTGCCCTTCTCGCCCTTGCCCTTCTCACCCTTACCCTTCTCGCCGTCGCAGTGGCGGCCTGCTACATGATCATTCAGTACGAGTCCTCAGTTGCTATTCTTTCCTGCAACAATATCTCCGCAACGCCATCCTTCCCCCTTAGCAAGAAACGGCGCAATCTTAACCTCCAGCTCGCCCTTAGCCAAATCATCAACCCCTCAACTCACCACCAAATCTTTCATTCCTTCAACGTGTCCAACCAGCAGCATCCCCCAAACATTACTCTAGCCGCCCTCGCAGCCTTCACGGCATCTTGTCACCCTCACGCTTTCACCTTAGCCATCTTCCTTTCCCAGGACCTCTACGGCGCCTTCGAAAACCAAAACCTTTGCTCCCACCCCCAGGAAGCTCGCGCCGCACTTCATCACTCCCATAAGCTAGCCGTCCGGGCCGCCCGAGCAGAAACAAAAGCGGACACACCCGCAAGTTACGATAGGCTCATACCCTTCACTGACAAATTTGACGAGAAGGAGATGAAACGACACCACCCCCGCTGCCGCACTCGCAATGATATCTCTCAGCCATCCTCCTCTCCCTTAATGACATCAACTCATACGACACAGACAGGCAAGCTTCTTGATCAAGACGCCATGGCAATACCTCCGACGGACATCGCCTTTGAAAATCAGACGCTCTATCATCATCTCATCTCCTCCCCCTCTTTCCCTTATAGCAGTGGAAAAAAGGAGGCAGCAATATACCATCAATGTGAAGAACTCACAGATTCACATCACACGCACACGTATCTCGCGCAGGTGGTGCATATCTTGGAACAGATGTATATGACATTCGCCGCCGCCGCCGCCGCTGCTGTGCCGATGGAGGAGCGTTGGGCGCGCGAAGTGAGGGACGAGTTCCATGAGTGGTTCTATGAGAGGTTGTTACGTGTCTCCTCTGTGTGCCGAATAGTTGAACGGGTGGATGATTACTGATGAAAGGAGGGGGTGGAAGGGGGTTTGTAAGGGCCAGATTGAGGGCGGCAGATTTTGGAGGGTCATTTCGGCGTGTCCGTTGGTCGTTTGTCTAGTCGGTCCTCCTCTATAATTATTTTCCCTAGCGAGCACGCATAGGGAAGAGAAGGGGACTTTGTCAACGTTTGGCCCTAAGGAGTGTCTCCACTTTTATAAGTAAACGCTAAGAACTTCCTCATATCGATCGCACAGCGCAATATATATTGATGAGAGCTCGAGATCTTTCTTTATACCGGGCACAATACGGGGGTTATCCCGCAGAGGGTTTTATAGGCGGCCAAGGCCCAGCCGGATGCATCGCCTCTCGAGATTCCCAGCCCCGGATTGGATCAATCACTCGCTGCGGTGTTAAGCGCCCCGAGTTTGAAAGAAGAAGAAAAGAGCCCTCAACGCCCCAAATTTTGAAAGAAAATCATACATAAATTGCCCCCAGAATACCTGAGTGCGGCGCCCAAAAAATTATTAAGGAATATATCTATAAGAGTCTTTAGTATAACTAAATCCTCTAAGAGGGTATAAAAGATCCCCCTTAGAAAAGCGACCTCCGCGATCTAAAGACTTAGGTTTTTATCATACCCGCTAAGCATTTTATACTCGCTAAATATTTTATGCCCGCCGAATATTTCATGCCCGCCAAGCATTTCATGCCCGCCAAGCATTTCATGCCCGTCAAGCATTTTATACCCGCTAAGCATTCCATGCCTGTTAAGTATGTTATAAGCGTACCCTACATCTCCCTTAATATATCATTCAGCCCTATAACCTATTAAGGCCTAGCGTATCTTAGTAGAGCTATCTACTACTATCTAATATCTTTTATTTATATAATTATTCGATATCTAATTATCTTATTTAATATATTTATATTAATATTATATTTATATTAATTCTAATACTATAACTAAGTTATCTTACTTATTATATTTAAATTAATAAATAAATTTAAGAAATCTATTAATAGAGGCTTTAATAAGATATTAAGTTAAATTATTATATCTCTAGATAAATCTACTATACAGATAATATATTATAAAGAATATCTATCGAGATAGTATAACGATTTTATAACTAGTTAAAGAAATAAAGTAATTATTAAACTAGTTTATTTATACGACTAATAAATTTAAAAAAATTATTATTTAATTTAATAATTATATAATTAATTTTCTAAGCGAAGTAAAAGTATTTAAAAGAACGATATTTAGATTATTTATAATTTTTATAATAGTTTAAATAATCTATAAATTAAGAAAAAAATCTTCGTAAAATATTAAAAAAAATTTATATAATATTATTTTTCGAATTTGTAGTAAAGCCTTATAAAAGATATTATAAGAAAAGATTTCTTTTTCTTCTTCGCTTAGTATTTATAATATTAAAAACTTAAGAGAAATAACGTAATTCTCTTTTTTTTATTTTAAAATTATTATAAATTTTAAATATATAATTAAGTAAGATAAATCGAGTTAATAATCTTTTTATTTAGATATTTAATTATTAATAATTCTTATTATCTAATAATATAGTAGAGAATATCGAGATTATTATAAATTCTTAATAAATCGTTAATATTAATTAGTTATATTATTAAATCGATAAGAAGTCTAATTAATTTCTTATTATACTTCGTAATCTTCGCTATTAATAAGATTAATTTCGAGATATAATTAAATAATATATTAATTTTAAAATTAAAAAGAATAAGATAGTAAATTAATAAAATAAGATTTAATAACGCTTAAAGTAAGTTAATATTAAGATTAAAAAGTTATAAAAATATAATAGAGAGCTTCGATAATAGCTAATAGTAATATAATTAGATATACTTAAAGATTTATAAATTATCTCTAAGATATAAGCGTTAACTTTATTAAAGCTTACTTAAGTTCTACTTTTTATTTATAGAAAAGAGAAATCTATTAAATTACTAAATTCTCTCTTTTTTATTAATAATAAGAATTTTATATAAGAGAATTAGTTAGTTAAAATAAAGAAAAAGTTATTAAATAATAAGAATTATTACTCTATCGAGATATTTTAAATTATTTATTTTCTATTAAAAATAAATAGAAAAGCGATCTTTTATATTCTAAATAGAAGATATAAAAATATTATAAATCTTTATATATTAATTAGCGAGATTATAAATTAATTAATTAAGATTTATAAAGAGATAAATTATTATAAAAAGATAAGATATAATTATAATTCTCTTTAATAGATAATCTAGCTCTTTAATAGATTTTATATAAAACTTATTAAACTTAATTTTATACTTAATTATAATAAAATCTATTTAAAAGATAATTTTAATATTAAACTATAAATATATATTCGACTTTACTTCGTTTTTATAATTCTTTCTAATTATAAATTTATATCTTTAAGAAATATTAAGAAATATTAAGAAATATTAAGAAATATTTTATAGATAATAATAATTTATAGCGCGTAGACTATAAATAACGTCTAGCTTTAATTATTAATAAAATAATTTTTAAAATTATTATAACTTAAATAAGAAAAACGATTATCGCTATAATCGAGAATTATACGCCTTTCGCTATTATATTAAATATTTATATTTTAAATATCTTTTAAAATATATCGAAAGCGATAATTAATATAGATTTAAGAAATTTAATATATTTTAATTATAGAAAGATAAGCTATATAAGATATAATTATTTAATATAAAAATAGATTAATACTAATAAGAAGATCTTATAAAAGATAAGAATTTATAAATTTATTATTAATAATAAATATAAGATAAATCTATTAATTAACGCTTACGAAGTCTTTAAAAATTTAAAAAACGAATAATCTCTATTAAAGTTACGATAAGGGATCTATAACGTATATCTATTAAATACTTCGTTCTTTTAGAATATAAGTTATATTATCGTTATAAGTATAAAAATATTTACTCTAAAATACTCTTATTAATAATAAATATATTAAAATATATATAATTATTAAATCATTTTATAGAATTTATAAAGAATTACTATTAAAATTAATTTTACTATTAAAATCTAAATCTTTAAAAAATTATAATAATCGAATCGCGATAAAGTCTATTATCTATTATTTACTTTTAATAATAATAATAAATAGCTATTAAAAGAAAACGTATTTTATATTTATCGCCTCTCTTATATATAATATAATTTTAAAAAAATTATAAATAAATAAATATAGAATACTTCTTAATATAATAAAAGATAAGATTCTTTTTATATTAGATCGCTATAATTATAATAATAACGAGATCTTAATAACGAAGAATCTCGCTATCTTATTAAATTCGAAATCTTTTATTTTATAGATTATCTTAAGAAAAGAACCTTCTCTCTAATCTATATATAATAATAACTCGAACTTTATTATTAATTTAAACGTCTTTAATAAATTAATTAATAAAAAGAAATTAATATCTACTCTTTAAGATATAAGATAAAAATAAGATATAAATCTATAATTTATTAATATTATTAAAATTAATATTATATTATATTATTAATTAGCGCGTAATAAGGGAAATCGACTATTTATTTTTATTATAAATGAGATCTATAACTTATTATTAAAGAAGTTATCTTCTTAGAAGAAATTATATAATTCTTATATATTAGTTAATAAGCTATATTCTTATAATTAAAAAAAAAAAAAAAGAGATATTATAAATCGAATTATTTTATTTAAATTAGCGCTATTAAAATCGTTAATTTTAAAGATATTAAGCGAAAACTCCTCGCGAAATATTATAATTATTTAAATATTTTTAATAGAACGAAGATAAATAAACTACTATTATATCGTTTTTATAATTATAAACTAAAATTTATAGAGATCGATATCGTCGAATTATCGAAGAGTTAAGTCTATTCTATATTAGAATATAAGTTAAAATAAATTAAGAAGTATTTAGATAAGTATTTAAAAACGGATTTTATAATATCTAGTTATACTTTATTCGCATTATCTATTCTATTTACTAAGAAATTAAATAAAGATCTACGCTTTTATATAAACTATCGAAGACTAAATACTATTATTAAAAGAAATTAATATCTAATTTTATTAATAAATAAAGTTCTCGCGAGAATTTAAGATTATAAATATCTTACTCGATTAGATATTATAGCCGCATTTAATAAATTATATATATACTTTAATAGTAAGAATTTTACTATATTCGTTATCTCTCTCGATATATATAAGTATTAAATACTCTTCTTCGATCTAATTAATAGTCTAATTATCTATTAATAATATATAAATAATATTCTATTTAAATATCTAAACGACTTCTACTAAGTCTATCTCGACGATATTCTTATTTATAATTAATCGAGAAAGAAATATATATTATATATTTAAAAGATTTTTTAAAAGTTATAAGAGACTCGATTATAAATAGATATTCTTAAATACGAGTTTTATATCTAAAAAACGATCTTTATATAAACTTTATTAAAATTTAAGCTATTATTAAATAATCTACTTCTATTAATTTAAAGAAGATATAAATCTTTATTAATTTTTATAACTTCTATTATCGATTTATAAGAGATTTCTTAAAGATTATAAAATTAATAATAAAACTTATAGTTAAGAAAGTAATATTTAATTAATTATCGACCTATTAAAAAGCTTTTTATTTATTAAAGATAATTATTATAAGAGCTTTAATTCTACGCTATTTCGATAGATCGAAGAATATTATACTTAAAATAAACTTCTCTAATTATATTAATAATAATATTCTATCTTAGTATAATAAAGATAAAATCTTATACTCGATAGCTTTTTATAGTAAGAATCTTATTCTAATTAAATATAATTATTAGATCTATAATAAGAAGCTATTAGCTATTATTCGCTATTTAAAATACTAGTATTTTAAATTAAAGTATATTAATATTTTTATTAAGATCTTTATAAATTATAAAAACTTAATATATTTTATTAAAGAAAGAAATCTAAGTTATTACTAAGCTCGCTATTTAAATATACTATTTAAATTTAATATTAAAATTATTTATTATTTAAAGTCTTAAAACGTTAAAGTCGACGCTTTTATATATATAATCGATTTTAAATTAAATAATTTAGAGAATAAGCGCTTAAAGTAGTAATATTAGATAATACTTATATCTAATTATTTAAAGCTTAATAATAAAAATATTAAGATTTAAACTATTAACGACTTTATCTTTTATTAAATAATTTAAAAAAATAAGACTAATAAATTTTATAATAAGATTTATAAGATAATTATAAAAGATAAGAATAAACTTCGCGGAGTTATACTTAATAAGTATATTATAGAGAATAAGATATTCTATTATAAAAATCGCTTATAGATATTAGAAGATTTATATATTAACGTTATTCGCGAAGTATACGATTAATTCTTATATAAATATCTCGATATAGCTTATATCTATAAGCTATTTAAGTAAGAATATTATTAATAAGATATAAGAGCTATCGTTACTATCTATATTCGAAATTACTACGCTTATTATAAATCTAAGGCCTCTCGCGATTAAGAATATAGTTTACTATAATTATTATCGATTTCTTAAAAGTAATAATAGAATATCTCGATAGACTTTATAACGGGTTTATCTATATTTAATAAATATAATACTATCTAAATAGCGATAGATCGACTTATTAAGAAATAATACTATATCGCGTACTCTAATATAGATAAAGAAATTATAATTAAAAAAACGATTAATATATTATTTAAGGAGGTCTTTCGCTTATACGATCTATCGACGTTAATAGTTTTAAATAAGAGTTTTTAATTTATATCGATAATATGAAAAGTCTTTTATAAACGACTCGAAATTAAGGCTAAGTTATTAATAGCCTTCTATCTTAAAATCGATAAATAGACTAAACGGGCTAATTAGAATATAAAACGCTATTTTCGAATATATTATAACTATATATAAAACGATTAATCTAGATAATTATTTATTATCAAGTTCGCTAATAATAATATTACTTTCGTAATTACGAGTATCTTATTATTCTTTATAAATAATAATCTTAAATAGTATAACTCGAATAATAGCGAATTCGAAAATTATTAAAATATAATCGACGATTTCTATAAATAATACTCGAAAGTAGTTTATTAGATATAGTAATATCTTAGATATCGCGTTTTTAAATAAATTAAAATCGTTCGATATTTATAACGACTCTTTTTTTTTTTCGCGTTCGTAATTCGATTTTTTAGATCTATATTACTTTATAATAGTCTTAGTTTAAGTCTATTAAGCCGGCTCTCTAATAAAATTAATAACGACTTATTATTTTTCTATAGAGAAGTATTACTACTTATAGTTTATATTAAGTATAATAGAGCTGAGATGCTAAATTTTAATACTCTCTCTATAGCGAAGATCTATTTATTTCCCTCTAGAACTATAGCTATAACTTTCTATATAAATTAATTATCTATATTCTACTTTAAAGCCTTCTTAAACTCGTAAACCTCGCTCGTATAGGGAAATCGAAAAGAGTACTTTAGATATAAGTATATATGTCTATCGTAGTAGAGCTTTTCGAGATAACTTACTATAGAGTATATTAAGTAATTAATTTAACTTCGAAATATACGAGCTTCTAATACTAGTATCGAATATAAATATTATTAACTCTAGTATTAATATCTAATATTAATATCTAATATCTTTCTAACTATCGAGTTCTCCTCTAGCTATCTTATCGAATACCTTCGTAGAGAACTTTATAACGTATTATAGAGTATATCGAGTAATTAATTTATAAGCTTCGAAATATATAAGCTTCTAATATTAATATCGAGTATAGGCGTCGTTAGCTCTAACACTGACATCTAATACTAATATCTAATATCTTTCTAACTATCGAGTTTTTCCCTAGCTACCTTATCTAATACGCTTTTACTTTCCTCCTCTAAATTCTAGCCCTAAGTCTCTTAATCTTCTATCTTTAATAGTGCTATAATCGATATCATATCGTAGAATCTATAAGATATAAAATTACGTTAAGAAGTCGTAGAGGTAGTAATTTATAACTTATATTAACGTAGCGAATATCGATTAGAATCTCTACTCTATAATTTAAATTAATATAACGTAAGAATATCTTTAATAACTTCTTACGAAGGAAGTCGTCGTAGTAATAAGTTTCGTTAAATCGAGCTTATAATCTAATAAAATTAATAACGGCTTATTATTTTTCTATAAAGAAGTACTATTACTTATAGTTTATATTAAGTATAATAGAACTAAGTTATTAAATTTTAATACTCCCCTTATTAATATAATTCTTAATATATTTTAAGATTATATTAAATTATATATAAATCTTACTATCGTTATCGCTAAGTATAATTAATATTAATTAAATAACTTATTATAGAGAGACTTACGCTAAATTAATTTAATATTAAATTAAAGTTTAACGCTTACAACTTAGTTCGATTCGAGACCTCTCGATTAATTAACTCGTACTATTTTATTAATATTCTTTACGCTAAAATATCAACTCGAGAATTTATACTCGCTAAATATCTTAAATTAATTTATTATTTAGCATATTATATATATTTTAATTTATTTTATAATTCTAATAATACTACTAGTTTCTTTATAAATTAATTATATTTATTTAGAAATAATAATCTCTCTCTTCTATATTAAGAGTTCTATTTAATTTCTTATTTTTCTCTTTACTATAATCGCTCTATACTTTAATATCTCTATTAAAAATCGAATATTTATAATCTTATTATTATTAAATTAAATTACTCTATAGAACTATCTTATAAAACTTTAAATGAATTATTTTAAATATACTTAGAGAATAAAGATATAAGAATATACGAGTAAAGGTTTATAAATTAAATTCATAATCATTTTTTTTAATTAAGGCTATTGAGTAAATTTAGTAAGTAAACTTTTAATAGACGATATTTAAATTCGTTGCCTTTAAATAGCTATAAGACTAAATTTAATAATTTTTTTAATTTAAAAGCTTATATTTCGTTCTATAATTTAAAAAAAAAATCTTAAAATTTTAATAGAAAATAAAAAGATTATTTTAAAATTAAATAATATATATCTAATTAAAGCTATTCGACTATCGAGCGAACTTTAATAAGTAATATTTAAATTTCTTACGCTTTAATAATTAATAAGATTAAATTTAGAAGTTCTTTTTTTATCTAAAAGCTTATATTTCGTTCTATAATTTTAAAAAAATCTTAAGATTTTAATAATAAAAAGAAAAGTTATTCTAAAATTAAATAATATATATCTAATTTTTAATAAGAAGACGCGGAAGAACGAGATTTTAATAATTATAAACGCTAATTTATTTATCTACGATAACTTAGCCGATCTAATTAAAAAGCGTAGAGAACTCGAATTTATAATTAATTATATATATAAATTCAAGATTTTTAAGCTTAGCTCTATCTTATTCTATTATATATACTAATATATTCGAAGAGTATAATAAAATAAGAATATATATACTCGAAGAGAATAAGAATATAAAAATATATATATTTAAAAAAGAAAGAAATATATTCTTATTAGTAATAACTATATTATATCGATAATTTTCTATTATAAGAAGATAATCTATTAAAGATATTAAGATAACGAATATTAGATAAGTAATATAAGAAGAACTCGTTATCGTTAGACGATTTACTAGATTTATATAAGATAGTACGAGAAGGAGATTAAAAACCCGCTAAAGAAATTCGATATAATAGAAAGATGTTAGATTTTCTACTTTAACGCAAAAAACACACGCCATTGGCACTTGCTGAACTTCAGCGGGACTATTCATCTACACCTGCCCAGCCTGCCGATCTTACCCCGAAACAAGTTAGGTTTCCTACCGTAAGCAGTGATCCCATAGCCACTCGCTTTACTATCTACCAATCTTTCCCGAGAACTTCGGAAACAAAGAGACAGTACACGGAAGGAGGGTTAACAAGTCCAAAGCCTTCGAAGGTAGCTATTATCAAGAGCAGGGTACCGAGCTCTTCAAGCTCAGTCTTACCGAAGTGATTTCCTGCCGCAATTAGGACACCCAAGAGTAGGGAGATTTAGTAGTTTTTTTAAAAGAAATAATTTAAAACGAAAATAGTTCTACTCTTCTACCGCTAACTCGATTAGGTAATATCACGGACTTCGACGAAACCTTTATCGAAGAATTATAAATCTCTTTAAATTTTACTTATTCTTCTTCTTTTATTATATACGAGTAAAGGCCTATAAATTAAATTCATAATCATTTTTTTAATTAGGGCTATCGAGTAAGTAGGTAAGCGATCTTTAGTGAGCGAACTTTGGTGAGCGATATTTGAATTCCTTGCGCTTTAATAATTATAAGACTAAATTTCAAAATTCTTAAAAATTCGAAAAGCATAAACAGCGTTTCAAAATTTTAAAAAAAAATCTCAAAATTTTAATAGAAAATAAAAAAGTTATTCTATATGTTAATAATATACACCTATTTTTTTAATAAGGGAGGCGCGGAAGGAGATTTTGATGGTTGCGGACGCTAATTTATTTACCCGCGGTATCTAATCAAAAAGCGTAGACCTAATAAATTAATAATTGGCTATATATACAAATTCAAGGTTTTCTAGTTCAGCCCTATCTTATTCTTTTATATATACTAATATATATTATAAACTTCTTTAATAAGAGAGCTCTCGTTATAACGATCTTTATAGTTATATTACTAGACTATTAAATTATAATCGCCACTATATTACGTTATTAATACGTTCTATTAATAAAGTATATAATAATTATCTATAAAAAAAAAATGTTATATTCTTATAGTAAGAAGTATTGAAATATCGAAAAGAATTAAAGATACTAGACTGATTAGTAATAGATATCTTACGAGTTCTTCTATCGCGATAAAAGCTTTCAAATAATAAAATAGCTATCGAAATAAGATATCGTATTAGAATATTAGATATATAATATATAGAACGAACGAATTAATTCTTTAAAATCTCTCTAGAGTTAGATTCTAAATATAGTATAAAATTAAGTAACTAAAAAACATAATAGCTAAAATACGCGGAGAGTTATATTTCGATATATCGAACGATTTTAATTCGTTTAAATATATATTATTCGATAGATAACTCTTATCTATAGAGATTTAATTAGCTATAATCGACGTAGTAGATTCTTCTCTTATATACTTATTATAATAATATATTATAATATGATATTATCTAGATATATAAAGATAGTAGACTAGATTATAGTAATATTCTCTATTTACTAAGTAATAATTTAACGTAGAATCGTAAAGAGTATATAACGTAGAATCTTAAAGAGTAGAGTCGTATTCTTAATATTAATAATCTTATTACCGCTTAATTTCTTCGTAATATTCTTCGTAATATTCTTCGTATTTATCTACTATAGTAATTTCTTCTCTTATTAAATATCGGGCTAATATAAGATTATAGAGAGTAGATTTATTATATTACTATTACTACTAACTATCTTCGTAATAATCTCCGTATTTATCTACTATAGTAATTTCTTCTCTTACTAAATATCGAATTAATATAAGATCGTAGAGAGTAGATTTATTATATTATTACTACTACTAATTATCTTCGTAATATTCTTTATACTCTATTACTTCTTCTCTTATAAAATATTAGATTAAGTAACTAAGTAAGTAGCTAGCTAAGTAACTAGCTATATAATTAACTAAATAGCTCGTAGTTATTATATACTATAAGAATAAGAGATATATATAATAATATCTAGATAGATAAGTATAATAAATAGATTATTTCTTTATTTTTACTATATTTAAATAAGTAGTTATATTAAGATCTAATTAGATAATTAAGCTTTTAAATTAGTAATTTAAATTATAATTAATAATTTAAAAGCTCGATTAAGTTTTAGATTACGTATTACTCTATATAATTAGTTGATAATATTATTATTCTTTTTAATTTTAAATTAGTCTTTTAAATTAATTACTAAATCTCTCTAATAGTAAATAGTTACCTTTAAATTCATTTTCGCTAGAAGCTATCGTATTTAACTAGATAAAACAATAATCGAAGCCTATATCGCTCTTTATTATATCGGGAAATTTATTTAAACTCTCAAATTTCACGGGGAATAATTTAGAAAACGAGAATTCTATTCGCTTTCTAAAGTAAGTCGAGTATTTCTTCGTCTCTCTAACCTTATAATATATCGTAGACGAACTCTCTACGAATACTACTAAAGTACTATTACTAGATAGCGTTATTAGTTATACTATTAAGAAATAAGTTAAAAAGTAAGAGAATAAGTAACTCGATAATTAAACTCTAATAAAGAAAGCGTTTTACTCGAGGTTTTCGATAAGAAAGAAATAAGATATATTAGTCGAAGCTTGAAAGAAGTTCTATTTCTTAAAGTAGTAGAAACGATTTCTTAAGAAGTACTTATCTAAAGAGCTATATAAGTAATTATTAAAAAAGCTTATTTAAGATCTTAATAACGAGATTATAAGACGAGTTATCGAAGATATTTTAAAGAGAGAAAAGAGATTATTAAATAACGTAATTAATATAATTGAAAATATTAATAAGAGATACTTAGATAGAAAGAAGATGATTAGCGTTTATAATAACTTAAACTTATATACGTCGATAGATTTAAAGAATAAGATTTTCACGTAAATAATAAACGAAGCGATAAACGCTCTTAAGACTCTTTAGCTATTATTTTAATAGAATATCTCGAGATCGACTTTCTATTATAATTAATCTACTCTCTAGTCTAATATATAAAGATAAAAAGAATATAAATAATAATAATAGTAAGATTCGAGGCCGATATATAGATAGTAATAAGACTTTTAATCGACTTTCTATTATAATGTTAGGCCTGATACGTTATGGGTCTTAGCGCTGCTTACGCTAAGGCGCCGACATCGCATGTGCTACGTTAGGGTCCCTTTTAGGGTTTAGTTTTAATGATGTGCCCCGTATACCTAGGGGCTTGGCGGACATAGGTTTACTTCGTATACCTCGGAGTTTTAGTATTTCTTAGAGATTAATTCTACTATTAAATATACTATTAAATTCTATAACGATACTACGTCTTTTATAGTCTATATTCGCTAATTAATTATTAATAGACTACGCTCTTATAATTCTAATCTCTCTATCTTTTAAAGGAAAAGGCCTATTATTATTATAATATTAAGTTTATCTTTAAACTATATAATAGAAAATAAAAGTAATATCGAAAGCCGCTATAACGTTGATAATAAGTTTAAGAATTTTTTATTAGTGAAAGATTTTATTATAGAAGAATGTCTTATAGTCGCTAAGGTCGAAAATTGTCGCCTAGAATAAAAATAAGAATTAACTATATTAGAGGCTTATAATCGCGAGTTTTATAACGTTAGCTTATTATCTACGACTAGTAGAAACTTATCTATATTAATTATTATCGCGTTTTTAGCGAATATATTAATTAAGATGAAAATACTTCGCCTTAAAAGAATATATTCTTATAAGGATATTAGTGAGAAAGAGTATCTACGCTGGTTTTACGAAGTCGAAATTAAATTCCTTATAAGTTCTAAATATTTTATTATTAATTAATTAAGAATTATTTATTATATATAATTCTTAGAAGGTAATTTTAATATCTAATAATATAAATACTATTAAACTTATAATTTAGAAGATATAACTTTTAAATTCTTTAAGTAGTTTTTATTTAATTTAGTAGCGAATTTAGTAAATCGTTATCTTCTTATATATAAAAAGTGAGAGAAGATTAAATAACGCTTTAATTAGAAGATATTTATTTTTAAAATCTATTTAAAGAAGCTAGAGGTCTATATAATCTTATTTTTTAAGAAATATTAAGTTAATTTCTTCTTAGCTAAATTTAGATTAGAGTTTAAAAATAAGATTTTAAATACTAATAGTATATTAAAATAATAAAAAGAAATTCTTATTTAGGCTATTATATAGAAAAAGATTTTAAAACGTATATATTTCGGCGGCGATTTCTATTTAAAATCTTTAAGGGGGTTCGCTAAGAATAAGTCTTTAAAGAATTAAATTTCGAAGTCTAAATTAACTTTAAACGACGGCGCTTATATAGCGCGTATTTAAGATAATAGCGTAAAGCGTAAAGCTAAATCCTTTAATTTTAATTATAAAAAGAATAGTTATTTTTATTATAGAAAATAGGGTTATTAAATATCTAAATATCTAGATTTTAATAAATCGCCTATAGTTTATATCGGCGTAATATTAATAAAAAAAGATTTAATCTTATAACCGCCTTAAAAGCGAGATAAGAATAATAATTAATAGAGATAATTTCTTCTATTCTTATAAAGAGATAAATAAAGCTTTAGAATAAATAGAGGTAACTCGTTACTCTACTTAATATTAAAGCGTATATTAATTTAATTTTATAAAAGTTTATAATTTAATAAGACTTAAAATCTTATAATATTATTTTATCGTAATTAAAAGCGTTAAATAGTTAAAGTATATATTGCTATAATATATATTAGCTAGATTATTAATTAGTAAATAATTAAAATTAGAGTAGAAAGTATAATATATTCTTTTATATTATTAATTAAAAAGGTTTTAATATTATATTAAATATACCTAGACTAAATTAATTATAAGTACTACTAGATTTAGCGACGAAGTAATAGCGATTTAAGATTAACGCTAATAAATTATAAATTAAAGAATTAACTAAATTTATTTAAATTATCGAATAAAAATTAAATATATTTATAATTATATATATTATAATAACGCGTAGCGAATTAAAAAATAAGCGTAATTTAGAATTTTTTTAGAAGTTATTAGAGTTTAATAATATTTTTTTTAATAAAAAAGTAAGAATCTTATCTACGCTTAAGTAGAAGAATTATATTATTAAGATCGAGAGCGATAAGAAATTACTATATAACCTCTTATATAATTTATCTTAAATAAAATTAATAAAGCTATAGCGCTATTTAAAGAATTTCCTTTAGAAAGATTAAATTCATTACTTAACTTCCTTAATCGAAGTATTAATTCTTTTTATTTCTAAAAAGAATAGAGAACTTCGTTTTTATATTAATTATCGAGATCTAAATATAATAATTATTAAAAATCGATACTCGTTACCTCTAATTATCGAGACTCTAAATCGCTTATATAACGCTAAAGTCTTTATAAAGCTAGATTTTAAGAATATCTATTATTAAATTTAGATTAAAGAAGGCGATAAGTAGAAAATAGCGTTTCGCAGTCGCTACGACTACTTCGAATATTTAGTTATATCTTTTAGACTCGTTAATATATTAATAACTTTTTAAGTATATATTAATAGAGCTTTTATGAATCTAATAAATATAATATATATAGTGTATTTAAATAATATTCTAATTTATAGTACTAATCTAGCGAAGTATTAATAATATATTAAGTAAGTACTTAAGCGTTTACGCTAGTTTTAACTATATATTAATTTAAAAAAGTATTAATTCTATATCGAGCGGATTAAGTTTCTAGAGTTTATTGTATTTATTAAAGATATTATAATAAATTAGAAATATATCGCTATTATTAAGAAGTAGCTAAAATTAAAAAGTTATTAAGATATATAAGTCTTTTTAGACTTTACTAATTTCTATTAGTAATTTATTTATAATTATTTTAGTATAATAGCGTTATTTATTAACTTATTTAAAGAGAGTAAGAATAATAAGAAATCTAGATTATTAGAGTAAATAGATAGCGTTAAGCTAGCGTTTTAATAACTTCGAAATACTTTTATAATTACACTATTTCTATATTATTATAATTTAAATTTAAAGCTATATCTTAAGATTAACGCTTTTAACTTCGATATAAAGATTATACTTTTATAACTAAATAAGAATAACTATTAACGACTAGTAATATTCTAATTTAGAAAAATAATTTCTATGAAGTAAAATTATAAGACTTATAATTAAGAGCTACTCGCTATTATAGCGTTTATAAAGTAATAGCGTTATTATCTAAAAGATAATACGTTTTATATTAAGATTCTAATAAATTATAATAATCTTAAGAACTTTATAAAGTAGAAGAAATTAAATTTTAGATAAGCTTATTAAGCGTTAAAGTTAGCTATTTATAACTTTAAGATTTTTTATTAAATAGATAAATTAAATTCTATTAACTCGCTATCGCGGCGCCTCGATTATAAAAGAAATTCGTTATTAAATATTAAATTACTATCGATATTATAAAATAAACTTATACTTTAGATTAGCGACGAGTAGTTATAAAGGAGTAAAGAGATTATAGCGATGATAGCGCTTATATTTTGTATTATTGACGTCTAGATAGTTATTTCTAAAAGAAAGCTTAAAGTCGTATAAGAGATTACTTATAACGTATTTTAAAGATTAATAAAAATATTAATTTAAGATCTATAAGTCTATAATAATTAAGTAAATTTTTTTCGAATTAATATTAATAAGCTAGCAATTAAACGTCGCGTATATAATTAAATATAAATCTTAAACTTCGAGAGATTATTAAGATATAATAATCGCTTTTATATTTCTAAAGATAAGACTTTAAGAGAAAAGCTTATTAATAAATATTATAATAATTCGTTATTAGAATACTTTAGCGTTACGAAGATATATAAGCTACTTATTTATAAATACTATTAAGATAAAAGTCTAAAGTAAATTATCGATTATATTAAGATATATAATATTTATTAGCGAATTAAAGTTTTATAATATCGCTTATATAGCGAATTAAGCTCGCTTCTTATTATTATTAAGCTATAAAAGAAAATTTCTATAAACTTTATTACCGGCTTACTAGCGAGTAAATATAAGAGTATTATTTACGATATTATTCTAGTTATAATAGATTAATTTATAAAAATAATAAGATATATTTCTATATTTATTATAATTAATATCGCTTAGTTAATAAAAGTATTTTATTTTAAAATAATATATCGCTATAATATATTAAACGATATTATTAGTAATAGAGGCTCTATATTTATTAATAGCTTCTAGTCCGCTATTTATTTTTATTCTAAAATTAAGTAATATTTAAATATCGCTTTTTACTTATAAACCGATAAGTAGATTAAGTAATAAAATTAGGTATTAAAATATTTCTTATATGTATTCGCTAATAATAAGTAAAACGTTTAGACGAAATAACTATTAATAATAGAGTTCGCTTATATAAATAATTAATATTTCTTTATCGAAATAATATTATTTTTTCTAATATATAAATATTATTTTAAAATTCGTTAGAAGATTAAGGACGATTTTATTAAGGGGAAGATATTCGCTATAAATAATAGAGTAAAGAAGTTATAAGTATTAAGAGATAAGATAGTAAAGCGTTTTTATAGCGCGGTTACGATTTAATCTAAGTATTATAATAAAATATATTAGCTTTAAAGTTATAAGATAAGTAATTTAATAATATTAGCGATTAAGAATCTAAAGTAAAAACGTCTAAATAAGAAGTTATCTTATAAATTTATAAGATTATTTTAAATTATAAATAAGATAAAGGCGTAGATATATTATCTACTTTTATTTTTAACGTATAGAATTTATAATATCTTTTATATATTATTATTTAAGTCTTATTATCTTCGCGATTATAATAACGTAGCGAAAGCCTTTATATAAATTCTTAAGCTTATCGATAACGATAAACTTTAGAAGATTAAAGAAATTATTAATAAGGTTAAATATAAGAAAGGCGTTTAATATAAAGTTAAATAAATTAATTAAGATAAAGAGTATAATTAATAATTATTAGATAATAAATTTATTAATATTAGCGAGTTAATTTAAATTTATAAATAGATAAATAATAAGTAAAAGTATTAAGTAATAAATAATAAATCTTTTATTATTAAAGAGCTCGATTAATTATATAAATTAACGGCGAGTAAGTAAAGATAATAAAATAAGATATAATTATCGATTAGATTAGATATATTTTTAGATAATACTTATACTACGCGCGTACTTCTCTATATTTATTATTATTAAAATATAAATTAATAAAATAATTATATTATTTAATTATCTACTAAACTCTATTATAAAAGAAATTTATTATATTAAAATATATACTATTAACATACACGTATTTTTATTTAAAGTAATTATTAAAGAACTATTTAGAAACTCTACGCTAGCGTTATTATTAAAAAAAGATTATTATTTAAATATTCTTCGCTATTTTAGCGTTAGATTTTAAATTAAATTTATTAATTTAGTTTTTTAATAAGAAGATAGTTAAAGTATAGTCTTCGAGTTAATATTTATTAACGTTTATTATATATTAACGAAGACTCTTAAGCTTCTTCTTTAATAACTCGTTTATTTTCTTTAATTTCTTTATACGCTTATATATTACTATAAGCTAGCCTTAGAGATCTATAATTATAATAAAGGCGGCTGAAGTTATTGCTATTATATATCTCTATAATTTATATTATTAAATAATCTCTTTATTAAGCTTAGCTTATTAATAAGATAGCTTTTAAGATTATCTAACGCGGTAATAACGTTATATTAATTTTCTTATTTACGTCTAAAGATATAGAGGAATTTTAATATAGCGATTAATATCGCGCTTTTCGATCTTATAATTATTATAAAAAGAAGACTTATCTCGAATATATAAATTATTACTTCAATAAAAGCAAGTTCTATATAATAAATTAGATATTAGAACTTATTAATAATTATATATACGAAGCGATAGTAATAAAAATAGTTAAAAGTTAGTAGTCGCGCTTATAAGACGATTATATACTTACTATTAAAGTTATTATTATTATTAAAAAAGAATATTATAAAATTATTAGTTTACGTATTAACGCGATTAATAATAATAAGATATTTACGATAAAGAGAAGTAGACTACTAATATAATAAGATATACTATACTTATATTAATATTAATATCGATATTATAGCGCTAGAGTAAGTATTTATAAGAGAGACGTTAGAAGTTATAAAGAATAAAAATAAATAATTCGAAAGGGGTTTTTATATTCTCTATCGTAGTGTTAATACTAGCGGGTAGTATTTAATAATATAAATAATAGCGACGCGGTAATATTTCGCTATTATCTATAGAGTCGTATCGCCTAGCTACTATTATTATTTCTATTATTATTATTAATTAATAATTAAGAGCGTTATCGCGAACGCGTCGCTCTATTAATTATTTCCTTCGAATCTCTATAATAAAGATTATTATTACGTTACTTCGCTATAGACGTAATATATTATAAAAATAACGTTATTTATAGAGAAACTCTTCTTCCTCCTTTATCTATTAAGTTTTTAAGATTTTATTATAAGTTTTTAAATCTAATATTATTCGCTATAGAGGCTATTAACTAGCGCTATAGAAATATTAATACTAAGCGTATTAACTTACTATAGATTACTATTAATTAATATTATAAAAGCGATATTATTCTTAAAGATAGTATTAATATTATTATATAATATATTAGTTACGCGCCTACGGCGTATAAGGATTAATTCTATTACGTTATCGAAACGATATCGTAATCTTAATAAATCGACTCTTTTCTCTTATTTCTCTATTAGAATTTAAAGATTTTTTAATAAGCGTTCTATTTTTATTTAAACGTCTAAAAATTAAAGTTTAAAAGAGAAGATAATTATTAAATTTAATATATTATAAATCTTAGCGCTACTTACGCTAAGACGCCAATATTATATATACTATATTAGAGTTCCTTTTAGAGTTTAGTTTTAATAATATATCTTATATATTTAGGGGCTTAGCGGACATAGGTCTACTTTATATACTTCGAAGTTTTAATATTTCTTAGAGATTAATTCTATTATTAAATATACTATTAAATCCTATAACGATATTACGTCTTTTATAGCCTATGTTTACTAACTAATTGTTAGTAAACTACGCTCTCACTTATAACTAATCTATCTTTTAGAATAATACTTAGAGATAAGAGAGTTATAAATAATAGTAATACGAATAAGAGTAATATTAATAAAATTAATAAAATCGCGACTATAATAGTATTACTAGATCTAAATATTTTCATTACGACGAAGAAGATTACTCTATTTAAGATTATAGTAATTCTTTAACGTTCTTTAAAGAATATTAGAAAATTCGAAATAATAAGAAAGTATATCGATAGAATTAGAATTAATTAATTAGAAATATTATATTAAGTATTACTTCGAAACTTATAGAGATTATAGCTTATTAGATTAAAGAAATAAATATTAAAAAATATTATAAGAGAGTATTAAATAATAAATAAACTTTTAGAGATAAAGATATAAAGTTTAGAGAAGCTTATATATACGAATACTATTATAATAACGAAAACGAATAAAATAATAAAGAAGAAGTCTTTATTATAATTAAGAGAATCTCTATTAAGATAGAATAATAGAATTTAATATAAATAAAGATTAAAATAGACGTTTAAGAAGCGAGAGATTTATAAAAGTATCTAGATTTAATAAGATAAATAAGTTTATTATTATAGTAAGCTATCGTAATTATATAAATATATAATTTTATCTATCTTTATATTTATTAAGAAGATATCTTAATTTAATATTATAAGTAGTTACTTTAAAGTAAAAGAATAATTATCTTTATTATATATTACTTATTATATCTATATTATATTACTTTTATAATATAATAATAATATTATTATTCGATATTAATTAACTATCGAATAATCTAGAAGCTTCTCTATTATTATATATATTAGTATATATAAAAGAATAAGATAGAGCTAATCTAAAAAATCTTAAATTTATATATATAATTAATTATAAATTTAAAGTTATTACGCTCTTTAATTAGATCGACTAAGTTAGCCCGCTAGCCCTTTTAAGATCTCTTATTAAAAAAATAGATATACGTTATTTATAATAGAAATAAGTTTTTTATTTTCTATTAAAATTTAAAGATTTTTTATTTAAATTATAGAGCGTTATCTACGCATTTCAAGTTGTTAAGAATTTTGAAATTTGATCTTATAATTGTTAAAAAGCAAGGCACTTAAATATCGCTTACTAAAGATCGCTTATTAAAGATCGCTTATTAAATTTACTCGATAGCTCTAATTAAAAAAATGATTATAAATTTAATTTATAAATCTTTACTCGTATTTAGTAATATATTATTTACTTAATTCTTTAAAATTATTCTTTTATTAAAAGTCTTTCGCTAATACTTTTTTATTTATTAATTAAAATCTCTACTATTTTATTAATCTAATAAGTAACTTTAATCTAATAAAATATCTCCTTAACGTCGATATTATATATATCTATTTTAATTAAAAACTAATTATATTAATCTTCTAAATCGACGACTATATTAATATAATATATTTATATCTAAATTTATTAAAGTCTTCGATAATATTTATAATCTAATATTTTATTATTAATACTCTTAAGTCTTTAAAGCTATTAAGATTTTTATTTTTATTTTATAATAGTAGAGTAAAAATTAAATTTAATTCTCTAGAATTTAAATTATTAGTATTATAATTATTAGATTAAGCTATTAATAAGCCTTTTTTTTATAAGATAATTAGAGATTTCGATAATTTTATTATATAGCTAGTAGAGCTATTAAAGTCTTCTTTAATCGATATTACTTTTAATATTATTTTATTAAATTTATTTTTATTAATCTCTCTTTTATTAATAATATAAAAATTATTAAATCTTATTTAAATAAGAAGTTTTATATTAATAAGCTTATTTAATAGATTTTTTTTATATTTAATATCTCTATAGAGAGTACGATTTATAATAATATTATAATTTCTAATTTTTCTTTTAATTATTAATAGCTTTAATAAGATATTAATAATATTATTTAAAGAGCTATAATATAAATATTATAAAGTCTATAAATGTTATCTAGCTCTATAGATCTTATAAAATAATTAAAGTTATAAGATTTATCTAAAAAGCTATTTATCTTATTAAATACTTTTAATTAATAGAATTTATCGAATTTTAACTACTTTAATCTTTATCTTAATAAATTTTATAGAGAAGATAAGATTATTATAATTAATAAAGATTTCTACTTTTATAGCGTTATTCTTTTTATAAAATAACGAGTAAAGATCTATAAATTAAATTTATAATTATTTCTTTTAATTAGAGCTATCGAGTAAATTTAATAAGCGATCTATTAATAACTTAGCTAAAAAAGTCTAATTTTCAGGTAAATATCTACCCGTAAGACTATCGTAGAGCCCCCGTAGGGCTGAGCTTGAAAACCTTAAATTTATATGTGCAGCCAATCATCAATTTAGGATCACTACGCTCTTTGGTTAGATCAGCTAAGTCATCGCGAGTAAATAAATTAGCGTCCGCAACTATTAAAATCTCGCCCTCCCGCGTCTTCTATATTAAAAAAATAGATATACGTTATTCACAATAGTAATAACTTTTTTGTTTTCTATTAAAATTTTGAAATTTTTATTTTAAATTTTGAAGCGCTATTTGCGCTTTCCGAATTTTTAAGAATTTTAAAGATTTGTCTTATAGTCATTAAAGCGCAAGGAATTCAAATATCGCTCATCAAAGTTCGCTCACCTATTTACTCGATAGCCCTGATTAAAAAAATGATAATGAATTTAATTCATAGGCCTTTACTTATACTTTAATAATAAAATAAAGAATTTAACTATAATATCGCTTAAGCTAAGATAAAGATATTAATAATTATTACTTAGCTAAGTAATAGTAATAGCTAATTATTTTATAAGCGAGAAATTAATAATAGACTTTAAGGTTTATATAATAGATATTATATTAATATTACGAAATTTATTAAAGAAAATAAGAAATTTAAGTAAGATTTAAGACGTAAAGAGTAATAGCTAAAGAAGTAATAATCTCTTATATTAGCTAATTTAGAAAACTTCGATAAAAAAGATATAGAGGTTATACCTCGTTAGTTAAGTATTTCTATTAATAATCTTTATTAAAACTTATATTATATCTCTATTATAAATCGCGTAAAGAATATAGAATTAAATAAACGATATCTCGATATCTTAAATTTTTATAATATTAATAATTAAGATAAGTAAGATAGCTAGCGTTAATATCTTAAAGCGAAATTTAAATAAAGTATTATAATCTTCTCTATTAAATTTAAGAAAATTAATTATATATAAGATTATTATAAGTTTACTATATATAACGTTATTAAAATAAGAATAAATAAAAATATCTTAAATCTATATTAAATTATTTAAGAAATAATCGACGAATTAGATAATATATTCGAAATATATAATAAAATTACTAAATTGAATATTAAGATATTCGATTTTAAATTTAATATAAGAGTAATAAATAAAAAGAAATCGTTTAAGGATTTCTATATACGATTCTCTACAACTATCGCTTTCTTAAAATTTACTAAAATTTATAAGATATTTAATTTAAAACGATTAATCTTTATATATCTAAGATATCGAATTTTAGAATAATCTTTTAATACTTTTCGAAATTTAATTATTTTTCTATAAGTATTAAATATAAATTTTCGGGTTATTAATAACGCGTTAGATTTAAAAAGTAAGAAAGAGATTAATAAAACTAGTAATAATTATAAAAACTCTACCCCCTCGAATAATTAGCGTAATTCTTTCTTTACTAAAAGAAATAATAATATTATTATTAAAAATTTCTATATATAAAAATATAAGTATCTTAAGTTATTAATAGATAGAATTTAAAAAGAAGATAAATATTTTAAATATCTAAAAATTAAATATCGTTTTAGCGATAATAATACTCTATATAAAAATATAGATTTATTAATAAAAGAATAGATTAATATAATTTTAAAAGCCGTCGGCGTAAAGAAGAACGTTCTTATCGAATTATTATAAGAATTGAAAAACTAAATATCTTTAACTAAGTCGTCGCTAGAGATTTAAAAGCTTTATATATAAAAATTAAAGAGTTAGAAATAGAAAGAATACTCGCTTTTATCTCTCTATCCGCGTATACTATTATTATTAAAGCCTCTTTATAAAATAAATACTAATTAGATTTTTATAGAAAAATTATTATATTAATAGAATAGATTAAGATTAATTATTTCTCGAATATTAAAGCTTTAGTATTAAGCTTTATAGATATATCTTTTATTAAAATAAATAAGCTATTTAAAGTAATATTAATATAATCTTATAAATTATAACTAATTAATAATAAATCTATCTTTATTTTTAATATTATATATATAATCTTAATAAAACTTATTTTAGAAGATTATATAGAAGAACTTTAATACTTAATTATCTTATTAAAACGATTTAATATTATTCTAGAAATATTATAACTAGAATAATATAATCTTTATATATTCTTTAAATCTAGAATTATTATACTTAATTTAGATTATTATATATTTAACTATTTATTATATAGTAAACTCGTTATTATTTAGAGTAATAATAAGTCTTTAAAAAAGAATTTAAATTATATAATAAAGATTATATTTAAAAAAAAGAATATAGTAAAGATCTTCGCCTATATCTTTATTAAGATAATTAAGAAATTAAAGAATTAAATTATTATTATATAGCTCTAAGATTTTAAATAATTTTTTAACTCTATTAATAAGAAAGCGAAGTTTACTATTAATATCGCCGCTATTATAATAAAAAATTATAAGAAATTCTTTTATAAGCTAAGAAAGAAATCTTTAACTATAAAATAGCTATAAGAATAAATTTTTATAATATATTATAAATAGCTAGATATTTAAAATCTAATTAAAACTAATAAATTCCTTATTTATTACTTTATTAACTATAAAATATATCTTAAAAAAGAAGTTACTTTATTATCGAAAAAGGCTTATAAGCTCTTTAAAGATTAGATATTAATTATAAAGAAATATATTAATAAAATATTAGAAAAAGGCTATATTAGATTAAATACTTCTCTCTACGTAGTATCTATTCTAATTATAAAGAAACTCGATAGAGAACTTAAACTATACGTAAACTATAGAGCCCTTAACGCACTTACTATCTCTAATTAAAATATCCTCTTATTAATTAAAGAGACCCTTATTAAATTATACGCGGCGAGAATATATAGCAAATTCGATATTATAGCCGCTTTCATATAAATAGAATATAAAGATATAAATTTTTAAAGAAAAGAGACAAAAGTTAAAAAATTCTAAGTTTAAAAAGTTTTATATCTTTTCGGCTAGTAGACTAAACGCTATTAATAAGAGAATTTATATTAATATTAGCTATAAAGTTACTCTAATAAATAACTTATAATTATTAATATTATTATCTCTTATAAAATTTAAATAATAATCTTATTTTTTTATATTAAGAATTTAGATTTAGCTATATATAATATTAATAAATATATTTTAATATTAATAAATATCTTTATTAATAAGATAGATAATAGTAAGATTCTTTATTATATTTAAAGAAAAATATATTTTATTAATAATTTAAGAGTTATTTATTATTAGAAAATAATATTATAAATATTAAGAGAATAATATTTAATATTTTTTAAGTTAAAGTATATATTAATAGCTATGTTATTATTATTAATATTAATAATTAATAATATAATCTATATTAGAGATATATTATTTATATTTATAAGATTTTAATTATAGCGTCTTATACTAATATTATAATATCTTCTAACTCTTTTAAAAAACTATCTAAGAGAGATTATATTTTTAAGCTAATAATATAATAAAACTTAACTCTATACGCTTATTTTATAAACTTATATATTATTTAAATCTTAATTAAAAATAAAATTAATAAAAGTATTTAAATTCTTAAGAAACTTTATTTAGATATATTATATAAACTTAATTATAAAAATATCTTTATTATAGAGTCTTCGTCGAAGTCTTTTATAGATAAGTCTATTATAAGTAATTAAATTAAAAAAAATAGCTACTCTTATTACGATAATATTAATAAGTATAATATATAATCTCTTATAGCTTATTTATAATATTATTATATCTTAATTAAATCTTATTAAAGAGATTAAGCTATTAAATAATAAGTATAATACTTAGATTCTAATAAAATTAATTAATAAATTTTCTATCTTATATAGAGATAAAAACTTTATTAAAGTATCTAACGATAATTAAATAAAGATTACGCTATATAATAATTAATTAAGTAAATTATTAAAGTCTAATTATATAAAGATTTACTCTCTAAATATTAATAATAAAATAATAATTAATAATATATTTAACGATTTATAATAATAAGATAGACTTAAATATATTATTAGATCTACCTTTTTAGCTATTCTATATTTATAATTTAGAGAACGTTATTAAATAATAAGTAAACGAAAAGAGCTATAGTAGATATTAGAGGCCTTAATAATTTTATTATTCTAGATATATAACTTATACTATTATAATTAGACGAGTAAAGACTTATAAATTAAATATATAATTTCTTTTTTATTTAGAGCTATCGAGTAAATAAGTAAGCGATCTTTAGTAAGCGATCTTTAATAAGCGATATTTGAATGCCTTACGCTTTAATAGTTATAAGACTAAATTTAAGAATTTTTTCTCTCTTTAAAGACTTATATTTTATTTTATAAATTAAAAAAAATCTTAAAATCTTGATAGAAAATAAAAAAGTTATTCTAAAATTAAATAATATATATCTATTTTTTAATTAGAACTATTCGACTATTATTTTTTAATAATTACGAATATTAATTTATTTATTTATAATAAATTAATTAATCTAATTAAAGAGCGTAATAACTCTAGATTTATAATTAACTATATATATAAATCTAAGATTTTAAAGCTTAGCTCTATCTTATTCTTTTATATATATTAATATTATAATAAGATTATTAAAATATATCTATTTATTAATATATATAATAGAATAAAATAGAATTAAGTTTAAAAATCTTAAATTTATATATATAGCTAATTATAAATTTAATCTTAGTACGCTCTTTAATTAGATTAATTAAATTATCGCGAATAAATAAATAAGCGTTCGCTATTAGAATCGATATAGATATAATATTAATATAGATATATTAAATAAGATATTTAAATATCGAATAATTATATAAATAAAAGATATTAGATAATAATAGATATCTCTATTAAGATACGCTAGACTTTAATAGACTATAGAATTAAATAATATATTAAAAGAGATATAAAGTACGCTTATAATATTATTTCTCTTTATTTATAAAATTATACTTTTATAATTAATAAGTAAAAGAGTAATAGAAATAGTATATATATACGCTCGCTTAAAAATTAAAAAAATAATAAAGAACTTTTAATATTTAAGATTTTTAATATTATAATATTTCTTAACGATAATATAAATAGCGAGAGTTTATATCTTAATCTCTAAATTAATATTATTATTAGCTAGAGATATAATAAGTATAAAAGTTTTAATTTAAAAGAAATTAATAAGATAATAAATAAGTAATAATTATAAGTACTTTAATAAGTAATAATAATTCTTAAGTCGATATTTTAGTATAAAGAATATTAATAAAATAAAATAATTTAATTAATTAAGAAGTCTTAAATTAAGTTAAGTCGCTAGCGTTAAACTTTAATCTAATACTAAATTATATTAAAGTAAATCTCTTCGTAATAAGTTATCTAATTAATATTAATTATACTTAGCGATAATAATAATAAGATCCGCGTATAATCTAATATAACTCTAAGATATATTAAGAATTATATCTAGTAAAAAAGCTAATTTAATAGATTTAATATAAGATTATTATAATATAATATAAAATCTAAAAAATCGATTTCTAAATATAAAAAATAAAGTCGTTATAAAATATCGAATAATTTTAATTCGTTTAAAAGTATAAAATTCGAGATATCTAGTATTAGTAAGCTAGTTATAAATATTATTTATAGAAACTATTAATTATATCTTAATAATTTTCGAATTCGCTATCGTTTAAGTTATATCATTTAAGATTCTTATTAAAACTCTCTTATTTTACTCGATATTTAAAATAATTATTAATAAATTTAAAGACGATAATCTTCTCTACTATTTATTTAATTCGATTCTTAATAGTAATATACTTCGATAAAGAATTAATCTATTTAAATAAGGGATTTATCGATATAAGGCTTAAGAGATTAAGATAAAATATATTATAAATCTTTATATTTATTAAAAGCTTTAAGTAATAAGAGATTTCTATAAGATCTATTACTTTAAATAGATTATATCTCTTATTATTTAATTTTCGAGATAATCGATTTAAAGTAATATTCTTATTACTAAAAAAGATTATATTATTTACTTTAAAAGTAATCTTCTAGTATCGCTTATTAATCTAAATTACTATAACCTTTTAAGTATAATTTATATTACTTTAAATATAATTAAGAATTTATTATATATATTTAATAATATCTTCTACTTAGATAATATTAAGATATTTATAAATAATATTATAGTCGATAATATCTAAGCTAAAACTTATTCGAGAATAAAAACTCTTATTTATAAAGAATAATAAAATACTTATCGCTATAAAAGTAGTATTATTATTAATAAAGTTAATAATAAATAACTATCTAGATTAATTATTTTATATATAATTATAATATATTTAAAAATAATATTTTATATTCTAATTAACTCGTTTAATCTATTTATTAATTTTAAAATAAAAAGCTATTAATAACTTAATCTTAATTTTAAATTATTTATAGAAAACTTTTTATATTATTAATATAAATTAAGAGTTTTTATTCGAAATTATCGACGTCGATAAACTATATAAATAAAAAACCTTCTTAAATAATATATTAATTATCTTTTTAATCGTAATTTCTTTATTTATATTAGAGTATATAATATAATATTATTTCTTAATAAATCGATTTATCGCTATTTAGATAATATTATATTTATCGAATATAAATAAATCTATTATAAAGTTTATCGAGATATTCTATTATCGCTTTTAAGAAATTAATAAAGATTATAATAGATTATATTTTTAATTATAAGAAGTTTTAAATCTATAATAGATATAGTAATTTTAAATATAGATAATTATAATAGCTCTTATATCTTATTAATAATATTCTTATTTAAATAATTTATAAATATAGATTATATCGAAATATTTATATAAAAATTAATCGTATACTTCGCGAATAATACTAATAAATAAATTCTTTAATATTTATAAGCGGTTTTTATAATAGAGTACTTCGTTTTCTATAGAGTATCTATTAAGTATAACTTCGCGAAGTTTATTTTTATCTTTTATAATTATCTTATAAATTTTATTATAAAACTTATTAATCTTATTTTTTTAGATTATTTTATAAAAAATAAAGTCGTTAATAATATATATCTTAATATCTTTATTATTAGATTTTAAATAATTAGATATAAATATTATCTAATATTATTACTTTAAATATTTATTCTTAAAACTATTTAATTTAAAATCGACTATATATATAAATACGTTAATTTTAATATTCTAAAATCTTAGATAATAAATAATTTTAATATTAAATTCGAATAGTATATTTAAATAGCGGGTCTAATAACGACTTAGATCTCTTTTTTTAATAAAGTATATTAAGCTTTTATAATTCGTAAAGATCTTAATAGAGATATTAATATATTTTAATTTAAGATATTAATATTTTAGATAGCGAATAATAATTAATAATTTTTTATTATAAATCTAATAATTATATTTAGTTAAAGTAAAGTTCTTATTATAGAAAGTTATCGAATATAAGATCTTATTTATAATAAGAATAAATAATCGATTTTTCTTATTACGCGCTAATTAGTATATATAATAGAATAAGATAGAGCTAAGTTTAAAAATTTTCAATTTATATATATAGTTAATTATAAATTTAAGTTCGCTATACTCTTTAATTAAATCGATTGAATTAGCTCGATAGCTCTCTTAAGCTCTCTTATTAAAAATTTATATATAGAAATTTTATACTTTAAAGTACTTAGCTTGCGATATATATAGTTACTTTACAATCTCTTAGATTATAAAGCTCGCTTTACGCTTTCTAACGCTATAAAAATTATAAAGTTTAATTTATTATTAATAAATTAAATAAATATTTAAATATAGTAATTATAAGTAAAGGCCTATGAATTAAATTTATAGAGTTGAATTTTTCTAAGTAAAATGAAATTTTAGCCCTAGCTCTAAGTTAAATTAAACTCTAATCGCTTACTATACGTTTTTAATCTACTTTTACTACTATAAAATTAATTTAATCTATATAATATATAGATATATATATATAAAGAGAGGCGCGCTAAGATTTAATTAGAAAGATATATTAAGTATAAAGAATTAATTTATAATAATTATCTATAAAAAATAGAGAAAGACTATATTCTTATAATAAGAAGTAGAATTATCGAAATATTAGAAAGAAATAAAGATAATATATTAATTAGTAATATAAATTTCATAATATCTTCTATCGTAGTAAAATCTTTCGAATAATAAAATAGCTATAAACATCGAACGATTTCAATTTATTTAAATATATATCGTTCGATATTTCTTCTATAGAAGTCTAATTAGCTATAATTATTATAGTAGATTCTTCTCTTATAACGTTATTATAGTAATATATTATATTAATATAATAAGAATAATAAATTAAGTTATAATAGTATTCTCCGCTTACTAAGTAATAATTTAATATAAAATTATAGAGAGTATATAACGTGGGATTTTAGAGAGCTAAGTCGTATTCTTAATAATAATAGCCTTATTATCGCTTAATTTCTTTATAATATTCTTCGTAATATTCTTCGTAATATTCTCCGTAGTATTCTCCGTATTTATCTATTATAGTTTCTTCTCTTACTTTTTAATATAGTAGAAATAATAAACTAAGTTATAGTAGTATTCTTCGCTTACTAAGTAATAATTTAATATAAAATTATAGAGAGTATATAACGTAAGATCTCGAAGAGTTAAGTCGTATTCTTAATAATAATAATCTTATTATCGCTTAATTTCTTTATAATATTCTCTATAATATTCTTCGTAATATTCTTCGTAATATTCTTCGCATTTATTTATTATAATTTCTTCTCTTACTTCTTAATATAGTAAGAATAATAAACTAAGTTATAATAATATTCTTCGCTTATTAAATAATAATTTAATATAGAATCGTAGAGAGTATATAACGTGGAATCTTAGAGAGCTAAGTCGTATTCTTAATATTAGAAGTCTTATTACCGCTTAATTTCTCCGTAGTATTCTCCGTAGTGTTCTTCGTAATATTCTCCGTAGTATTCTTCGTAGTATTCTCCGTAGTATTCTCCGCATTTACCTATTATAGTTTCTTCTCTTACTTCTTCTTTTATAAAGTGTTAAATTAAATAGCTAGCTAAATAACTAACTAAGTAAATTATTAAGCTAATAAAATAAATAATATTAATTAAGCGATTACTCTAATATTACTAGCTTAAGAGAAGTATATAGAAGAGAACGATAGCTATAAATTTATTTAGGCTCTATTAAGAGACTTTAAAATAGAATAATAAAGAATAAATAGAGAAGAAAAACGCGTTTTAGAAGATATTATTAGATTAAAAGATATTATCGCTAGCTTAAAAGAAGTATATAGAGAAAAATATATTCGTTTAAACTCTTTTAAAAGATCTTTTAGCGCGTTTATAAGTAGTAATAGATAGCTATTAAGCTCTCTTACGGCCTTAATTATTAATAATAATAAATTTATTAAGAAGTAGTCTAGAGGCGTTAGTAGGGGCTCTAAAAGGCGGATAAAAGAAATATATATATCTAAAGTATTTAATAACGTTTCCGCGAGGGGTATTAAAAACGATTATATTTATATTAATAAAATTAATAAAATTAATAGAGAGATAGAAGAATAATAATTATATAAATAGATAAAATGATTATTTAATTTCAAACGCGTTTTATATAATTATATTTAAATACTACTTCGCTCTATTAATAGTAAATTAAACTTTATAATTTTTATAGCGTTAGAAAGCGTAAAGCGAGCTTTATAATTTAAGGAATTATAAAGTAACTATATATATTATAAACTAAGTACTTTAAAGTATAAAACTTCTATATATAAATTTTTAATAAGAAAGCTTAAGAGGGCTAGCGAGCTAATTTAGCCGGTCTAACTAAAGAACGTAATAACTCTAAATTTATAATTGACTATATATATAAATTTAAGATTTTCAAGCTTAGCCCTATCTTATTCTTTTATATATACTAATAGTAGTTATATTAGACGCGTTCGAGAGTAAATAATAATTCTTTTATCTATTTATATAATTATTCTTCTTTTATTATTCTATTAATTTACTAATATAAATATAATTATTCTCGATACCCCTCGCGGAAATATTATTAAACGCTTTAGATATATATCTTTTATTCGCCTTTTAGAGCCTCTATTAATACTTCTAGACTATTCTTTAACGAATTTATTATTATTAATAATCGAGGTCGTAAGCGAGCTTAATAGCTATTTACTACTACTTATAAACGCGTTAAAAGATTCTTAAAAAGAGCTTAAATAAATATATTCTTCTTTATAAATTTCTCTTAAGTTAGCGATAATATCTTTTTATTTAGTAATATTATCTCTTAAAACGCGTTTTTCTTCTCTATTTATTCTTTATTATTTTATTTTAATTATATTTCTTTTATAATTCTATTAATTTACTAATATAAATATAATTATTCTTAATATCTCTCGCGAAAATATTACTAAATACTTTAGATATATATATCTCTTTTACTTATCTTTTAAAGCCTCTATTAATATTCTTAGACTATCTCTCGACGAATTTATTATTATTAATAATTAAGATCGTAAGCGAGTTTAATAGTTATTTATTACTACTTATAAACGCGTTAAAAAAATTAAAAATAGCTCGAATAAATTTACGACTATCGTTTTTCTCTATATACTTCTAAGCTAGCGATACTTAATTAGTCGCTTAGTTAATATTATTTACTCTATTAACTTAGTAATTTACTTAGTTAAATTATTAGTTAATTCACTTAATTATTTACTTAATTAATTATTTAGCTAGTTACTTAATCTAATACTCTATAAGAGAAGAAGTAAGAGAAGAAACTATAATAGATAAATACGGAGAATACTACGGAGAATACTATAAAGAAATTAAGCGGTATTAAGACTATTATCGTTAAGAATATAACTTAGCTCTCTAAGATTTTACGTTATATACTCTATACGATTTTATATTAAATTATTACTTAGTAAGCGAAGAATACTACTATAATTTAATTTATTATTTTTATTATATTAATATTAATATATATAAAAGAATAAGATAGAGCTAAATTAGAAAATCTTAAATTTATATATATAACTAATTATTAATTTATTAGATCTACGCTTTTTAATTAAATATCGCGAGTAAATAAATTAGTATTCGTAACTATTAAAAATCTATAAAAATCTATATATAGAAGTTTTTCTCTCTAAAATAATTAGCTTTCTATAAATACTATTACTTTATAATTTCGTAAATTATAGAGCTTAATATACGCTTTCTAACGCTATAAAAATAATAAAGTTTAATCTACTATTAATAGATTAAACTAATATTTAAATATTATAATTATATTAAACGCGTTTAGAAATCGAGATTAGATAATAATTCTTTTATCTATTTATATAACTATTATTTCTCTATTACTCTATTAATTCTACTAATTTTACTAATATAAATATATTTACTCTCTCTACCCCTCGCTCTTATATTATTAAATCTATAAAATATATATACCCCTTCTATCTCTCTTTTAAAGTCTCTATTAACGTCTTTAAATCGTCTTTTAATAAATTCGCTATTACTAATAATTGAGGCCGTAAGCGAGTCTAATAGCTATCTATTACTACTTATAAACGTATTAAAAAATCCTTAAAAAGAGTCTAAACGAATATATTCTTCTTTATATACTTCTTTTAAATTAATAGTAATATCTTTTAAATTAGCGATATTATCTTTTAAGATATATCTTTCTTCTTTATCTATTCTTTATTACTTTATTTTAAAATCTCTTAATACGTATTAAATTTTAAATATTATTAAGAAAAAGCTTTTAAATAAGAGGAAGATATTATTAAAAATTCTTTATTATAAGATTTATTATTAAACTTCTTTAATAATAACTCTTTCAATAATCTACGTTCTTTTAACTTATCTTTTAACTCTTATTTAAATTTTACTTAATCTTTAATAAGACTTATTAATTATATCGCGTATTATTTATATACTATAAAGTCTATATAATATAATTTAAGTCTTATAAATTAGATTTATAATAGCTATAATATTATAAAAAGATAAAATTATTAAATAATACTACGATAGCGAAAAGATTAAAGTCGATATATTTAAAATAGATATTAATTAAGAAGTAGACGATATAGAATAGAATTATAAGAGTATCGAAATAAGTATAAATAATTCGATTAATCTTAACGAGTATATTATTAATTAAATTCTCTATTTTTTAACGCTAGAAATCTTAAATTTTATTAATAATTATAAAGAATTTCGTCGCTATAGCGTTTAGTATAATAATATAATCTCTATAATCTTATAGTAGATTATTATTAATTATTTAATTATTTTATATATATATAAAATTTAGAGAGCGATTATTATTTATATATCTATTCTAACGCCTTTAAAGAGCGAAAAATCGATTTTTAATTAAATCTATATTATAAATAATATCTAAGATTAATCTATAATATAATATAATTTTCTTTTAATCGCGTTTTTTATATTAACTTTATTAAATATAATTATTATAATTATATTAATTAAATATTCTATTATAAAATAGCTATAATTCTTAAAAATATTAATCTCTATATTAATACTCTTAAATCGATATTTAAAAGATTAAAAATTAATTTAAATATAAGAGATTATAAGCTACTTTATAACACTTTATAATATTATAATTTATATATTTATAATCGTTTTATTTTAAATAAGATTACTTTTACTTAGAAAAATAATATTAATAACTTATTAAATATATATAAAATTAGAAATATATTAATAAAAACTTAAAGTAATAAGAGATTTAATATTTTATATTAGTATTTAACTTATATACTTCTATACTCTTCTTTTATCTTCTTATTTAATAAATAATTATAATATAATAATATATTTTATATAGATAATATATTAAATAAAAGTTTTCTTATCTAGCGAAGTAGAAATAGCGAAATTATTTTACGAGTTAAAGGAATTATTAATTAAGATAGCTCTATATAAATAACGCTTATCTTATATTATAGATCTATCTTATTTATTTCTTCTATTCTATCGATTATTAATTTCTTATAAATATATAATATAAAGTTATTCTAATAAGTTAAATCGTTTTCTTTATTATAATAAAATAATAAAATATTTTATTTACGATATCTATATAATTATTAAAAGTAATAAACTTTATTAATTAAAGATAAATTAGAAGATTATTTAGATTAATATTTATTAAGTAATCGTTAATATTTATATTAATAAAGTTATTATAGATAATTAAACTAGTAAATAATATATTATTCTCTCTTTCTTTTATTAAGAAGATCTATAATTTATAAAATAACTCTATTAAGATATTATTACTCTATTTATTAAATTTAATTAATTAAACCTCTTTATAACTTTTATTTATAATTTAAAATAGATCGAGATTATTAAAAATCTTCTATTCGATAAATATACTACTAATTAATTTAATCTAATTATTAAAATATTTAAACTAAAGCTAAAGGCTTTTATAAATAATATTTTAAAAAAAAGATATTAGATATACTTTTATTCTTTTTATATCCTATTATAATATAATAATTTCTTCTTTCTTTTTTTATTTAATAAAATAATTTTTTAAATAGTATATTAATTAGGCGATTAATATAAATTATAATTTCTAAGAGTATTTTTAATATAATTTAGCTCTCTATATATCGTAATTTCTATCGATTAGCTTTATAATATTATTTAAAAAATTTCTTTACTTCTATAAGAGCGAAGTATAGTTAATTAAAATATCGATTAATCTTAATTCTAATTAACTTTATAAGTAATAAATCGAATTCTCGCTTATATCTATATTATAAAATTTTAAAAACGAGGTTTATTATATATCTATATTCTTATTATATTATACTCTAAAGATTAATTCTTTAATATCGCTAAGATTAACGCTATTATTAATACTAAGATTTCTAATTAAAATTTATTTTCTAATCTTTATATAATTATTATTAAATATATACTTTATAGAAATTATAATTAATATACTATTAATAAAATAGATATTATTTTATTTTATTAGAATTTAGATAAAAATATATATAATAAATAATTTTCGAAGAACTTTAATAATTATATTATCTTTAAATTAGATTTTAAATATTCTATATATCGTTAATATAGATTTATTAAAATATTAAATAATAAATTTAAGTAGAATTATTAGATAATATTTTATAGTTTTTATTTATTAATTAAATATAACGCTTATATTAATATAGAGATTTATATTAATATTAAAGTTTATAAATATATTTTTAAATATATTTATAAGAATAGTAATTAAGCTAGTTTTTAAATAGAGTATAAAAATAATATAGATTAAAATAATATAGAGCTAGATTAAATAGATAAGATTTAAAACTATTAAAATATATAATAAATAAACTCTATAAAAGCTTATTAAAGTATTTTTAGCTTTAAATTATATAGTTATAATTCTTCTATTAAATACTTATTTATTTATCTTTTAAATTAATATAATATAATATTTAATAATAATAATAATTTAAATTAAATAATTAATATAATATATAAATATTAGATTAAGCTAATAGTCTTCTTTTAATTAAATTAATAATATTAATAGCGAAGATAAATAGAAGATCTCTTCTATATCGATTTATTAAAGTAATATATTTAAAAAAAAGCGAGATATATTTAAATAGAGTTTATATTAGAGATATAGAAGTATTATTATAAGAATATATTATATTAATTTAAATATTAAGAAGCTCTTTTATCTATAATACCTTCTTCTAAATATATTAAATTCTATATTTTTTAAAGACTTATATATAATAGATAATAATATTCTTTCTTTTTACTATAATATTTATATAATAAAAGATTTATTTTATAATAATATTAAATAGAATTAAATATTAAATAAAGTAGCGGTTTAATAGAGAAAATATTATTTATAAAGTCTTTTTATAATAATCTTATTATAATATAAGCTCGATAACTTTTTAAATTTATAAAATAATTATAAATTAAGATATATAGATATTTTCTTCTTTAATAAATAGAAATATTTTAAATATAATAAAAATAGCTTATCGCGCTAATAGTAATATTAAAATATTATAACTTTTTTTAATATAATATTTCTTTTTTTATATATTAAAACTTTCTATATTAGATATATTTTTTCTTAATAATTTCTTTTATAAATTAAAGTATTTTAAATTATAGAATAAAAAGATTTTCGCGCTAACGATGATTTTAAAATATCGCGATTTTTTTTAATATAATATTCTCTTTTTAGTTACTAAAACCTTTCGCGTTAGGCGTATTTTTCCTTTTTTTATTCGTAAATAATTTAATTCTCCTCTTATACTTTGCGTATATTTCTTAATTAATATTTATTATTCTTTATTTAGATTATTTAATAATCTTATTTATATCCTTTAGATTTAGTATTATATCTTTTCTCTATTAAATAATACGTAATATAAGTAGATCGTCGCGGAAGACTTCTATCTTTATTTGATATAAATTCGTTTAAAGAAAATAATATTATTTTTAGTTTTTATTATTAATTTTAATCTATTCGCGATTTAGTAAGAATATAAATAATATTATACTAGTAATTAAAATCGACTTTTATACGAAGTATATAACTATTAAATTAATATTTAAGATTAAATATAAATAAATTTTAATAATAATTAAATTATTATAATTAACGCTATTTAGAATATAGTCTTTTATTCTAATAGCTAACTTTTTTTTTTAATAATTATAAAAATATTAATAAGACTATACTTTAGAATATTATATTATAAAGAATATAAAATAATTTTAAAATAGCTATTACTATAATTTTATCTAGTATTATCTTTATTTTTCTTTAAAATAATATTATCGCTTATTCTTACTTTAAGATTTCTCTTAATATTATTATTTAATTTAATTATAATATATCGATAGAGTCTAATTTAGCTTAATTATTAAAGATAATTAAGCTTATTTTCTAAAATAAGATTTTTATATAAAATCGCTATAATATTAAGATTATCGATTATATATTTTAAGATATTTAAAAAAATTCTACTTCTTTTATTAATATAGTTATATACTTCTATAATAACTTTTATTAAATTCTTTTAATTATTAAAAGTATTAAATTAGATTATATCGCTTAAGCTACGTTAAGAGTATTCTATCTTTAAAATTATATTTAAATTTTTAAATTAATAAAAAATATAAGACTTTAAAATTTTAATCTAAGTAATTAAGATTAAATTAATATAAAGAAATTCGCTTAAAAACTATTAGATATAGATAATAATATCTTAATAAGTTTTAAAGAATAAGAAGTAATTAATTAATTTATTAGATAATTATTAAATAACTTTATTACTTAGCTAATTAATATTATTTATAATAATTTTAACTTATATTAAATAGCTAATTTCTATATATCTAAAATAATTCTTTATACTCTTAATAAGAATATTATTTAATTTAATAATTAAGTTCTTAATAAGTTTTTTAAAATTAAGATTATTTATAATAGTAGAGATTAAGTCGTTAATAAGAAAGATAGCTTTCTTCTATCTATTAAAATAATAAATATCTTTAAATTAACCTCGCTTTTATTCTATTATTTAAAGTTAAAATAAGATTATATAATAATATTATTAAGAAATTTAAAGTAGTATATAGATCTATATAATAAAATACGTTTATAAATTAAATATATTAAATCTAAGATATTTAATTATTATATTTTTAAAGATAAATATAATAATAAATAATATTATATATTATATATTTCTTTAACTTCGCTTAATTTAAATAATCTATATATTTTCTTTTAATATATTTAATTTTTAATTTAATTAATTTTTAATATAATAATTAATAAGTTTTAAAATTAATTATTATAGTAGATTAATCTATAATTATATTTCGAGGTTTTTATTTATAATTAATTATATATAAATTTAAGCTAAATTATTAATAAAACTAGTCTATTAATTATAATTTTAAGCGATCTATTAAGAAGATAATCTACTCGATTAATAAGATATATTAAGAATAAGATTATTAAATAAATACTTCTTTTTTAGATAAGAATATAATTAATTAGTAATTTATAGTAATAGAAGTAGATTATTTATCGTATAGAAAGTAAATAGAATTCGATTTAACTTAGAGTTAGAGCTTTTATCTTTTTTATTAATTTTATAGTAATAAAAGTAGATTAAAAACGTATAGTAAGCGATTAGAGTTCGATTTAACTTAGAGCTAAGATTAAAATTTTATTTAACTTAGTTTTTTTATTTAACTTAGAAAAATGAAAAATTTAACTCTATGAATTTAATTTATAGGCCTTTACTTATACTACTATAATAACGTTAGAAACTATAATAGATAAATACGGAGAATACTATAAAGAATACTACGGAGAAATTAAGCGATAATAAGATTATTATCGTTAAGAATACGACTTAGCTCTCTAAGATCCTACGTTATATACTCTCTACGATTCTATATTAAATTATTACTTAGTAAGCGAAGAATACTACTATAACTTAGTCTATTATTCTTATTATATTAATATAGTATATTACTATAATAATATTAGAAACTATAATAGATAAATGCGAAGAATACTACGAAGAATACTACGAAGAATACTACGAAGAATATTGCGGAGATATTAAGTAGTAATAAGACTATTATTATTAAGAATACGACTTAGCTCTCTAAGATTCCACGTTATATACTCTCTATAATTCTATATTAAATTATTAATTAGTAAGCGAAGAATATTACTATAACTTAGTCTATTATCTCTATTATATTAATATAATATATTACTATAATAACGTTATAAGAGAAGAATTTACTACGATAATTATAGCTAATTAGACCTCTATAGAAGAAATATTAAACGATATATATTTAAACGAATTAGAATTATTCGATATCTTACTCTAATAGCTATTTTATTATTCGAAAGATTTTACTACGATAGAAGATAATATAAGATTTATACTACTAATTAGTATATTATCTTTATTTCTTTTTAATATTTCGATACTTCTTATTATAAGAATATAGTCTCTCTCTATTTTTTATAAATAATTATTATAAATTAATTCTTTATACTCGATATACCTTTCTAATTAAGCCTTAGCGCGCCTCTCTCCGTATATATATACTTATATTATATAGATTAAATTAATTTTATAATAGTAAAAGTAGATTAAAAATATATAGTAAGCGATTAGAGTTTAATTTAACTTAGAGCTAGAGCTAAAATTCGATTTAACTTAGAAAAATTCAACTTTATAAATTTAATTCATAGGTCTTTACTTATTAGTAGTATAATATAATATTAATTTTAGCGATATTAATAAATTATAGATTTATATCTTATTTTTATCTTATATCTTTAAAAGTAAATATAAATCTCTTTTTATTAGTTATTTCGCTAAAGGTATTCGAGTCAATAGTAAAGTCGAAGTTAGCGTTATATACGAACTAAGAAGAAGATTTTCTTTTTAAGATAATCTATAGAGTAAGGAATTTTAATTTTAAATTTAATAAGATAGCGAGATTCTCTATTATTAAGATCTTATTATCGTTATAATTATAGCGATCTAATATAAAAAGAATCTTATTCTTTATTATATCGAGAAATATCTTATATTTATTTATCTACGATTTTCTTAAAATTATATTATATATAAGGGGGTAATAAGTATAAAATACGTTCTCTTTAATAGCTATTTACTATTAATATGGAAAGTAAATAGTAGATAATAGATCTTCTCGTAATTCTGTCGTTATAATTCTTTAAAGATTTAGATTTTAATAGTAAAACTAATTTTAATAGTAATTCTTCGTAAACTCTATAAATTAGAAACTTATTAATAATTATATATATCTTAATATACTTACTATTAATAAGAGCGTTTTATAATAAGTATTTTCGTCTTTATAATAATAGCGTAATTTATATTCTAAAAGAATAACGCGCTAAAGAATTATTAGAAGTTTTTAATAGATATATATTATAAATATTCTTTACTATAACTTTAATAGAGACTATTTATTTCTTAAATTCTTAGAGGCTTTATAAGCGTCGACTAATAGATTTATCTTATATTCGTTATTAATAATAAGTTCGTAAATTCTTATCTCTTATAAGGCCTTCTTATTAATATTAGTTTATTTCTATATTAAATAGTTACGCCTTATATAATTCATTTTTCTATAATTAAAATATATTAAATTTCTTAAATCTATATCGATTATCGTTTTTAATATACTCTAAAAAGTATTTAGAGTATAAATACTCGATATAATAGCGAAAGATATATAATTCTCGATTATAGCGATAATTATCTTTCTTATTCGAGTTATAATAGTTTTAGAAGTTATTTTATTAATAACTAGAGCTAGATATCGTTTATAGTTTATATACTATAAATTATTATTATTTATAAGATATTTCTTAATATCTCTTAAAAGTATAGATTTTCGATTAGAAAGGCTTATAAAAATAATATAGAGTTAAATATATATTTATAACTTAATATTTAAATTATTTCTTAAATAAATTTTATTATAATTAAGTATAGAATTAAGTTTAATAAATTTTATATAAAATCTATTAAAGAACTAGTTTATTTATTAGAGAGAATTATAATTATATCTTATCTTTTTATAATAATTTATCTCTTTATAGATCTTAATTAGCTAGTTTATAATCTCGTTAATTAATATATAGAAGTTTATAATATTTCTATATCTTCTATTTAGAATATAAGAGATTACTTTTCTATCTATATATAATAGAAGATAAATAATCTAAGACGTTTTTATAGAATAATAGTCTTTATTATTCGATAACTTTTCCTCTATTTTAACTAATTAATTCTTTTATACGAGATTCTTATTATTAATAAAGAAGAAAGAATTCGATAATTTAATAAACTTCTCTTTTCTATAGATAGAAAGTAAAATTTAAACGAACTTTAATAGAGTTAACGCTTATATCTTAGAAATAACTTATAAATCTTTAAATATATTTAATTATAATATTATTAGCTATTATTAAAGCTCTTTATTATATTCTTATAACTTCTTAATCTTAATATTAACTTACTTTAAGCGTTATTAAATCTTATCTTATTAATTTATTATCTTATTCTTTTTAATTTTAAAATTAATATATTATTTAGCTATATCTCGAAATTAGTCTTATTAATAATAAAGATTATAAAGTATAATAAGAAACTAATTAGATTTTTTATCGATTTAATAGCGTAGTTAATTAATATTAATAATCTATTAAAAGTTTATAATAGCCTCGATATTCTCTACTATATCGTTAAATAATAAAAATTATTATTAATTAAATATCTAAATAAGAAGATTATTAACTTAATTTATCTTATTTAATTATATATTTATAATTTATAATAATTTTAAAATAAAAAGAAACTCTTTTTTCTTTTAAGTTTTTAATATTATAAATATTAAATAATAAAGAGAATAAAGAAAATTCTTATAATATCTTTTATAAGGCTTTATTATAAATTCGAAAAATAATATTATATTTTATAAAGACTTTTTTCTTTAATTTATAAATTATTTAAATTATCGTAAAAATTATAAATAATCTAAATATTATTCTTTTAAATACTTTTACTTCGCTTAGAGAATTAATTATATAATTATTAAATTAAGTAGTAATTTTTTTAAATTTATTAATTATATAAATAAACTAATTTAGTAATTACTTTATTTCTCTAACTAATTATAAAGCTATTACGCTATCTCGATAAATACTCTTTATAACGTATTATCTATATAATAGATTTACTTAAAAATATAATAACTTAACTTAATATCTTACTAAAGCTTCTATTAATAGATTTCTTAAATTTATTTATTAATTCGAATATAGTAAGTAAGATAATCTAGTTATAGTATTAATATCGATATAGATATAGTATTAATATAAATATATTAAATAAGATAATTAGATATCGAATAATTATATAAATAGAAGATATTAGATAGTAGTAGATAGCTTTACTAAGATACGCTAGGCCCTAATAGGTTATAGAGCTAAATAATATATTAAGAAAGACGAGTAAAGATCTATAAATTAAATTCATAATCGTTTTTTTTAATTAGGGCTATCGAGTAAATTTAATAAGCGATCTTTAATAAGCGATCTTTGATAAGCGATATTTAAATTCCTTATCTTTAAATATCTATAAGACTAAATTTAGTAATTCCCTCTTTATTTAAAAGCCCACATTACGTTCTATAATTTAAAGGAAATTTTACAATATTTTATAGAAAATAAAAAGGTTATTCTAAAATCAAATAATATACACCTGTTTTTTAATTAAGGCTGTCGAGCGAACTTTAATAAGCGATATTTGAATTCCTTACGCTTTAATAATTATAAGACTAAATTTAAAAATTCTTTTTTTATCTAAAAGCCTATATTTCGTTCTATAGTTTAAAAAAAGAATCTTAAAATTTTAATAGAAAATAAAAAAGTTATTCTATATATTAATAATATATATCTATTTTTTTAATAAGGGAGGTGTAGGAGGGCGAGATTTTAATAGTTACGAACGCTAATTTATTTATCTACGATAACTTAGATAATCTAATTAAAAAGTATAGAGAATTCGAATTTATAATTAGCTATATATATAAATTTAAGATTTTTAAGCTTAGCTTTATCTTATTCTATTCTATATACTAATTAAAAAGCGTAGAGAACTTAAATTTATAATTAACTATATATATAAATTCAAGATTTTTAAGCTTAGCTTTATCTTATTCTATTATATATACTAATATAGAATATACTTATAATATTCCTTATTATTAAAATCTTATCTCTCCGCGTCTCTCTTATTAAAAAGATAGATATATATTATTTATATATAGAATAACCTTCTTATTTTCTATTAAAATTTTAAGATTTTCTTTTTAAATTATAAAATAAAATATAAGCTTTTAGATAAAAAAAGAATTTCTAGATTTAATCTTATAATTATTAAAGCGTAAGAAATTTAAATATCGCTTATTAAAGTTCGCTCGATAGTCGAATAACTCTAATTAGATATATATTATTTAAACTTAAAATAATATTTTTATTTTCTATTAAAATTTTAAAATCTTTCTCTTAAATCATAGAACGAAATATAGACTTTTAGAAAAAAAAATTTTCAAATTTAGTCTTATAATTATTAAAGCGTTAGAAATTTAAATATCGCTTATTAAAGTTCGCTCTATAGCCGAATAGCTCTAATTAGATATATATTATTTAATTTTAAATAACATTTTTATTTTCTATTAGAATTTATAATCTCTTTTTTAAATTATAAAACGAAATATAGACTTTTAAACGATAGAAAGAATTTTTAAATTTAGTCTTATAAATATTTAAAGATAGAGAATTTAAATATCGCTTATTAAAAACTTATTTACTTTATTAAAAATACTCTTTTATATAAACTTAGATAGTCGAGTAATAATAATTTTAATAAATTTCGAAACTATTTCGCTTTCTTCTCGATTCGAATCTATAAATCTCCCTCGCTAAAAAATTCTAAAATCGTAGAATTATAAAATCGTAAAATTATAAAATTAATAATATTCTATAAATTATAAAATTAAAAATAATAATAATTAATATGAAAGAACTTTTATTAATATTATAATTAACTTCTTATTAATTAAAGTTAAATTAATTTAAAGTTAATTAATTTCTTAAAAACTTATTAATTATATAACTTCTTTTTTTTCTATTAAAATCTTTTAATTTTTTTTAAATTATAGAATATAATATATACTTCTAAATAATTTAGAAACTATTAAATTCGATCTCTTAATTCTAAGTAAATCTGAATCTAAAAAATATTTACTCTTCGAGAGTCGAATTTAATCTCGAAATAAGATTTAAAGATTAATTACATTTTATAAATATAATCTATAGATTTAAACTTATTTATACTTAATATATAATAATTATAATAGTAATAGATATAATAGTAATAGCTATAATAGTAATAGCTATAATAGTAATAATTATTATATTAAATCTATCGAATAAAAATAGTCGTTAATTAAAATAATAACTAGAATAGTTACTTATACTTTTAAATATAGAAATCTTAATTAGAATATCTTATATATATAATATTTTATAATATAATATTAAATATATATTATATCGTAATATATATCGTTAAGATCTTATATCTATTATAATAAAAAAAGATATAATATTTAACTCTATTTATATTATATTCGAATACGATATAATATTACTTAGTATAAAATATTTCGTAAGATATATTATATCTTTTCGACTAGTAATTATATACTTATTAAGAATACTAACTTTTATTAGAAAGAACTATTAATTTATTAAACTCGAAATTATAGAATTTATTTAAATTATTAAGAAGAATCGATATCTTATAAAATTCTTTAAGTAATTTATTATTATTTAAATTAATTATTTGACTATTCTCGATATTATAAACTAATCTTCTAGTACTTTTATAATTTTTATAATAAACTTAAATATATAGCTAATATATACTTCTTAGTTTCTTTATTAATTTTATCTTCATATAAGATATAAGCTTAATAAGAAATATATTATATTAGATACTCTCTTATATTTTATTAATAAAAATAAGTTAATATTACTTAAAGACTATTTAAAGCTTAATATCTTATTTATTTATATTATATAAATAATAGATTATAATAATATCTATAATTACTCTATTAAAATAGTAGAGATAAATAAAGCCTTTCGTAGTAAGCTTATTATTAGATATAATATAAATTTAAACTAAATAAGGATTAATAGTATTATTAATATTAACGAGTAAAGGCCTATGAATTAAATTCATAATTTTTTTTTAATTAGGGCTATCGAGTAAATAGATAAGCGATCTTTAATAAGTGAACTTTGATAAGCGATATTTGAGTTTCTTACGCTTTAATAATTATAAGACTAAATTTCAGAATTCTTAAAAATCTGAAAAGCGTAAATAGCGCTTTATAATTTAAAAAAGAAATTAAAATTTTAATAGAAAATAAAAAAGTTATTTCTATTATAAATAACGTATATCTATTTTTTTAATAAGAAGTCTCGAAAGGACTAGCGAGCTAACTTAGTCGATTTAATTAAAGAGCGTAATAACTCTAAATTTATAATTAACTATATATATAAATTTAAGATTTTTTAGATTAGATCTATCTTATTCTTTTATATATATTAATATAAAGCTAATAGTAAAGAGCGAGAGCGCCGAGCTTTCTTTTATTTATAATATTATAAATCTTAATCTTATTTTTTATAAGAATAAATTTATTTATTTTAAGCGATTATATATATACTAATTACTAATTAATAATATTCTCGAAATCGTCTATAATAATAGTTATTTTAATTTTAAAAGATCTTCTAATATAATCTCTAAATTATAGTATATATAAAAATTATCTAAGTACTTTTATTAGTATATATAAAAGAATAAGATAAAGCTAAGTTTAAAAATCTTAAATTTATATATATAGTTAATTATAAATTCGAGTTCGCTATACTTTCTAACTAGACTATCTAAGTTAACTAACTAGCTCTTTCGCGTCTTCTTATTAATAATCTATATATAAAAGTCTTATATTATAAAATAACTAGCTCTCTAAGAAAACTATTACTTTATAATTTTCGAGTCGAGGTTTTAACGAAGTAAGATAAGATTAGAGTAAGGTTTTTCTATCGAGATAATAGAAGTACTTCGCTACTTCGTTAAGTCTATTAATTAGATTAACTCGAGACTATTACTCTTATAACGTTTTTATAATATCTCTATAGCGTCTTAATCTTATATATCTTATACTCTAATTTAGACTACGATATTATATTCTACGAGTAAAGACCTATAAATTAAACTTATAGTCATTTTTTTTATTAGAGTCTAATGGGCTATCGAGTAAATAGATAAGCGATCTTTAATAAGCGAACTTTAATAAGCGATATTTGAATTCCTTACGCTTTAATAATTATCAGATAAATTTTTAAAATTCTTAAAAATTCGAAAAGCACAAATAGCGTTTTAAAGTTTTTAAAAAAAATTCAAAATTTTAATAGAAAATAAAAAGGTTATTACTATTATAAATAATATATATTTATAATTTAATAAGAAAGGCGTAAGAGAGCGAGATTTTAATAATTGCGAATACTAATTTATTTACTCGCGATAACTTAGCGAGTTTAATTAAAGAGGGTAGTAATTCTAAATTAATAATTAACTGCATATATAAATTCAAGATTTTCTAGTTTAGTTTTATCTTATTCTTTTATATATACTAATACTCTATTTTATTCTATTCTTAATATATTTTATTAAAATTTAGAGAGATCGTTTAGAGGTATTTAAGATCTATCGAATTAACGAAGTATATCTTAAAATCTCGACTTCGAGTTAAGACGAGATCGAGGTTTTAAAAAAACTCGAAACCTCGACCTAAAACCCCACCACGACCCCGACTCCCTCGAAACTCTATCGAGATTCCCCGCCTCGTTACGTAGCGTAATAATTGATTATAAATTCGAGTTCGCTACGCTCTTTAATTAGATCGATTAACTTATTATAAATAAACGAGTAAAGGCCTATAAATTAAATTTATAATTATTTTTTTAATTAGGGCTATCGAGTAAGTAGATAAGCGAACTTTAGTAAGCGAACCTTAGTAAGCGATATTTGAATTCCTTACGCTTTAATAATTATAAGATTAAATCTCAAATTTCTCAAAAATTCGAAAAGCACAGATAGCGCTTTAAAATTTAAAAAAAAAATCTTAAAGTTTTAATAGAAAATAAAAAAGTTATTCTATATATTAATAACGTATATCTATTTTTTTAATAAGAGAGACGTAGAAGAGAGAGATTTTGATAATTATAAACGCTAATTTATTTACTCGCGATAATTTAGTCGATCTAATTAAAGAGCGTAGCGAACTTAAATTAATAATTAATTATATATATAAATTCAAGATTTTTAAGCTTAGCTCTATCTTATTCTTTTATATATACTAATTAATTAATATTTATAATTATTAAAATCTCTTATTCTATATTTAATTCTTTAATAACTTTATTATTCTCTATTAAAATCTTTAATTTTTTTTAAATTATAGCTCGTAACCTACGCTTTTTAATACTCTAGAATTTTTAGAATTTAATCTTATAACTATTAAAAGATAAGATACTTAAATATCTCTTTTTAAAGATCGCTTATCGATAGCTCTAATTAAAAAAAAAATTATAAATTTAATATATAAATCTTTACTCGTACTCTATAAAAGAAGAAGTAAGAGAAGAAACTATAAAAAATAAATGCGGAGAATATTATAAAGAATATTACGAAGAAATTAAGTAATAATAAGATTACTATCGTTAAGAATACGACTTAGCTCTTTAAGATTCTACGTTATATACTCTCTATAATTCTATATTAAATTATTATTTAATAAGCGAAGAATACTATTATAACTTAGTTTATTATTCTTAAAATTTTAATTAATATATATAAAAGAATAAGATAGAATTAAGCTTAAAAATTTTAAATTTATATATATACTTAATTATAAATTTAGAGTTACTACGCTCTTTAATTAAATCGATTAAGTTATCGCGAATAAATAAATTAGCGTTCGCAATTATTAAATATCCGTAATTATTAAAAAATAGATATACGTTATTAATATATAGAATAACTTTTTTATTTTCTATTAAAATTTTAAGATTTTTTTTAAAAATTATAAATCGAAGTTTACGCTATTTAACGATGAAAAAATTATAAAATTCGATCTTATAATTATTAAAAAATAGAGAGCTTAAAGATCGTTTATCAAAGTTCGCTCGATAGCTTTAATTAAAAAATGAATGTATATTATTTAATTTTAGAATAACTTTTTTATTTTCTATTAAATCTTAAGATTTTTAATTTAAATTTTAAAATATAATATAAGCTTTTAGATAAAAAAAGGATTATTAATTTTAACCTTATAAATATTTAAATATAAGAAATTTAAATTTTATCTATTAAAAGTTCGCTAATTAAATTTACTAGATAATTGTAATTAAAAATAAATGATTATAAATTTAATTTATAAGTCTTTACTCGTCTTAAAATATATAATTAATAATTTCAATATTATAGCGATTTTATATAAAGATTTTATTTTAAAAAATAAATTTAATTATCTTTAATAATTAAATTAAATTAGACTTTATCGATATATCGTAATTAAATTAAGTAATAATATTAAAAAAATCTTAAAGTAAGAATAAGCGATAATATTATTTTAAAAAAGAATAAAGATAATATTAAATAAAGCTATAGTAATAGCTATCTTAGAGTTATATTATACTCTTTATATTATAATATTTTAAAATATAAATTTATTAATATCTCTATAGCTATTTAGAAAAAAGAGTTAATTATTAAGATAAGAGATTATATTTTAAATATCTTTAATTATAATAATTTAACTATTATTAAAAGTCGCTTATATCTATTTCTAGATATTAATTTAATAACTATACTCTTTTTAAAACTATCGTTAGCGCGATAATCTTTTTATTCTATAATTTAAAATAGTTTAATTTATTAAAGAGATTATTAAGAAAAAATATATCTAATATAAAAAATTTTAATTTATAAAAAAAGAAATATTATATTAAAAAAAGTTATAATAGTTTAAAACTACTATTAGCGCGATAAACTATTTATATTATACTTAATAATTTTCTATTTAATTAAAAAGAAATTACCTATATATCTTAATTTATAATTATTTTATAGATTTAGAGAGTTATCGAATTTATATTATAATAGAATTATTATAAAGAGATCTTATAAGATATATTCTCTCTATTAAATTATTACTTTATTTAATATTTAATTTTATTTAATTTTATTATAAAGTAAATCTTTTATTATATAAATATTATAATAGAAAGAGAGAATTATTATTTATTATATCTAAATATTTAAAGATTATAGAATTTAATATATTTAAAAGAAGATATCGTAGATAAAAGAGCTCTCTAGCGTTTAAATTAATATAATTTTTTTTAATAATATCTCTATATCTCTAATATAAACTTTATTTAAATATATCTTATTTATTCTTTTTTTAAATATGTTATTTTAATAAATTAAGATAAAAAAATGTTCTATTTATCTTTATTATTAATATTATTAATTTAATTAAAAAAAGCTATTAGCTTAATCTAATATTTATATACTATATTAATTATATAAAATAGATTATTATTATTATTATCAAATATTATATTATATTAATTTAAAAGATAAATAAATTAATATTTAATAGAAGAATTATAAATATAGAAAGATAAAATTTCAAATTCTTTAATAGACTTTTATAGAATCTATTTATTATATATCTTAATATTTTTAAATCTTATTTATCTAATTCAAATCTATATTATCTTAATTTATATTTTTATTATATTCTATTTAAAGATTAATCTAATAACTAATTTTATAAATATATTTAAAAAAATATATAAATATTAATATTAGCGTAAATCTTTAATATTAATATAAGTATTATATTTAATTAATAGATAAAGATTATAGAGTATTATCTAATATCTTTATAAACTTATATTAATAATATATAATATATAAAATATTTAATTTAAAGATAATATAATTATTAAAATTCTTCGAAAATTGCTTACTATATATATTCTTATTTAAATTCTAATAAGATAAAATAATATCTATTTTATTAATAGTATATTAATTATAATTTCTATAAAGTATATATCTAATAATAATTATTTAGAGATTAGAAAATAGATTTTAATTAGAGATCTTAGTATTAATAGCGATATCGATCTTAATAATATTAAAAAATTAATCTTTAAAATATTGAATAATAAAAAAACGAGTAAAGATCTAGAAATTAAATTTATAATTTTTTTTTAATTAAGACTATTAAGTAAATAGATAAGCGATCTTTAATATTTTTACGCTTTAATAGTTATAAGACTAAATTTAAAAATTCTTTTTTTATCTAAAAGTCTATATTTCGTTTTATAATTTAAAAAATTTTTAAACTTTTAATAGAAATTAAAAATATTATTCTATATTTTAATAACTACGAATATTAATATATTTATTCGCGATAGTTTAATTAATTTAATTAAAAAGTATAGTAATTTTAAATTTATAATTAATTAGTATATATAACTTTAAGATTTTTAAGCTTAGCTCTTTCTTATTCTTTTATATAAAATTTTATTTTTAAAATTCTATAATATAGATATAGATAAGAACTTAATTTATTATTAATAAAATTAGTTAAAGTTGAAGCAAAAATAATATTCTAATAAAATTAGTTTATAAGTTATAATTTTTCTTAATAGAAGAAAGAAAAATAATATATTATTTATTAGCTTAATTAGTATATATAAAAGAATAAAGTAGAGCTAAGCTTAAAAATCTTAAATTTATATATATAGCTAATTATAAATTTAGATTTACTACGCTCTTTAATTAAATCGACTAAGTTATCGCGGATAAATAAATTAGTATTCGCAACTATTAAAGAAATGTACTCGAATAGCCCTAATTAAAAAATAGGTATACATTATTTAATTTTAGAATAACTTTTTAATTTTCTATTAAAATTTGAAGATTTCTTTTTTAAATTATAGAACGAAATGTAAGCTTTTAGAAAAAAAAAATTTCTAAATTTAGTCTGATAATTATTAAAGCGCAAGGAATTCAAATATCGCTTATTAGAGTTCGCTCGATAGTCGGATAGCTCGCTCACCTATTTACTCGATAGCCCTAATTTAAAAAAAAAAATGAATTTAATTTATAAACCTTTACTTCTTATTTATAATAACGTTATTAATATAAATATTAATAAATATTTAATAAATATTATTTTAAATATATTTCTAATTTATCTTTAGTTAATAGAGTTAATTACTTTTAATAGTTATATATATATTATAAATAAAATATTATAACAATCTATTTTAATAAAAAACGTTTAAATTTATTAGATTTAATTTATATTATTAATATATATAATAGAATAAAATAAAGTTAAGTTTAAAAATCTTAAATTTATATATATAGTTAATTTTAATTTTAAGATTATTACGCTTTCTAATTATATTAATTAAACTATTATAACTTATATAAATAAAAACTATTAATATTCGTAGTTATTAGAAAAATAAATATATATAATTAATATATAGAATAACCTTTTTATTTTCTATTAAAATTTCAAGATTTTTTTTTAATTTATAGAATTAAATAAAAGCTCTTATATAAAAAAAGAATTTCTAAATTTAATCTTATAATTATTAAAGCGTAAGAAATTTAAATATCGCTTATTAGAACTCGCTTAACAGTCGAATAGCTCTAGTTAAATATATATTATTTAACTTTAAAATAACTTTTTAATTTTCTATTAAAACTTTAATATTTTTTTTTAAATTATAAAATAAAATATAAGTATTTAGATAAAAAACGAATTTTTAAGTTTAGTCTTATAATTATTAAAGAATAATAAATTTAAATATTACTTATTTAAGTTCGCTCGACTACTTTAATTAAAAAATAGAAATATATTATTTAATTTTAAAATAATAATCTTATTTTCTATTAGAATTTTTTAATTCTAGATTATAGAATAAGAACGTAATTCTTAATAAGTACTCGAAATAGAAAAAGATATTTATATTTATTATTATATTAACTTATAAGTAGAATAAATAAAGAAATTAGATACTTTTAATAAAGAAAGTAAGCAATTTTTTAGACGTAAGTACTTTCTTAGAAGTAGATACTTTCTTATACTTTTTTACAAATAAGTACTTTTTTAGAAACTATTTTATTATTTTTTAATATATCTATTAGTCCTTTATAATACTATTATATTATCTATTAAAATATTAAAATTAATAAAATTAATAGAAGTAACGAGATTCTTTTTAGAAGTAACTAGGTTTCTAAAAATAGTCGAATTCTTTATAACGATCTAAACTTTTATTAGAGTTCTCGAAGTTATTTTTAAAAGGAATCTCGAAATTAATATTAAAGTTTTCTAAAATCTTAAAATTCCTTTCGAAAAAAACTTCGAAGTCGATGTTTAATAAAGAATATAACTTCGAAAATAGTCTCTTTTTTATTAAAAAATAGAATTACGACGTATTAAAGCTCTAAAAGCTCTTTTTAATCGTAATATTAAAGTTTTCTAAAATTCTAAATTTACTTTTAAGAGAAATCTTAAGAAAAAATAGTCTCTTTCTTATAAAGATATAGAATAGCGATATATTAAAGCTCTAGAAGTTTTTTTTTAATTATACTTACTTATAAATATTATATTTATTAATTAATTTCTAAATATATCTAAAATTATCGATATTATATTAAATATGATACTCGTTATTATAATTCTTTTTATTTAATAAAATAATATATCTTATTTTATAATATCTAGTTTTTAAAAAGAATCTTAATCTTATCTTTTATCTCTACTACGTAAGAAGAATTAATATTCTATATTCTTTAATAAGAATTCTTATTCTTAAAAGCGAGTTTTAATTATATTATTAATATTATAGAGTAAATTATTATTATAGAAACAGATTTTAAATAATAAGCGAGTACTTCTATCTTTTTAAAAATCTTAAATAAATTAATATATTAATAATATAGCTTACGATTATTAATATTAGAAAGTTTATATTTATAATTTAAATATAAATAAATTATACTTTCTTTAATTAATTTAAAAGATTTATATAATTTATTATAGTAAGCTTTAGCTATAATATTCGCGAAAGCTAATAAATTCTTCGATTACTTATACTTTAGCTATTATAAACGTATAAAACCTTTATATAAAAGCTCGAAAAGAAGTTTAAGAGAATTATATATATTAAATTTATAGATTATATTATTTAATAATACTTTACTAGATTAATTTTTAGAGTTATTTAAGTTATTTTATAAGTATAAAAGTATTAATATCTAATCTAGAGTAAGATTCGTTATAATAAAATATTATATAGTAATTTCTATAATCTAATTTAAATATTTAAATTATTTACTCTTTTAAGAGTAATAAATAATAAAAGTAAGAATATCTATTTTTAACTTCTAGAAGATTCTTTATTAAAATTCGAATATAAACTTAATATTATAATTCGAGATTATCGCTAATAAAATATCTTAATTAATATATATAAAAGAATAAATAGAGCTAAGCTTAAAAATCTCAAATTTATATATATAGTTAATTATTAATTTAGAGTTACTACGCTCTTTAATTAGATCGACTAAATTATTATAAGTAAATAAATTAGCGTTCGTAATTATTAAAATCTCGCTCTTCTACGCCTTTCTTATTAAAAAAATAGGTGTATATTATTATAATAGTAATAATATATTTATTTTCTATTAAAATTTTAGAATTTTTTTCTAAAATTTTAAAGCGCTATTTGCGCTTTCCGAGTTTTTAAGAATTTTAAAATTTTATCTTACAATTATTAAAGCGTAAGGAATTTAAATATCGCTTATTCTATAGAGTTCGCTCGATAGTCAAATAGCTCTAATTAAAAAATAGGTACACATTTCTTCATTTTAGAATAACTTTTTTATTTTCTATTTAAGATTTAAGATTCTTTTTTAAAATATAGAACGAAATATATACTTTTAGATAAAAAGAGAAGTATAAAATTTAATCTTATAATTATTAAAGCGTAAGAAATTTAAATATTATTTATCTATTTACTCGATAGCTCTAATTATAAAAATGGTTATAAACTAATTTATAGGCCTTTACTCGTTATATTATATAAGATTAGCGAGTAGAATATTAATCTACTTAGCGATTAAATAAATAGTTTTATCAAATATAAATAATAGTCTTTTTAAGAATTTATCTATTACTATATATAAGTAATTTAATCTATCGCGTATTATAGAGAGAGCGATAACGAAATTTATTACTATAATATAGAATAGAATATCGAGCTTAATTATAGAAATTATACTTTTATAAGACTTATAACGCTTAATTTAATTAAATTTATACTTTAACTAATATTTAATATAGATTTATAAGCGTTTAAAAAGATAATATATATATATTAAACTAGCGATATAATTATATAATCTATTAAATTTACTATAATACTAATAATTATAAATTAACTCGAAGATTTCTTTCTCGAAAATATTAGATATATATACTCGTTTTTATTTATCGTTAAAATTTATATAGTAGATTAATTCTTCTTATAATCTAATACGAAAATTAATCTTTCTAATAAAGATAATATAAAGTTTTTATAGAAGAACTTCTAAAGTAAATCGATTTTCTTAAACTTTGTTAAAAATCTTAAGAATCTTATTTTACTATAGATCTTTAATATATTTCGTTATAATACGCGTTTTAAAATTATTAAATATTTCTATAAGCGTAATCTAATAGATATTAAGCTATTCTTTATCTTTTAATCTAATATAAGAATTTTAATATAAGCTAGATAGAGCGTTAGAAATTATATATTACTTTCTAAATTTATAGCGAAACTTAAAACTCTTAAATTATTAAATATACGTCGAAATATAAATAATACAAAGATTTAATTTAACTATCGAAGATATAGTTAGTATAATTTACTTAGTTATATTTAATATTATTTTATAATCTATATAGACTATAATATATAGAGTAAACTCTATTATATATCGAGTTTTATTAAATATTTAAATAATTTTTATAAATTCTAAATCGATAGATTAATAGCGAGTTTTAATTTTTTTAAGTAGTTTATTAAAAAAGAGTATTAGATAAGTTTAAAATCGTTATAAATAGACTTTCTCTACTTTTATATTATTAATTATATAATATACTATAATCTTAAATTCGAAGTCTTTATTAATATTTAAATCGATATAAAGCGTTTACTTATTATTAAAATAAATAAAAAATAAAGACTTAGAAAGAGTCTTCTATAATATATAAAAAAAAGAAAATTAAACTTTAAAGATATATATAACTTCGCTCTTATATAAACTAATAAGTATAAAGATTTTATAATTCTATAATAGTTTAGTAATAGCGAAATAATAAGTATACTAGTCGAAAAGATATGATATATCTTATAAAATATTTTATATTAAGTAATATTATATCGTATTCGAATATAATATGAATAGAATCGAATATCATTTCATTTTTCTAATATAGATTCGAGATCTTAGCGAGATATACTACGATATAATATATCTATAGTATTATATTATAAAATAATATATATATGAGATATTTCGTTAAGATTTCTATATTTAGAAGTATAAAGTAACTATTCTAATTATTATTCTAATTAACGACTATTCTTATTCGATAAATTCGATAAATTCGATATAATAACTAGTACTATCATGGCTAGTACTATTATAACTAATACTATTATAGCTAATACTATTATAATTAATACTATTATAGCTATTATATAATAATAGACTATTTAAATAATAAATAGTAATAGTTATAATAGTGGGAGCTATTAAAATATTAGGTATGTAATATATAGAACGAACGAATTAATTCTCTAAAACCTCTCCGAGGCCAGGTTCTAAATATAGTACAAAATCAGATAACTGAAGAATACGATGGCTGAGATACGCGGAGATTATATTTCGATAGTAGCTATAATAGTAATAGTTATAATAGTAAGTAATAGTTATAATAGTAATAGTTATAATAGTAATAGCTATAATAGTATTAGCTATTATATTAGATTTATCGAATAAGAGTAGTTATTAATTAGAATAATAATTAGAATAGCTACTTTATACTTCTAAATATAGAAATCTTAACGAAATATTTTATATATATATTATTTTATAATATAATATTATAGATATATTATATCGTAATATATCTCGCTAAGATTTTATATTATACTAGATATAAAATTATATAAATCTTAATAATCTATATTATATTAGAGTATAATATAATAGATTAATATCTTATATTATATTATATCTTTTCGACTAGTAAATAAGCGATATAATTATATAACTACTTAATTATTTATAAATAAATTCTAAATTTAATTAAAATGTTAAGAAATAAGGTTTAAGAAATAGCTTTTAACTTATTCTCGACTATCTATAGATTTAAAAAATTAACTTTCTATTTAAGTAGTTATAGAAAGAAATAACTAAAAAAGTTCTTACTTAAATTAATAAGTATTCTTAACTAAAAGAAAAGATTAAAGATTTCTTAAAGATAATAAAAATATTCTTTTAGAGTCTTAAAGTAGATTATAATATTATCGATATAGACTCTAGCGAAGCTACGAGATTTTTATAGAAGTTAAATATTTATTACTATATATAAACTAATAAATTTTTATAATCTATTACTATTATATTAAATATTTTCTATTCTCGATAATTATTTACTATAAACTAATAATAATATTATAAATATACTCGCTAATAATAGAAGAAGATAATATAATCTATTATATTAATATAATAATAACTTTTAACTAATAAAATAAAATCTAACTATAAAGAAAGCGAGTAAATATTTATTTAAGAAATAAAATTTAAATTCTATATATCTATAATAATACGACTTTTTCTAATATTATTAAGTATTATCTTTTAAATAATAAAAATATATAGTTAAAAGATATATATTCTATAGTTTAATTAAGGCGATCTTATTTATAAAACTTATCGAATATCTTATTAATAACTTCTTTAATATTCTTACTAAGAGAATATACTCTCATTATTCTAGATATATACTATTCTTAATTAGACTTAAAAAAAAAAATTCTCTTATAAAGTCTCGACGAATTTTTCTTTTTATTAGAGTTTAAAAAACTTTTTAATAATAGATTAAATTATCGAGTTTCCTCTATAGACTATAGCGCTATTAAAAAATATAATATCTAATTTTATTCAAAGTATAGCAATTTCTAAAATAAGCGATTTAGCTTTTAGAAATAAAATTATATTAAATTTTAGAAATAGATAATGAAATAATATATAATATTAATATTATAATAATCTCTAAAATTATAGATAAAGTAGATATCGTAGTTATAGCGAAAAGAGTAGTCGTTAAAATCGCTATAATTTTTATAAATACTCGTTTAATTTAATTTATATAATATTTCTTTTTGAAATATTAAGTAGCTAAACTCGCTATATTAGACTTATCTTTAGTAATATAAGAATAATTACTAATACTTATTTCTTAAAGAGTTTTAAAACGAGGATTTTAAGAAATCTTAACGACTTAATTAAAACTATTCTTAATAATTATAGAATTTATAGAAATATTAATAAGAAGAGTATATAATAATAGCGAGTCTTAATTTAATTTAAAAAAGAAATCGCGATTTAATAACGAAGTATAATATATTAATATTAATATTTAAAAGAAAGATAAAATAATAATAGATTACTTCGCGTATATTAAATATAGTATTAGTTAACCTCTAATATATATTTTAAAGATATATCTACTTAATAACTTTTAATCTATATTATAGATTTAAATATTAAAATATTAATTTTTTTAAATATTATAATATTTATATTAATAAGTATATTTATCTTTAGATTATTAACGATATAAATCTCTTTTAACGCTATTATTATTATAGACTTTTTATTCTTAAATTTTAATAAAAGTAGAGAGAAAATAATATACTTCGAGATTTAATATTTATTAAATTTAAATTATATATTATAATTAAGCTTATTATCTAATAAACTTTCTTCTTAAATAAAATTTATTAAGATTAAATACGATTTATAACTATTATAAAATAGTTTATATTAAAATATAATTTTTTAAATTTAATATTTTTAATTACTTTAATAGTCTTTATAGTATAATAATAGTCTTAGAAAAAATAGCTAAATTTAATTTCTTAAAAAGAATTAGTAGAGAATTTAATAATATTCTAAGAATTCTTTATTATAGCGAGAAATACTATTATAGAAATAGATTTCTTAAGAATAAAATCTCTCGCTATAAAATCTAATAATAATCGCTATTAATAATTTAATCTAGCTATATAATAATCTTTATTAATATTACTAAAATACTTATAAAGCTTTTTTTTCGATAAGAAAATAGTATAATAATAGCGATAATAAGAGTTTATAGTTAAGATATAACAGATTCTAATAATAGAATTTATAAAAATATTATCTATATTAATAAAGTATTTTTTATTTTTTATCCTTCTAATATAGCTAATAGTAATTAAATTTCTTATTAATATAATAGTTTTTAAATTCTTTTATTAAAGAAATTAAAATATTCTTAAATATTAACTCGAGATTAAAATTAAAAGATATATAGATTATAGAATTTATCTTATTAACTTAATAGATAATACTTTACTATTATATAGATTTACTTTAATATTTAATCTACTTCTTTACTTTTTACTAGTTTCTTTATAATAAGGATTTAATTAATTTAAAAATTAATTTAATAAATCTAACTCTATAGTAATTTAGAGCGATTATTAAGAGACTAATAAGATAAGATTTAGAGTTATTTTTTTTACTTCTTAAAATACTTATTAATATAACTAATATTAATAAGATAATTAATTAATAAAGCTATTTCTATAATAGTTACTATATATCTATAGAAATCTTTAAGATTATTACTAATTATATAATAATAATAAAAAACGATAATTTGAAAAGGTTATTCTAACGATTATTATTATATTAATTAAACTACTTTAATAATATCGAGAATCTATAAATAATTTATTATTATATTATTTTATATTAAATATTCTTTTTAAAATTTAATTATATAAGAAATTAATTTAATATAATAGTTAATATAAACTTTAAAATATCTCGATAAAATTTTAAATTAAAACTATTCTAGATTAAAGAAAGTTAATTATAAATCGAAATTATATAAGTAATTTTTATTTATCTTATTATACTCTAAATAAAGAATCTTAAGATATATTTTTAATAAGTATTATTTATAATATAATACTCGCTTTATAGATATTAAAGAGCTATAAAAATTCTTTCTTTAAACTTTTTAATAAAAGTTTTATTTTTTTTATTAATAGAAGTATTTCTTAACTCGTATTTTTCTAGCTTTATAAGCTTTATAAAATATTAAATAAGAGTATTACTATATAAATATATCGATAGAGTTTTCTATATTTTATCTTTATCTTTTAAAATAATAAGATTTTAAAATAATTAATAAAGATATAAATATTATAATAAAAAATATATTAATTAAGATTAATTATCGAGGAGTTAATAAAATTCTTATAAGAAGAATATAAGAATTCGAAATTATTAGTCTTTAATAATTTGTTACTATTATTACTAATTTTATTATTATTAATAAAACTTTAATCTCTAAATAAGCTAGAGGATTTTTATTAAAATAGATTATTATATATATATTAGATAACTACTATAATAGTAGTAATAGTAATAATTATCTAAATTTAAGAATTATTTAGATTTATAATATTTATTAAGTTAATTAAATAAGAGTATATAACTTTATTAATTAAAGTTACTCTTATAGTAAAATTAATATTTTTTAAAAGATTTAAAGTTATTAATATTAAGAGTATAGTAATTAAGAAGATATACGATATTACTTCTATAGAAGAAGAATCTTAACTTCTAAAATATTATATATATTTAAATTAATCTCGAAAATTGTAAATTCTATTATTAAAAGTTTTAATAGCTATATAAAAAGTAGATAGATTTATAAACTAGCTATAAGAAAAGATAGAAAATACTATTAATAATAATCTTATATATCTTAATAATTTAGCGATTTATTTTAATTTTAATTTTAAGTAATTATTAATAATAAAGTTTATAGTATAACTAATTATTTTAAGAATCTTATATTAATAAATTTATTTTATAATTAAAAGAAATTTATGAATTTAATAGTTAATATTAATAAGATCTTTAGTTAATTAAAAAGCTAGCTTAAATATTATAGCGTTATTAATTATTAAAATTTATTAATAAAAATAATAAAAGAAAAGTAAAAGAAGATTAAGAAATTAAAGAATTCTTAAAAAAAGTATTACTCTATTTAAGCTTTCTAAAATAGAAAATATAATAAAATCGTTAATCTTAAAAGTTTAGAAGAAACTTCTAAAATTAAGATTTTTTAAAATAAGTTATAAAAGGTAATAGCGAGGTCGTTATTATAAAAGTCGATAAATCTTTAAAAAGAAGAGAGATTCTTAGATGAAAGTAATAATTATTATAAAAAAAGATATTTCTTTAATAATATAAAAGGCTTTTAATAGCGTAGCGAAAGACTTTCTAAGAGAATTTAAATTTCAATATTAAAGACTAGTACTTATTAAGAAATAATAAATTAATTATTAAATCTATCTATTAAATAAGAAATAAAAATATTAGAAATATTAGTATTATTATTATTATTAAGATAATATTAGTTATTATAATAATTATAAATTAAGTATATAAGATAATTATATAATTCTATTTAGAAAGTCTAGATTATATATTATAATTATTAAGATTTAATTAAATAAAACTTAATTCTTAATAGTAATATAGACTTTTAAATAAAAAAAGAATTATTAAATTTAGTCTTATAAATATTTAAAGATAAAGAATTTAAATATAGCTTATTAAGATTTACTCGATAGCTCTAATTAAAAGAAATAATTATAAGTTTAATTTATAAATCTTTACTCGTATATTTATAAGAAACTAATAATTAATAAAATAGAAGAAATAAATAATATAGATTTATAAGATAAGATAAGCGTTACTTATATAGAGCTATCTCGATTAATAATTTTATTAACTTATAAAATAATTTCGCTATTACTATATTAATAAATAAAAAAACTTTTATCTAATATAATATATATATTAGATTTATTCTTATATTATAATTATTTATTAAATAAAAAAATAAGAAATTAGCGTAAGAGTATATAGATTTAAATATTAATATAAAATATTAAATCTCTTATTACTTCGAGTTTTTATTAAGATATTCTTAATCTTAGATATATTTAATAAATTATTTATATTACTTTTTTAAATAATAGTAATTTTATCTAGAATAAGAGAATTATAGATATATAAGTTATAATATTATTAATCTTTATAAAGTAAGTTATAGCTTCGTATATCTCGATTTACTTTTAACTTTTTAAATATTTATTTAAAAATATTAATATATAAATTAATACTTTTTAAAATTATAATTATTTTATAATAAAGTATTTAATTAATATAATTATAATAGCTATATCTAATAAAACTAATATAAAAACGCGATTAAGAAAAAGTTATATCGTTTTATAAATTAATCTTAAATATTATTTATAATATAGATTTAATTAAAAATTAAATTTTTATTTATTAAAGACGCTAGAATAGATATTAAGTAGTAATTATCTTTTAAATTTTTTATATATATATAAAACGATTAAATAATTAATAGTAATTTATTATAAAACTATAGAGATTATATTAATATATTAAATATTATAATAATAAAGTTTTTTATAATTATTAATAAGATTCGAGATTTCTAATATTAAAGAGTAAAGAATTTAATTAATTATATACTCGTTAAAGTTAATCGAAACGTATTTCGTTTTAATTATTTCTTTTAATTATTATTACTAAACCTCCATACTATGCTATAGGTAATTTTCTTAGCGTAAGATAAGATTTAAAAGTATTTCTTATAAAGATAAACGTGATAGCGATAAGTATAAGTATATCACGATCTTAAATAACGACGTAGTCTCATATAAGAGAATACTCGCTAACGTATTTACGATTAAGAACTATATTAAGTATATAAATATAATCTTAATTACGAATAGATATAGAAGTAAGACTATAAGAAAGAGTATAATTACTTATTTTAAAAGTCGTTAATATAATAATATTAATATTAGTATAGATAATAGAATAAGATAGAGCTAAACTAGAAAATCTTGAATTTATATATATAGTTAATTATAAATTTAGAGTTACTACGCTCTTTAATTAGATTAGCTAAATTATTACGAGTAAATAAATTAACGTTCGTAACTATCAAAATCTCGCCCTCTTACGCCTCTCTTATTAAATTATAGATATATATTATTCATAATAGTAATAACTTTTTTATTTTCTATTAAAATTTTGAAATTTTTGTTTTAAATTTTAAAGCGCTATTTGCGCTTTCCAAATTTTTAATAATTTTAAAAATTTATCTTATAATTATTAAAGCGCAAGGAATTTAAATATCGCTCACTAAAGATCGCTTATTAAAGATCGCCTACCTATTTACTCAATAGCCCGAATTAAAAAAAAAAATTATGAATTTAATTTATAGACCTTTACTCGTCGAGTATATTATAATAATTACTAGTATATTAGTACTATATACGAGCTTAATAAATAATTAGATATAGCTAGTAATCTAATTATAGAAATATATTTATATTTTTAATTATAATTCTCGATTTCGCGTCTTTCTCTTTTAATAGTTTATAAGTTATTCTCTACGTTTATAATATCTAAACTAGCGTAACTCGTCTAAGAATACTAAAATACTTATCGATAAGGAAGATATTAGCGAACTATATCTTCTTCGACTACTTCTTCTATCTTTTTCCCTTTTAAAAAAAAATCGTCTCGCTTGAATTTATTTCATATATCTACGATTAAGATTATCTTTTAACTATTCTACTAACTATCTCTAATATTTTTTCTATTATCGCTAATCTTAGCGTTATCGTCGATACTATGGCGCGAAGAAGAAGAATATACGAAGAAGTTGAAGCTACGAAATGAAGTTGTAGATCTTACGAGTTAATTAAGAAAGAATACGATTAATAGTAATAAATTCGATTAATATTTATTATAATATGAGAATTGATTCCTGTTGACTGCGATGTGGACGTCGTCTTTTTCAAACGAAGGTGTCACTATCATGAATCAAGGACTTCGAGTCGGAGGTGAGATTATATACTTATTATATGAAAGTATATAATAATAATATAATTCTTTATATATGAGATCTATTAGAATTATAATATAGTTAGAAGTTATATAGGTATATTAGATAAAATAACTAAGTAAGAAGTAACTATATATTCGATAAACGTCGACGCCGAGATAATAAATTTAATCGAGATTCTTTTCTTATATTTAATAACTTTCTTATTTTAATTATTAAATAACTCTATTAACGATAATCTAATATATCTTAAATTATTACTCTATCTACTTCTAATAAGAATAAATTAGATTAAATTTTAAAGTAATAAAAAAAAGCTACGAAACTAGTAAGAGATAGATATTTCTTAAAAAACGTAATAATCTTCTTTAATATATTTTATTACTTTTAGAGTATTAATTAATAATAATTAAGTATCGAGTAGCTATTAATTATCTTTTAAGTAATTTATTTCTTATTTTATATATTATATTTAATCTTATATAAACTACTACTATCTAGAAAATACTTTAAGATAATATTAATTTATATATCTCTATTTAAAATTCTCGCGATTTTTATTAATACTCTATAACTATATTAAAGCTTTAAATCTTTATTATTATTATAATCTTTATAGAAATCTTTTATTTTTCTACTATTTATAAAAGCGTAATAATAGAGTTATTAAAAGAAGGAGATCTCTATTAAGTAAGACTAAATTCTCTCTCTATCTCTATATTACGAGGTAATTATAATTAATAAAACTTAAAGACTATTTAAGCGTATCTTATATATTATAAAAATATTTAAAATTAAGATTTTAGACGAGAGATTAATAAGAATAGAGATAATACTTTTAAGATATATAGAGAATATAAAGTATATTAGATCTTCTTATATCGTAAAGAAGATTATATATAACGATTTTATAAAAGAAATAATATATTAGACTCTATATAATAGATCTAGATTAGATTTATTAAATTATATTAATATAATAACATAGTAATCGAAATAATAATACGAAGAAAATAATTTATTATCTCTCGGCGTTTATCGAATAGATAGTATAGAAGAGAGAGACTATATAGAGAATAGAAAATCTTCTATAGATACGCGAGTATTGAAATTAGTTAATAGAAGATTAGCGTTTCTATATACTATTAAGTTTTAAATAGATATTATTACTACGTCTTATAATAATAAATAGTCTTAATATAACTTTATATTATAGATAGATAATTATCTTTATTCTTTCTATATACTTCTTTATAAAATACGAGTAAAGATTTATAAATTAAATTCATAACCGTTTTTTTTTAATTAGGGCTATCGAGTAAACTTAGTAAGCGATCTTTAATAAGCGATATTTGAATTTCTTATCTTTAAATATCTATAAGACTAAATTTAGTAATTCTTTTTTTCTCTAAAAGCTTATATTTCGTTTTAAAATTTAAAAAAAAATCTTAAAATTTTAATAAAAAACTTAAAAGTTATTCTAAAATTAAATAATATATATTTATTTTTTAATTAAGAGTATTCGACTATCGAGCGAACTTTAATAAGCGAACTTTAATAAGTAATATTTAAATTCGTTACGCTTTAATAATTAAAAGATTTAAAAATTCTTTTTTTAGCTAAAAGCCTATATTTTATTTTATAATTTAAAAAAAAAATTAGATAGAAAATAATAAAGTTATTAAACAATTAAAAGTAGAATAAGATATTTTTAATAATTACGAATATTAATTTATTTACTTATATTAACTTAAATAATCTAAGTAAAAAGCGTAGAAGATCGAGTTCTCTACGCTTTTTAGCTAGATCGACTAAATTATCGCGAATAAATAAATTAATATTTATAACTATTAAGATATCCCTCTTCTATATTTTTCTTATTTAAAAAATAGATATCTATTATTAATATGTAAAATAACTTTTTTATTTTATATTAAATTTTAAAGATTTTTTTCTTAAATTATAGAATAAAATCTAGGCTTTTAGATAAAAAAAGAGTTTTTAAATTTAATCTTATAATTATTAAAGCGTAAGAAATTTAAATATCGCTTATTAAAGTTCGCTTAATAGTTAAATAGCTCTAATTAAAAAATAATAGATATATATTATTAATATATAGAATAACTTTTTTATTTTCTATTAAATTTTAACTTTTTTTTTAAATTATAGAACGATATATAGACTATTAAATAAATAAAAATTCTTAAATATAGTCTTATTTTTATTAAAGCGTAAGGAATTTAAATATCGCTTATTAAAGTTCGCTTATTAAAGATTATTTATTAAATTTACTCGATAGTCTTAATTTAAAAAAATAATTATAGATTTAATTTATAAATCTTTACTCGTTTTTTCTAATAGATTATAAGCTCGAATTTCTATTATCGTAGTCTCTATATCGTTAAATAGAAATAGCTACTTACTTATATAATTACCTAATATTAGAGACTATTAAAATTACTTCTACTATTATAAATATTAATTATTTAATATTATAAGTAGTTTCTAATTTCTTAATAATATCTTATTATTAAATAGTAAGTATTTAAATCTAATTAATAATTATAAATAGATATTAATCGTTTTAATATATAAAGTCTTATATAGAATCTTAGCGACGAAGAAATCGTCTTTATATAAATACTATATATATATCTATAGCTATTATTATCGCTATTTCTTATTACTATTATTATATCTATCTTAAAGACGTCTTATAAAAAAACTACATCTAAGATTATTAAGCTAGAGCTCTCTATCGATATAAAGCTCTTTATAATTAAATAAATAAATAACGATAGAAATCTTATCGATTTTCTTCTTATAGTTCTCGAGAAAAATAAATATATTAAATATACTATTTAGTTTATTTTAGACGATAAATATATTAGTATAAAGAAGATCGTAGTCTATCGCGATATAGTCGATATCGTTTTTAACGAACTTTCTTTCTTCGTTAAGTAATATAAACGCGCTATCTTATTACGATAAGATAGTTAAAACTTAGATTATAGTTTTTAAAAAGATATATTATAAGATAAAAGATATTATAAGTATTATCGATAGTAAACTTAATAATAAAAAAGAGATTATTATAGAGATATTAATAATAAATAAATAAAAAGTAGCTTAAAAAAGTATATTATAAATTCTATTAACTTAAGATTATATTAGACGAGAGTATAAATATTAATATTTATACTATTAATAATAGTAGTTAGAGTATTAATCTTATAAGTATTCTTTTTAATAATAATAGATATATTACTTAAAGTATATTAAATAACGAAGTAATTATATACTTAGACGCTATAATAATAAAGAAAAATAATAATATAGAGAGTAATAATAATAACGATAATATAATTTATAAAATAGAGAATAAAATCTTTATAATTATCTTTATAGAGATTTTCTCGTATAAAAATAAAAGTAAAGAGAAAATCTCTTATAGTTCTAGCCTTTTAACTAGCTTTTATTTAATCTCATTAAATTATAAACGTAATTTAAACGAATTTAAATATCTTCTAAATATCGTGAAATAGAGAGAGTTTAGAAAATATTATCGTAATATAGAAATTAAGTAAACTAAACGTAATTAGATTATAAGTAAAAAAAGACTTATTAGAACTATAGCGTTTAAAATTAAAAATAACTAAGCGTTAGATTATTTATAAATATAAGATAATTATAATAAAGCTATATATATAACGTAAAAGTAATTAAACTATTAAAGAGTAGTATAAAGAAGATAAATATTAATATTAATATTATAGAATCTTCTAATACTTTAAACGTAGCCGGCGATATAACTAGATCGATAAATAGAGTACTTAAAGACGTTTCATCTATTAACTATTAGAAATAAATAAAATAAAAAGACGAAAGATGATTTAATAACGTATTTCTATAATTTCGAGATTAATAAAAAGTATATATATCTTTATAAATCTAGACTAGCTATAATATACTTATTTTAAAATAAATCTATAGACGTAATCGCTCTTTAAGTCCCCTTATTATATATATAATTTTAATTATCTTATATTATAAAATTCTATAAGATTGCGACGGGAGAGGATTTTAAAATAATTATATTTTATATTAATATTAAGGCTCTATAATTTTTTTCTTTAATATAATTTAATATATAAAGTATATAAGAGCTAACTAAGCGAGTTAAATAATTAATATAAAATTAATTATTCTTAATAAAGAGATATTATATTAAATATATAATAAACTACGAAGAAGATAATACTCTTCGAAATAAAATAATTAATATTTCTTTCTTTATAGCTATCTTCTAAAAAATTTATATCTTTATAAATTAAATCTAAAAACGCTATTAAGGCTAGAAGCTTATTATATTATTAGCGAGAGCTTAAAATATAATATTATTAATTTATATTTAATTTAAATTAAGAACTTTATAAGCTTATTTAATAAAAACCTTTTTAAGTATAAATAAATAATTATAAAATATTTAAATCTAAGAGCTTCTTTTTTAAGTATTTATAAATATTCTTTTTTTACTATAAAGCTACTCTTCTTTTAATAGTTATCCTAAAATTTACCGCTATAAATTTATTTATTTTTAAGTCTCTATTCTTTTTAATCTATTATTTAAAGGTTATATTATTATCTAGCTAGTCTCGTTAAATCTTTAATTTATTATTAAAATAGAAGGAATATAAAACGATATAGGCGTTTACTTAGACTATAATAAAGATTATATCTTTTAATTTTTAAATCTAGAATATAAATTTTCTTTAGAGATTAAAGTTAACCTTTTAAGTAATTAATAATATACTCGCTTTTAATATAAATCCTTAAAAGATTTAAGTTAAAAATACGATTCTCGTTTATCTCGTTTAAAGGCTTCTTATAAAGAATTATATATTATATTTTAATAAGAAATTCGATATTTACTTAGACTTATTTATTCTTTATTAGAAGCTAATCGTATTTCTAAGCGAGTCGTATAGCTATAAAATAGTATATATCGTAATAACTTTCTACGAAGTCTAATATATAATTAATAATCTTAAGATTAAAAGTATTAATAATTTAAATATTTATAAAGTAATTACTTTTTCGATTAAATTATATATCGCCGTATTAATAGAGCTTCTAATAAAGAGATATAAGAGTTCTATTTATCTTCTTACTATACTTCTTTATCTAACTATTTATATATCTAATTCTTCGTATACTCTCTTTTTAATTTTTATTTTAATTAATATATATAACTTCGTTATAGATCGCTAAAGAGAATAACTATAATTACTCGACGAGTAATAATATCTATAATTTTTTATCTATCTTAGTCTATATAGTTACTCACTATATAAATACTTTATTTCTATATATTCTAAATCTTTTAAGTATAATAAGTATTTATTAATCTATAGATATCTACTTCGATCTTCGTTTAGAGTTATTATAAAAGACCGCTATTAGCTTTAATTACTCTATTAATCGATTAAATATCTAAGAATCTATACGAGCGTACTATCGAAAGAGATTTAGTCGATTCTCTTTTAAGTCTATATAGATTTCTAGATTAACTAAAGTTTTAGCTATTAGCCGACGAGAATTTAAGTTATATTTACTAGTTACTTTTAGTAAGATTTATATAATAAGATCTTCTTTCGAGTTAGAGAAACTAGAATTACTATTATCTAGAGTATTAATAATCTTCTTATTAATTAGTTAGATACTTAATATAAATATTTATAAAGACGTATTTAGACTTCTTTCTAATTATAGCGATAATATTAGAATTAATATAGAGATATATTATATAAGTAAGATAGAATAGAATAATAAGACTATCGAATTATATATATAAAAAGAAGATATAATATAATAGAGAATATCTTCGTTAAAGTCTACTAGTTATAAAGTTAAGAACTAAGTAATATATTAAGAATACGCTTATAATACTACTCTTCTCTCTTAAATAGTTATAGTCTCTATAGCTAATAAATCGAAGATATAGATCTATTACTTATCTTATATCTTTAAATATCTATAATCTCTATAGATCTTAACTAGAGAAGATTTATTAGAGATTCTAAAGATATAAATTATATCTTATCTATATATAAGTAAGAATCTCTAAGTTCTTCTTTAATCTTCTTATTATAATTCTTTAAAAGAATTATATATATATTATAACTTAATTACTCGCTGAAAATCAATTAAAGAAATAAGAACTTTTAATATATTATATCGAGCTAAATTAATATTATTCTCCGACGACGACGACGATAGTAATATCGTATTTCGAAGATTTCGCTAGCGTATCGTTAATAGTACTTTATTATAATATTAAAAACTCTTAATTTAACGAAGATTTATAAAAAAATTAAAAAAATAGTAATTAAAAACGAATTTACTATATAGTAGTTATCTAATTTTATATTTATAATAAGTAAAAACCTATGAATTAAATTTATAAAGTTGAATTTTTCTAAGTTAAATCGAATTTTAGCCCTAGCCCTAAGTTAAATCGAACTCTAATCGCTTACTATACGTTTTTAACCTACTTTCATTACTATAAAATTAATTTAATCTATATAATATAGATATATATATACGAAGAGAGGCGCGCTAATTCTTAATAATTGTCTATAAAAAATATAGAAAGGCTATATCCTTATGATAAGAAGTATCGAAATATCAAAAAGAAATAAAGATAACGTGCTAATTAATGGTGTAAATCCCATAATATCTTCTATCGTAGTAAAATTTTTCGAATAATAAAATAGCTGTAGATATCGGATAATTTTAATTTATCTAAATATATATCGTCTAATATTTCTTCTATAGAGGTTTAATCAACTATAATCGTCGTAGTAGATTCTTCTCTTATAATATTATTATAGTAATATACTATATTAATATAATAAGAATAATAAACTAAGTTATAGTAATATTCTTCGCTTACTAAGTAATAATTTAATATGAGATCGTGAAGAGTATATAACGTGGGATCTTGGAGAGCTAAGTCGTGTTTCTGATGATGATAATTTTATTACCACTTAGTTTCTTCGTAGTATTCTCCGTAGTATTCTCCGTATTTACCTATTATAGTTTCTTCTTTTACTTCTTAATATAGTAGGAATAATAGACTAAGTTATAGTGATATTCTCCGCTTACTAAGTAATAATTTAATATAAAATCGTGGAGAGTATATAACGTGGGATCTTAGAGAGCTAAGCCGTGTTCTTAATACTAAAGGCCTTATTACCGCTTAATTTCTCCGTAGTATTCTTCGTATTCGCTTACTATATTAACTTCTCTTATACTAGTTAAGTAAATTAATATAAGATTATAAAGAGTAGGCTTATTATATTACTACTACTGATAACTATCTTCGCAATATTCTCCGTAGTATTCTCCGTATTCGTCTATTATAGATTCTCCTCTTATTTAATTAAGTGCGAGAGTATCGAGGGTAAATATATTTATATTAGTGGAATTAATAGAATAATAAAAGAAGAATAATTATATAAATAGATGAAAGAATTATTATTCGATCTCGAACGCGTCTAATATAACTACTATAACTATTATATTTAAATATTTATTTAATCTACTAATAGTAGACTAAACTTTATTATTTTTATAGCGTTAGAAAGCGTATATTAAGCTCTATAATTTATTAAATTATAAAGAAATAGTATTTATAGAGAGCTGGTTATTTTAGAGGATAAGACTTCTATATATAGATTTTTATAGATTTTTAATAATTACGAACGCTAATTTATTTACCCGCGGTATCTAATTAAAAAGCGTAGATCTAATAAATTTATAATTAGCTATATATATAAATTTAAGATTTTCTAGTTTAGCTCTATCTTATTCTTTTATATATATTAATAAAGAAGAAATTAATAAAATAATCTAATTTAATTAATCGAGATCTCTTAAATCGAATCGAGTTATAAACGCTAAAACTTTAAATTTAATATTAAGTAGATTTAGTATAAGATAATAAGCCTCTCTATAAAATTTCATATAGTTGATAGCGATTAAGACTATTAACGATAATAGTAAGATTTATAGATAACGTACTATAGCTGTAAAAATCGTTTAGATATATAATAATAAGAGAAGTCTATTTAATAGATTTAATATAAGATTATTATTAAGTAATATAAATCTAAGAAATTAATTTACGAATATAAAAAAATAAGACTATTTTAAAGATATCGAATAATTTCAATTTATTTATATCTATACTAATTTCGACTATATTTAAATTACTACGTTCTTAATTATATTCGTCTACTACGTTCTTATAACTATATTATTTATAAATCTAATATATTTATATAGTTATATCTATTATCTATATTTCTCTAAATTAAAATAAGAAATAATAGTATATTTATTACGTAATTTACTTTTATATTCGAGTCTTACTTTAATATATTATTTAATAAATTTCTTTATCTTTTTTATCGTAAGTCGCTCCGCCTTAGCTCGAGTATAATACTCTATTTTTATTAGATATTTCTTTATATCTAATAGCGACGTAAATTTAAGTAATTCTCTATATATAGTATAAATATTTTAAAGATAATATATTATTCTAATTTTTAAGTCGTATATTAAATTCTCTTCTATAAGAATATATAATAAGTCGCTAATATATCTTATAAATTTTATATAGAATTTAAGAAATAATAGCTTATCTTAATTTAGTATCTTAAGAGCTAAAATATTCGCTTATTAGATAATCTCTAATAGATTTTTATAAAGATTATTTAATTAATTTAAAAGATTATTAATTAAAATATATAAATTCGAGATAATCTTTCGACGTCTAGATATTATATATTTAATAGTCTTTTCTTTAAAACGCGATATAATATAATTTATTTAAAAAGCGTTAATAGAATAATAGTCTTTATTAAAATTAAGTTTATCTATAATTCTTATTTTTTAGTTCTTAAATTTAGATCTATTAATACTATTAAATATAAATAGATTTAATAATTATAAGCTAAGTAATTATCTAATTAACTATAGCGAGATTAGTCGATATCGATGTCTTAATATTTCGAAATCTTATAGTATAGATAAAGATAGGGACGGAGGTAAAGCGGAGATACTAGACGAGTTTTAATCTTATATCTCGAGTTTCTAAGATCGTTCTAGCTAACTCGATATTTCTTAATATCGCTAATAAAGATCTTTAGTAGATAAAGAGCGTTATATATATAATATACGAAGTTATAGCGAACTTAAAAGCGAATATCTTATATATAAATCTTCGTATATAAGATAATATATAGAAGAAGACTAGCTACGATATATAAAAGATTATAACTTAAAAAAAGTATTCTTATATCGACGATATAGAGAGTAATATCTTAATATTAATATAGATAAATTTAAGTTAGAATTTATAATATATTAAATATAGATAAAAATAAGGCGGAGAAGATAGACGTAAAAGCGTCTTTATCGAATAAGATAAAGAGATCTCTAGAATTCTAATACTATAAAGATATATACGAGTTGAGAAAGATAGTAGATCTCTATATTAAGAGTCGAAGTTTAATAATAACGCTTATACTCGTTTCTTAACTAATTAAGTTATTATAAAAACTATAAGTATTCTAAATAGTATTCTTTTAAATAATAGAAAGTTCGTCGAGAGTTTATTAGTCGATAATAAACTTTTTATAAGAAATAAAGCGAAGAAAGATTTCTTATATTCGATATAGAGAACTCGTTTTTTTTTAATAATTCGGGCTATCGTTAATAGTATAGATTATTTAATATAGGTTCTTTTAAATAATATAGATATCTTATAATTTAAATATATAGTAAGACTTCTATATAATAGAAATATCTAGCGTTTTCTTTATTAAGCTCGATTACTTACTTCGAGTAGAGAGTAAAAAATATTTATTAATTCTCTTTATCGAATTAAAAGAAATATAAAGAAGTCTTATTATAATATTAGAATTAATATAGAGATATATTATATAAATAATATAGAATAGAATAATAAAACTATTAAATTATATATATAAGAAGAAGATATAATATAATAGAAAATGTCTTCGCTAAGATATTAGACTATAGGACTAAGTAATATATTAAGAATACGCTTATAATAAATCGAAGTAAAGACGCTAGAGGAAGACTATTAAAATTGAATTTCGATAATATTATCGAATAACTTCTTAATAAAAAATATCGTTAAAAAATAACTAGTATTAACGACTTTAATAGTAAAATTATATTTATATATAATAAAAATAAGAGAAATAGCGATAAGAATCGTAATAATAATAATAATAAAAATATTCTTAAATCTAAGTATAATAACTATAACTTTCGCTATAATAGAATTTATTAATTATTTAATCTCAATTAAGCCTTCGCTAAGTAAATTAAAAAAAATAAAAATTATATTAAGAAATTTAAGAAGAAGAAGAAGATTAATAAGTCTATCTTTATTAGATCTAGTAAAATATTAAAAATAGTAAAGATAATCTATATAAAGACTATTATAATATTATATAATAATAACTAGTATTTTAATAATATAGCGTTATTTTATATAATATATTCTAAAGTCTATCTTATTAAAAAACTAATATCTCTCGAAAATCTTATTTTAGTTAAGATCGCTAATAATAAAATATTAAAGGCTACTATAGTCGATAGTACTTTACTAAAAACTCTTATTAAGAATAAAAATAGCGAGAATAAGAAATATTTATTAATATTAATAAATGTTTACTACGTCGATAGTCTATCTATTAATCTACTCTCTCTAAATATATTATAATATAATAATCTTACTTATATTAAAAAGAGAAATTATTTAAAGATCTATAATAATAATAATATTATTATTCTTAAAAAAGAATTAATAAATATATTTTATAAGTTTAGACTTATATTATTTAAAGCTATAATAATTAAAAAGATTACTATAATTATAATTATTAAAACTAACTATTATAAAATAATAGCTATTGAAATAATATTAAATATTAAGCTATCTAAACTTCGATAATATTATTAAACTATTAATTATAATAAAAAAAATAAAAATTATAGATAATATTAAAAGATAATTTTATAAATTATATATTTATAAAAAATAGAAGAAGGCTTTAGATTATAAATTAATAATTAAAATAGAAAATACTTTTAATAGTATTTATATAGATCTCTTTAAAAAAAATTACTTCGCTTTAAAGAAGACTATTATTATTACTCTATAAAGATTAATTAAAAAACTCGATTTCGATAAATAGACTTTCTAAAAATTAAGAATTAAATATCTAAATTACTATAGAATATTATTATTATAATTAAAATATAGTTTTATACTATCTTTAAATATATTTATTCTAATAATAATAATAAATATAATAACGAGAAAATTTTAGATTAGCTAATTTTCTAAGATAGATAATAAAAATTAATTATATTTAATTTATTTAAATAAGACGAGTAAAAGCCTATGAATTAAATTTATATATTTTTTTTAATTAGAGCTATCGAGTAAGTAGATAAGCGATCTTTAATAAGCGAACTTTAATGAGCGATATTTGAATTCCTTGCGCTTTAATAATTATAAGACTAAATTTCATAAAAAAAATCTTAAGATTTTAATAGAAAATAAAAAAGTTATTCTATATATCAATAATGTACGCCTATTTTTTTAATAAGGGAGGCGCGGGAGGGCGAGATTTTAATAATTGCGGACGCTAATTTATTTACCCGCGGTATTTAACTAAAAAGCGTAGACCTAACGAATTAATAATTGACTGCACATACAAATTCAAGGTTTTCTAGTTTAGCCCTATCTTATTCTTTTATATATACTAATAATATTAATAAGTATATTAATAATATTCTTATTTAAAAGATATATATTTAATTTATATTTATAGATTTATTATTAAGTCTATAGACTAAGATAATTAGAATAATTATTTTAAATATAAATTATTTATTTATAACTCTATTAAGAAAGATAGCTATAATATTATATAAGACTTTTATTAAAAAGAAGCTAAATATAGCTTATTTAAGATTACTTAAAATAATAATTTATACTTATAATTATAAGTTTAAATAAAAAAGAAAAATAATTAAATAAGAGTTTAAATATATTTTATTTAGCTATAAGAAATTTAATTAATATTAATTATAAAATAAATATAAATCTCATTTAATATAATAATATAATATTTTATAAAAATCTCTTTAAACTTTTACTCTATCTTTTAGTAATATTAAGAATAAATTAAGTAAAATATTAAAGAATAAGAATATTATAAATACTATTACTATCGCTAAAAGAATTTTATTATTTTTAAAAGCTTCTTTTTTATTAATCTTAAATAATAAGATAATAATAAATATATCTAGAGAAGACTTTAAGATTATAATTTAAAATTATTTATAAATCTAGAAAATCTCGAGATTAGTTATATTTTAGATTTATTTGAATTAAATAATTAGAAGAGTATTATTTTTAATATATTAAACTCTTTTATACTTAATCTATTAAGATACTTATAGCGAATTAAGAATATATTAAAAAATTATAATATTATTTAAAATAATAAATAAATTAACTTCGATATTTTAAAGAAGAAATTTATTAAGTTAGTATAAGCTATATCGCTTATATCTAATATTAAATCTTATACTTATAAAGAAGTAATTAATAAACTTAAAGTATCTTAATAGATAATCGCTATATAATAGTAAAAAAACTTATTATATAAGATAAAAATATAAAAGCTAATATTAAGACTAATATATCGTATTATTTTTAAGAGAAGATAGATTTATAAGAAGAAAATAGAAGTAAATAATGAAATTCTATACTATAAAACTAGATATATTATTAAAGACTTTCTTTAATAAGAAGATATCGACTATAATAAAATCTTTTTAAATATTATTAAATTAATTATATAAAAGATTTTCTTAGCTTTAATTATATATTATAATTAAAAAATAAATCTAATCGATATTATAATAGTATTTCTCTATATAGAATTTAAGTATAAGATATATATAAAATAGCTAGAAGACTTTATCGAATTAGATTAAGATCGAGTTTATTTATTATTTAGAGTATTATATAAATTAAAATAATCTAATTATAGATAATATAAGACATTAATAATATTTCTATTTAAAATTAAAATTATATATTTATAATTCGATTTATATCTATTTCTCTATAAATTAAATAAAGAAATTATCTTTCTAGTTATTTATATCGATAATATTAAAATTATTAATAATTAACTATTAATTAAGTAGACTAAAAATTTTTATATAAATAATTTAATATCGTTAATTTTAATTTATATATATACTATCTAAGTATAAAGATTAAATAAAATTACTTAATAAAAATACTTAAAATAAATTAATTTATATTTCTTAATAAGATTTTTATAATTTATAATATAGAAAAATATCGTATTTTATCTACTTTAATAAAATTAAATATAAATAACTATTTTATTCTACTATCTAATATTTATATAATTTATTTAAAAAATATTATTATATTTAAAAGTAGCTTTAAGAAAATTAATTATTTAATTACTTAAATATAATTAAATATAATATTTACTATTAATAAATTAACTATATTCTCTTTTAATTTAAATTATTAATATTAATAAATATATAAAAGAATATTATAATATTTAATTAAGATTAGAAAATATAGAGTAATCTTCGAAATTATAAAAATAATAATAATATAATTATTTAATTACTCGATTATTAATTAAATTAATAAAATATTTATAATATAATTAATAATTAAAATAATTATAATATTAAATAATAGACTTATTAATTAAAGATTTATTAAATAGAAGACTATAGTATAATCTATATATAAGATTAAATATATAATTACTTTTAATACTATTTAAAATATAATATAAATATATTTTATTTTATTAAAGCTTAAATAATAGTTAAATAAATTATTTATAATATAATATAATAATAAGAGAGCTATAGATTTAATAAAGAATTCTATAAATTATAAAAGATTACGCTATATTAACGTTAGCTATTATTTTATATATAAATTAATAATTAATTAAATACTAAGATATAAATATATATATATAAAAAATATAAAGATTAACGATTTTATTAACGTATTAATTATTATAAAATTTAATAATTTTATCGATATAATAAGATTAGTAAATAGAGATCTAGATTAATAAATTAGAATAATATATAATTTTAATATTAAAATAGAGATATTTAAATATTACTAGATAGAGAAAGTATTAATATATTTAATTTCTTCTATATTCTATATATACGTTTCTTTTATATTCTTTTATATATATTCTATTATTATTTCTTTTATATAGCCAGCTATAGATAATAATACTTTATTCTTTATTAATTATATAATAGCTAATAATTCTATTACTAAATCTACTCGTAAATTTCAGAAGTAAGTCTCGCCGCTAAAATTTTAGCGTCTTAACGGCCGTTTTTATCGTATAGCTTTATTTATTATATTATTTACTTTATAATAACTTTATTATATTATTATTTCATACCTCTATATAATTTCGAAACTAGTTACGCGCTTAGAGTAGTTATAACTACTTATAGACTACTATATCTCGAAGAGTATAATACTATTAAGCGAAAAACGGGCGTATTAGCTAATACTACGGCTTATTTTATATAAAGAGTAATTACTAGAGCTAAAAACGAGGATTTTAATAATATTCTAGCCTATTTAGATAATATAAATAAATCTAAAACTTCTACTCGAATAGAAGACTAATTAAATCTCTTAAAATAAGTACGCTAGGCCTTTCTTAAGCACCTACGACTCTTCTATAACTAGACTATCGAATAAGAAAATATCGATATTTTAGAGGCGAATAGAAAGCGAAAATAAGATAAAGATAAGCTATAGTTATTAGTATTAGACTTAGTACTTTATAGAGTCGCTTTATAATATACTTATAAGACGAATAATAATTATACTATAAAGAGAATTAAGCGAAAAATAGAGTCGAAAAAGCTACGACTAAATTACTACGAAGAATATAAACGAAATAATCTTTATATTTAAATCCTTAGCGAGTTAGATAAGAGATCTATCTTTATTACTAATAACGAATACTATTATAAAATTTATAATAATAATCGTAAACGACGACGTATTTCTATAGAGAAGGGAAGATCTATTAAAATAGTAGCTATTATCGATACTTCGATATAATTCACATAAATGCACTAAGCTTCCTATTCTACGAAATTAGATATCGAACTATAGTACTATTAACTAGTATATACTACTATTAAAAGACGTAAATTAGAGGCCGAAATTATATTAAGAAATTACGAACTTAAGGAAGAAATGAATAAAAAAAGAAGTCTCGTAGAAATTTCGAGAATATTTAAATATGCTATGATTGAAGTAGTTTATTATAAGCTAAAAGATAGTAATAAGTTTAAAAAATAAATATCTCTTCTTTAAAGCATCTCTTATTAGTATTCTTTTATTTAAAATTCTTTATAGTTATAATACGTCTAGTTATAATAGTCTTCTTATACTTTAAATAACGTTCTAGTAAATTCTTCTTTTATCTACGATTTTTCTAATTTGAAAAGACTATTTTATTAAGTATTATAATATTAAAAAGAGAGGTTTAGAAGATATCGATCTAATAAAAAGCGAATATAATATTATTATCTATTTAAGAGCGGCGATAATTAATTAAGAAGTTATTTATATTATAAGCGTACTCTTAATATACCCTTTAGTCTTATAACTAGCGAGTCTTAACGAGGATATTTTCTATTATATTATATCTTCTTCTTATCTATAAAGTTTAATAATCTTATTATTCTAATTCTATTTTATTTATATTAATATTATATTTATACTAATTCTAATATTATAATAAAACTTCTTTATATATCTCTCGACGAAGAGAACTAATAGATTTTTTACTTTCTACTCGAAGTAAGTAATCGAGTTTAATAAAGAAAACGCTAGATATTTCTATTATATAGAAGTTCTATTATATATTTAAATTATTAAATATTTATATTATTCGAAAGAATCTATATTAAATAGCCTTTATTATTAATAATAGTTTAATCTATTAAAAAATCGAGTCCTCTATATTAAATATAAGAAATCCTTCTTCGCTTTATATTATAACTTACTTAAATCTTAATCTATCTCTTAAGTAAAGTAATATTATTAAAAAGAGTTATACTTAAAGTATTTATAATCTTTATAACGATTTAATTAATTAAAAAACGAGTATTATAAATCTTTATAAAGAAATAATACTATTTCGAATATTATTATTATAAGCGTACTCTTAATATATTACTTAGCTTTATAACTAGCGAGCCTTAATAAAGATATTCTCTATTATATTATATCTTCTTTTCATATATATAATTCGATAGCCTTATTATTTTTAATCTATCTTATTTATATTAGTATCGTATTTATACTAATTCTAATATTATAATAAGACTTCTTTATACCTCTATTCGACGAAGAGAATTAACGGGTTTTTTACTTTCTATTTAAAGTAAGCGATTAAGCCTAATAAAGAAAACGCTAAGTATTTCTATTATATAGAAGTTTTATTATATATTTAAATTATAAATTATCTATATTATTCGAAAGAATCTATATTAGATAATCTATATTATTAACGATAGTTTAATCTATTAAAAAACGAGTCCCCTATATTAAGAATAAGAAATTCTTCTTTACTTTATTTCTTACAAAAAGTCTATCACCGACTAAAAGACCCTCGACGAACTTTCTATTATTCGAAAGGAAGCTATTTAGAGTACTTATAGTCTTTATAGCGACTTAATTAGTTAAGAAACGAAAGAAATAATACTATTTCGAGTATTATATTAAACTTTAACTTTTAATATAAAGATTTATTATTTTTCTTAACTCGTATACGCCTTTATAGTATCGAAGTTTTAGAGATCTCTTTATTTTACTCGATAAAGATATTATTTAATATTTATAATTCTATAACGAGGAAGCCTAGTTAAAATCACTATTTTTATATCTATCTTCTCTACTTCGTTCTTATCTATATTTAATATATTATAAATTCTTTAAATCTATCTATATTAATATTAAGATATCTTTTTTTATATTATCGATTATCTATAATTCGCAATTAGTCTTATCTTATATACGACGATTTATATAGAAGATATTTACCTTTAAACTCGTCGTTACTTTATATATTATATATATAATAATCTCTATCTATTAAGAATCTATATTAGCGATATTACGAAGTATCGAATAAGATATAAGACTAAAACTCGCCTAATATCTCTACTCCGCCTTCGCCTTTATTCTTATAATTATCTACTTTATAAGATTTCGAGATATTTAGAGTAAATCGATAATTGTAAATTAAATAACTACTTAGTTTAAGATTATTAGATCTATCTATCTTTATAGATACTAATTTAATATTATTTAATAATTATAAAATAAGAATTTAAGATAAGCTTATTTATAATAATAATTATTTTCTTATTAATACTTTTAAAATTATCTATATTATAGCGAGACTTAAAGAGAAAGCTAGTTAATACGTATCTATTAGATAACGATATCGCTTATACTTTATAGTCGATAATCTTCTAGATTATTTAAGTAACGTATATAAAATACTCTTATTCGTTCTTAAGGAAATTTATTAATATACTTATAATAAAATAAGCTAAGAAAGTTAATTATTTCTTAAATTCTACGATAATCTTATTAAATATATTAAATATAATTTTAAGAATAATAGTTTTAATCTTCTTAGAAATAATAGTCTAATAAACGATATATAAAAGAAATCGAAACTTCGTTTATATAACTTAATTAATCTATTAATAAGAGATTAAACTATACTCGAGTTAAAGAAATATATTATAAAAATATAGCTTTAATATTAATAAATTATTAAGGAATTTATCGAAAAGAAGGCTAAAAGATTCGTGAAGTAAAATATAAAAGTAAAGGTCGAGGTTGATATAAAGAAGAAATATTCGATTATAACTTATCTTACTTTTAATATATAGAGTTTAAGTCTTATTAAGATAGAGAATCTTATAAATAAGAATTAAACTTATATATAAAAGTATACTAAATACTTTAAATTTTATATAAATTTTAATAAAGTATACGAGCTTAGTTGCTAGGGCTTTCTATAACGATATCGCGTTTTTAAATAAATTAAAATTATTCGATATTTTTAGAATAGCCTTTTCTTTATATTCGTAGATTAATTTCTTAAATCTATATTACTTAATAATAATCTTATATTAAACTTACTAAGTAGACTCTTCTTATTATTATATATCTAAAGATCTTTTAAAGCTATTATATATTATTTATAAATCTTATTATTATCGTCGATAGTCTTTATTAATATCGTTTATATAATATTTTATAAAGAAACTTATTTAATATTAAATTAGAGTCTTAGCGTCTATAACTTAACTCGATTTAAAAGCTCTTAATTAATTATATTATATTATTTTACATATATTTTATTTACTTAGATATAAATTCGAAAATTATTACTATTTACTTCTACGCTTATAGATATTATTTTCGCTATATTATATCGATTTTCTTTTAACTAAGCTCTTTATATATATCTATATCTCGACTAATAATATCGCTATAGCGTAAATATAAAGAGTTATTATTATTTTTAATATCTCTTATAAAGAAAGATATAATACTAGAGTTTTCGAATACGATTATTTCTTTACTACTTTTACTATTTTTTAGACGTTAAGCGTATATATATATCTATTTTTCTATCTTTTTACTTACTAATTATAAAATATAATTTTATAAAGAGAGAGAGTAGTATTATAAGCGTATTTTTAATATATCTCTTAATTTTATAGCTAGCGAGCCTTAACGAAGATATCTTCTATTATATTATATCTTCTTCTTATTTATATAGTTCGATAATCTTATTATTCTCGTTTTATATTATTTATACTAGTATCGTATCTATATTAATTCTAATAATTATAGTTAAATTTCGACTCTTAGTATAGAGATCTATTAAATTTCTTAACTTATAAATACCTTTATAATATTGAAATTTTAGAGACTCTTCACTTTACTTTATTTTTACCTATATTTAATATATTATAAATTTCTTAAACTCTTACTTAAATTTATCTATATTAATATTAAAATATATTTCTTTATATCGTCGATTATTTATATATCGAGACTATCTCTACTTTATATATAACGATCTATATAGAAAATACTTATCTTTAAATTTATTATAACTTTATATATTATAGATATAGCGCTCTCTATCTACTAAGAACCTTTATTAATAATTTTATATTAATTAAGAGAAGATATTAAGATAATAATAGAAGACGTAGAATTAAAACTTATCTAGAATCTCTATTTCACCCTTATTCTTATCTCTACTTATTTTATAAAATTTCGAAATATTTAGAATAAGTTAATATCGATTGAATTCGCTATATCTAATTTAATAGTAAATTAAATAACTACTTAATCTAAAATTACTAGATTTACTTATCTTTATAAATATTAATTTAATATTATTTAATAATTAGAAAATAAGAATTTAAAATAAGCTTATTTATAATAATAATTATTTTCTTATTAATATTTTTAAAATTATTTATATTATAATAAGACTTAAAGAGAAAATTAATTAATATATATCTATTAGATAACGATATCGCTTATATTTTATAGTTAATAATCTTCTAAATTATTTAAATAATATATATAAGATATTCTTATTTATTCTTAAGAGAATTTATTAATATACTTATAATAAAATAAACTAAGAAAGTTAATTATTTCTTAAATTCTACGATAATCTTATTAAATATATTAAATATAATTTTAAGAATAATAGTCTTAGTCTTCTTAGAAATAAAAGTTTAATAAACGATATATTAAAGAAATTAAAACTTCGTTTTTATAACTTAATTTATCTATTAATAAGAAATTAAATTATATCTAAATTAAAGAAATATATTATAAAAATATAGCTTAAATATTAATAATCTATTAAGAAATTTATTAAAAAGAAGATTAAAAGATTTATAAAGTAATATATAAAAGTAAAGATCGAGATTAATATAAAGAAAAGTAAATATTTAATTATAACTCGCCTTACTTTTAATATATAGAGTTTAAGTCTTATTAAGATAGAGAATCTTATAGATGAAAATTAGATTTATATATAAAAGTATAATAAATAAGTAAAGGCCTATGAATTAAATTTATAAAGTTGGATTTTTTTAAGTTAAATCGAATTTTAGCTCTAGCCCGCGTTTTTAATCTACTTTTACTATTATAAAATTAATTTAATCTATATAATATATAGATATATATATATAAAGAAAAGCGCGTTAAGGTCTAATTAGAAAGATATATTAAGTATAAAGAATTAATTTATAATAATTATCTATAAAAAATAGAGAAAGATTATATTCTTATAGTAAGAAGTATTAAAATATTAAAAAGAAATAAAGATAACGTATTAATTAGTAATGTAAATTCTATAATATCTTCTATCGTAGTAAAATCTTTCGAATAATAAAATAGCTATAGATATCGAACGATTTTAATTTATCTAAATATATATTATTCGATATTTCTTCTATAGAGACTTAATTAATTATAATAATAGATTTTTCTCTTATAATATTATTATAATAATATATTATATTAATATAATAAGAATAATAGACTAAATTATAATAATATTCTTCGCTTACTAGATAATAATTTAATATAAAATCGTAAAGAGTATATAATATAGAATTTTAAAGAGCTAAATCGTATTCTTAATACTAGAAATCTTATTATCGCTTAGTTTCTCCGTAATATTCTTTATAATATTCTTCGCAGTATTCTCTATATTTATTTATTATAATTTTTTCTTTTACTTTTTAATATAGTAGAGATAATAGACTAAGTTATAGTAGTATTCTACGCTTATTAAATAATAATTTAATATAAAATTATAAAGAGTATATAAAATAAGATCTTAAAGAGTTAAGTCGTATTTTTAGTATTAAAGATTTTATTATCACTTAGTTTCTTCGTAATATTCTTCGTATTTATTTATTATAGTTTCTTCTCTTATTTTTTAATATAATAAAGATAATAAATTAAATTATAATAATATTCTTCGCTTATTAAGTAATAATTTAATATAAAATCGTAAAGAGTATATAATATAGAATTTTAAAGAGCTAAGTCGTATTCTTAATAAGAGTAGCTTTATTACCGCTTAATTTCTTTATAGTATTCTTTATATTCGTTTATTATATTAACTTCTCTTATATTAATTAAGTAAATTAATATAAGATTATAAAGAGTAGATTTATTATATTATTATTACTAATAACTATCTTCGTAATATTCTTTATAATATTCTTTATATTTACTTACTATATTAACTTCTCTTATATTAGCTAAATAAATTAATATGAAATTATAAAGAGTAGGCTTATTATATTATTACTACTAATAATTATCTTTATAATATTCTTTATAGTATTCTTTATATTTATCTATTATAGATTCTTCTCTTATTTAATTAAGTATAAGAGTATTAAGCGTAAATATATTTATATTAGTAGAATTAATAGAATTAATAGAATAATAGAAGAAGAATAATTATATAAATAGATAAAAGAATTATTATTCGATCTCGAACGCGTTTAATATAATTATAATATTTAAATATTAATTTAATTTATCTATCGCTAGTTTAAAAGAAGTATATAGAAAAGAATATATTTATTTAAGCTCTTTTTAAGAGTTTTTTAATACGTTTATAAGTAGTAATAAATAGCTATTAAATTTGCTTACGGTCTCGATTACTAGTAGTAATAAATTCGTTAAGAAGTAATTTAAGAGCGTTATTAAGAGCTCTAAGAGGCGAGTAAAAGAGATAAATATATTCAAATTAAACGCGTTTAATATAATTATAATATTTAAATATTAATTTAATCTATCTATCGCTAACTTAGAAGAAGTATATAGAGAAGAATATATTTATTTAAGCTCTTTTTAAGAATCTTCTAACGCGTTTATAAATAGTAATAAATAGCTATTAAACTCGCTTACGGCCTCGATTATTAATAGTAATAAATTCGTTAAGAGATAATTTAAGAGCGTTAGTAAGGAGCTCTAATTAGATAAGAGATATTAAAAACGATTATATTTATATTAAGTGAAATTAATAGAATTAATAAAATTAATAGAATTAATAGAATAATAAAAGAATAATAGTTATATAAATAGATAAAAGAATTATTATTCGATCTCGAACGCGTCTAATATAACTATTATAACTATTATATTTAAATATTTATTTAATCTATTAATAGTAGATTAAACTTTATAATTTTTATAGCGTTAAAAAGCGTAAAGCGAGCTTTATAATTTAAGAAATTATAAAGTAATTATATATATCGTCAGCTAAGTACTTTAAAGTATAAAACTTTTATATATAAATTTTTAATAAAAAAGCTTAAAAGGGCTATCGAGCTAATTTAGTCGATTTAACTAAAGAGCGTAGCGAACTCGAATTTATAATTAGCTATATATATAAATTTAAGATTTTTAAGCTTAACTCTATCTTATTCTATTATATATACTAATACTTTAAATTTAATATAGATTTCGATAAAGTATACGAGCTTAATTATTAAGACTTTCTATAAATATAAAAATAATATACTTAAGATTAATATACGACTTAATAATATTTCGAATATTATATTTTTAAATAAATTAAAACTATTCGATATTAGAATAGTCTTATTCTTTTATATTTATAAATTAATTTCTTAGATCTATATTACTTAATAATAACCTTATATTAGATTTATTAAGTAGGCTCCTCTTATTATTATATATCTAAAGGTCTTTCGAAGTTATTATACGTTATTTATAAATCTTACTATTCTTATTAATAGTCTCTATTAATATTATCTATATAGTATTCTATAAAGAAATACTTAATATTAAATTAGAGTTTTTAACGCCTATAATTTAATTTAATTCGAGAATTCTCGATTAATTATATTATATTATTCTATACGAGTAAAGGCCTATGAATTAAATTCATAATTTTTTTTTAATTAGGGCTATCGAATAAATAGGTAAGTAATCTTTAGTAAGCGAACTTTAATAAGCGATATTTAAATTCCTTGCGCTCTAATGATTATAAGATAAATTTTTCAAATTCTTAAAAATTCGAAAGGCGCAAATAGCGCTTTAAAATTTAAAACAAAAATTTCAAAATTTTAATAGAAAATAAAAAAGTTATTACTATTATGAATAATATATATCTATTTTTTTAATAAGAAAGACGTGAGAGAGCGAGATTTTGATAATTATAGACGTTAATTTATTTACCCGCGATAATTTAGCCGATCTAATTAAAGAGCGTAGTAACTCTAAATTTATAATTAGCTATATATATAAATTTAAGATTTTTAAGCTTAATTCTATCTTATTCTTTTATATATATTAATATATTCTATTCGCTTAAATATAAATTCGAAAATTATTACTATTCGTCTCTATATTTATAAATATAATTTTTTTTATATTATATCGATTTTCTTTCGATTAGACTCTCTATATACGCTTATATCTTAATTAATAATATTACTATAGCGTAAGTATAAAGAGCTACTATTATTCTTAATATCTCTTATAAAGAAAAATATAATATTAGAATTCCCAGATACGATTATTTCTTTACTACTTTTATTATTTTTTAGATATTAAGCGTATATATATATTTATCTTTCTATCTTTTTAATTACTAATTATAAGATATAATTTTATAAAGAAGAGAGAGTAATATTACGAGCGTATTTTTAATATATCTCTTAGCTCTATAACTAGCGAGTCTTAACGAAGATATTCTCTATTATATTATATCTTCTTTTTATTTATATAATTCGATAGTCTTATTATTTTAATTTTATCTTATTTATATTAATATCGTATTTATATTAATTCTAATAATTTAGAGTCTTTAACTAATTAATTAGATAGTAATAAAGCTAATATAGTTACTTATATATAAATATAACTATTTCTATTACTATTATCTCGATATTCGAATATTTAATAAGAGAAAGTAGCTTTCTTCTTCATTATTTTAGTACGATTTTGCGGGGAATCAGATAGTTTGATTGGTGGGTTCTCCCGCCGCTACTAAGCGAGAGGACTCACTTCTGGAATCCACGAGTACTCGCTTTGTCACGGTATGCCAAGGCCACCTGATAAGATAACACTAGTGTGACTTGGCAACCCAGTCATCCATTTCCTTGACAATTGGTAGCAACACCTAACCCAGGTCCCTCCAAGTCGTCTATATCGTCACTCGACCAGTAGTCTCAATATACCGACAGTCAGCCCCCTTGCGCTTCCGCTACGCAAAAACCAGCCAATCAAGTCAATCCTTTCAATAGGCCATTTGACATCACATCATGTCTTCCAACAGCCAAATAATTCCCGGCTTCACGGCAGAGCAAAGCCACGCCTTCACGAATATCCTTCTACCAGCGCTTCAAGTAGTGCTTCGCCAGGCAATCGACAAGCATTTCGACCCACTGCAGCCACAGCAAGAGCAGGAACAGAAGCATAAGCCACTGCAACAGGCAAATGTGGAGAAGACTACGGAGAAGATTGCGGAGACAGTCATCAGCAGCAGTGACACAACAGGCCTGCTCTCCACGGTCTCACATCAATCCATTCAGTCAGCTACTCAGCCAGCCACTCAGTCAGCCACTCAGCCAGAACACTCAGTTGAGCAAGAGGAGGAACCACTACAGGCAATTGCGGAGAACACTGCGGAGAAACCAAGCGGCAACAAGGCCACCGTCATCAAGAACACGGCTCAGCTCTCCAAGATCCTACGTCAGATCGCCACTCAGAAAGCGGAGAACGACACTACAATTTGGCCTGCTATCTCTATATTCCTAGGCAATATCACATTAGTGTGGCACATCACTGCAATGAGCGAACAAGAGAAGGATCTCTGCGACGATCACAGCCACATTACTATGATGGACCTCTACAGGCAAGGGTCACCTATCGGACGATGCATATTTGGACGAATTGAAACCGTCCGATGTCTTACTCCGCCAGTCATTTCATTATTCGAAAGGTTCCACTGCGGCAGGAGAACTCGTGGGATACACACCACTAATTAGCATGGTGTCTCCATTTCTTTCCGGTATTTCGATACTTTTTGCCACGAGGACGTGTCTTTTTTTCATTCTTTGCGGGCATGTTGTCACGGTATGCCAAGGCCACCTGATAAGATAACACTAGTGTGACTTGGCACCACACATATCTGCCTTGCAGGCACATAGAATAATAAACATCTTTTACACCACACATGAATTCATGACCCAGTCATCCATTTCCTTTACACGCTTTCTATCATCATCACTGCTGTACTACGCTGAGACAGCGTGTCTAGTTCCTTCTATGTTCTATGCATGCGTCCCTTCTACATCCTTCCATGCATATTCCATCATTGTTCCTTTCATGTAGCTAGCCATAGATAGCAGTGCTTTGTTCTCCATCAGCTACATAATAGCTGATGGCCCCACCACTGAATCTACACGCTTTCTATCATCACCACTGCTGTGCTACGCTGAGAGATTCCACCCTCCTTGACCTTTCCTCTTTCCTACTTTACTTTCATAGAAGCCTTTTCAGCAAAATCAAATCAAGCCAGCTTCCATTCTTCCTTCCATATTCCCTCGCCCTTGAATCCAAAGATGTCCGTCATAGGAAATTACAGCAACAAATACTTCATCGCCGTTGTTGTCTGCATCGCCGCCTTCATCTGGAAGGCGCCCGATGGCTCTCCTGCCGCAGAACATAGGGCCTACCTCTTCAATATGGCTCCCAGACCTATCAAGGATGCGTATCTCGCGCCTACACTTGCAAATATGAGCTGGGTAAGCCAAAACCCTTACTTTTCTCTTCCGCCATTGCCACCGTAAGGGACCACGACTAACTGACGGCCCCTCAAGCTTGCGTACGTCAGTCATGACTGGATAAAGGCAGTCATGTTCCAGGTGAGAAACTCAGCCGACCCGAGAGATTCGGTCATAGAAACGGCCGCCACTGATACGAGACCATGTCCCTTCTTCAGCTCTTCTCCCAAATTCCCACCATCGCGGGCCATAGCTTGCAATTTCTGGGATTCTTCGTCGCCACCGTCTATTCCTGGTTGCTTGCTCAGAAGCCATGCATCGATACGGCAATCGTATGGGGCTCGGGGATCGTCGATGCCGCAGATACCCTTCTGCTCGAGACGATGGATGCTTTGACGCCGCTGCACTCACGCATAGAGATGAAATGGGGCGCAGCGCTGGCGTACGCGATAGTCGGGGCCTGGGTATCCGCGGGGCTCGGGTTGCTTTTCACGATCGCAGCTGTTGTGGTCACGGCTTTGCACTTGGTGTTCAGCATTCTGTGGTCTAGAGTGGACTGGAGAAGAGCTTTCCTGCTCTCTATTACATCTGTTGTGGGGTATGTCGGATATTTGTGGATGAAGGAGGATGCCTTTTTGGGCGTCGCTTAAAGCGCTACGAGCTATGTTGTGTTGGGAACTTAGGGTGCGATTTCAGGTAGAGTCCAGGTATGCGGAGCGGAAGATTGGTAATCCGAAGAATGACTGGATTGACTATTTGTTGAAGACATAGGAGACATAAGAAAACAGCATGCGAGTGGGCATGTGCCTGTCTAAGATACACTGCATCACTGGAAATGAGCGCCTGAGTTCCATCCGATTCCAGTGGCCATGGCTCACGAACCCTTTTGCTCGACCTTGTTCAATACCCATTCACAGCTCTCTCAACCTTCCCGCACAACATTCTCATCTGACCCCCTTTAATCGTCGCGTTTCCGCCCACTGCGTCTCTCGTCGCTTGGACCCTTTTCAAATAGTGCTCCAGTTCTCTGACCGCCCCATGCTCCACATGGCTTTGCACCCTTTGAAGCCCTTGCAGCGCTTGCCTCAAACCCTCGTGTCGCTGATACAAGCTCGCAAGCCGGGGGCTTTCATCCTTGCAGAACCACTTCCAATTCTCGAGGCCTTTCTCGATTGCCTTGACCTCTTCTGACATGGTGGTATCCTCGTCCGAGATGATTTTGGATATCCGCTCTAGCTTGATTTTCCCTGGACCTTTCAGTCGTCGCAGAGTTTGCTTTGCCAAGCCCTCTGGTCCACGAAACACAAGATCGAGGCTTTGGTAGACGGTGGGACCAACGATCCAGGCCTCCTCCGCCCTTTGGGCAGCAGCAAAACACTCGACAAGCGCGACTTCGACAGTCTGCTCGATAACAATGGTTGTCTCTGATTCCGACTTGTCCAAATCCCGTGCGACCGAGTTCAGTTCCGGAATGTGTAGAGGTTCTTGCAGAGAGAGCAAAAGAGCCTCTACTGTCTCGAGAGCCCCAATCCCTCCCGCCAAGTGTCTTGGGATCCTCAACTCTTGTTTGCCTGGTGGCAGCAGCAAGGGAAGACTTGGATCGGTCGGTACTAGTATCCTGGGCAAGACGAAAGTGATCATCAGGATAAGAACCATGGCAAGGAAGACGATGGCAATACAACAAGATATTACGCGGCGGCAAGCTCCCGCTGTTCGCTGACGGGATGCCGGGAGTCGTCGGCCTGTTTCTGGTTGGGGTGGTACGGGAAGGCCCGGGAAAGGATTCACACGCGGGGGGCCTGGTGGAATTGGTCCTGCGGATGGGTCTATCTCGGTGGGAGATTGGCTCGGCTCATTGTTGCGTTTCTTGAATATGAGTTTCTTGAGCATCGATTCTGTGACTCGTCAGCACCAGTAACGGTTGGCGTGTGGAGTGAGTTTCAAATGACCTGGTGGCGCACTGTCTGAGTCGTCCGAATTGAGAGACGTACATCTGTCACGGTATGTGTGTTCGGGAAAGTGGTGCGCGACTGGAGTACCGACTGGTGTGTCATCTGGTACATCGTCTGGTACGTCTGAAGTATATGGCATGTTGTGGTGTGTTAATGGATGCGCTGGCGGGATGCCGGTTGTTCTGCTGGTGCGATGATGCTTCTACCGCTTGCTGGGACTTCTGGATTGGACGACATAAGTTGGGATTGTTCTTGGATCTTCTTATGCTGATTCCGTGTCTTCAGATGCGTTTGAGATAATTGACGCAATTGCGGAATTCCGCCAGTCCGTTCGCAACTCCGTTCGCAACTCCGTTCGCAACTCCGTTCGCAACTCCTTTAGCCACCAAGCCCCAAGGGAACACCGTCGCAACTCCGCTCTTGCCTTGCGGAAGAAGTCGATTGCACGAAAATAGACGAACACGGTGAGGATGAGGGTGTTAGAACAAAACACTATAATTGTGGAGTTAGTTGTGAGAGTCTTTAAGGAGACCTGACAGCCAGGTAAGAACAGAGAAGATCAAGGCTCACGAGCTTGCTTTTGTGGAGGACAGGCTCTTGGGTTTCTCCACGGCGGGATTTGGTTTGGGCGCCGAGTACACGTAGCTGCTGGGTCAAGACATTCGACCACGCCGTAGCCTGGTCCCAAAGGCACATCTAGAGTCTGTTCCCAGCAAATGTAGAGGTCCAGCTACACTTTCAACATGATTGAGAGGAGATGCAATTTGCGAGTAGATTTGCCTTGCCGGTCGCTCACATTGGGCTAAAGACTGATCACATCCAATAAGGTCAGGAGGATCCTATCTGTCGAAACATCTTCCTCAATCACCTTTTGATCTGATGAAGTCTTTCCATCTTCGCTACTAACCGGTGGCGCTGTTCTAGTCTTGCTCGGAAGCTGTAACGCGGCTCGGGTCTCGATGGCGGTTGAAAAACATTGAGGGAGCCGAGCTTCACCTGATCGTCGCCTGCAAAGGCCCAATGGACCATAGCCTCATCGCCTATCTGATCGTCATGGGTGTTGCCATGGCGACCAGGTGTATGCCCTGGAGTGTGGTATGTAGGGGCAACATGGTAGCTGTGGGTTGGTGCATCGTACTCCCATTCTCCTCTTGCTCTGTCCAGTATACTTGCGATGGACGAGGCTGCTGCGAAGGTCCTGTTGGAGGTGGATTTGAGGGTCTAGAAGGCGGACGATATGGAGGCCTCGATTGCTGCTGGTATGGAGGTCTGGGTGGCCGCTGAGGGTATCGAGGTGATGGATCTGGAGGACGTGACTGGCCGAACGTAGAGTATACTTGGAAGCAGGCCTCCGAAGGCCAGCAACAAGTGACTCGATGAGAGTCCCATAGCTAGAAGCTATGACAGCTGGCCTGCGGGCAGCAAAAATGCAGTGACTCGATGCGAGTCCCATGACGAGCCCTCGGGTAGTCATGGTAGCTGGCCTACGGGCAGCTACAAGACGATGCTGACGGGGTCTAGTACTGCTATGCACCGTGGAGCCGAGAGGGGTACACGCTGATATGTACTGAGGTAATGCAGCTGTGGGACCGATCGTCGAAGCCGGTGACAGGCCGTGGAACCTAGACGGGTACACGCCGGCGCGAGTTCTTTGAGTGACTGCGCCATCGTGCTGAAGTGATGTAGCTGTGGGACCGCAGTCGAAGCCGGCAACAGGACTATTGATCGAAATAAAGCTTCGGAGGATTGAATGAAAGAGGTTCGGTAGAGGTACTCAATGCCTACTGGAGCATAGCTTGTTAGTATTGATGATTGATAGAGGTAGTTGAGCGTAAGGTGGTGAAATAGGGAAGGAGGTGAAAGGTTGATAGTAGTAAAGGAGAGGGGAAAGACTCACCCACAACGCATCAGCACCACTGTACGACGGCAGTCTCTTCACCCTGCAATGCTGTAATGATAGCGCCGAACCTGGCAAGTGCTGTTACTCTCTCTAAGGTATGTTGAATGGGTGGTGAGCCAAAGGGGAAGATGACAAGGGCAGCAGTAGCATCAAGATAGCAGTGAGCAGACGCATTCTTTGCTTGTTTTGCTTTGACTGGCCCAAGACTTAGACATTGTGAGCATCTTACTCTTGCCAGTGCCAGTGCCAGTGCCAGTGCCAGTGCCAGTGCCAGTGCCAGTGCCAGTGCCAGTGCCAGTGCCAGTGCCAGTGCCAGTGCCAGTGCCAGTGCCTGTGCCTGTGCCAGTGCCTGGTTGAAAGGCATGGCTGAGCTGGAAGATGTTGTTGACATGTCTTTCGGCACAGTACGAGTACACAGGGTAAAGATGATGAAGATGATGAAGATGACAAACAAATCCTTCCTTGATTTCGACAGACATCAAGATCGAGGATCTCTAATCTCTAGGGTTAGGGTTAAGGTTGGTACAGCACAGATCATGTACGAGTACCTTACAATTAAGATTAAGTCTTCAGATTCAGCAGCTATTAATGACTAAAAATGAATAAGTAAATGAAAAAAACATTCTGCCGATATCTGCATCATCCAAATCCAATCGCAGTCTTCCTTTATGCATATCATACTCAAGATGAGATACATTATTATCTAGAGTAGACAACACGCTTGATCCCCCAAGTACGGCTGGTAAGAGGTGGTGAAGCTACATCATGGGGCATACCTCACCACTACACCACATCCTGATGGATCAGTCTCGCGCACAAAGATCTGTCAATAAGTCGTTTGACGACGTGTTTCTGGCACAGTTCAGCCGTCTGATACGCCATGTGCACTCCACGAGGGTGGTTTGCAGAAGTCCTTGGACATGCCGAGATTATTCCGGTAGCTTACCTCCTTTTTCTACCCATTCTTTCCTTCCACATCCACGGCGAATTGGGTAAAGACTGTCACATGCAGAAGCATGAAGAACAGTGTAAGGAACGTGATGGATTAAGCACTGAATTCTAGTGGTATTATAGAAAAGAAGTAGACTTCTCTATCAAATAGTAGGAATCTTTAGTGGGGGAACCGGAATAATCTCGGCAGTGTCCAAGGACTGCTGCAAATCACCCTCGGCAGTCATAGAGCTCCATTTTTTTTTCACCACTCTGTACAGAGGTTCTGCCCGATTTTTAGATAGTAACTACTTGTAATCTACTTGTAATAGCTACAGTGACTACTGCAACGGCTACTTGAATGTGGTTCTATGTCTATGTAATGCGAAATACCTCTTGCGTACATTTGGCGGTGGTCACGGCGAAAATTTGGTGGGGTGGCAGGGGTGGCACGGGTGGCTGCCAAACGGGCGCTCCCGCAAATGGTTTTGCAAAGAGGAGTATTACTGCTACTCAGGACTTTTGCACTTTTGGTAGAGTAATTGATGTTAACAGTAGTAGTACTATACTTTCATCGCGCTTGCTTTACTCATGCACACTTCTCTCCCTGTTCACTGTCCAGAAAGCAGAAAGCAGAAAGCAGAACATAAGATTACTTGAAATTACGGAGTCATCGTCGCTTTCCTGATGCGTGTCAGTCCGAGACATGGACAATGGAAAAAAAAAAATGTCTCTGAACTGATTACCCCATTTCAAATGCTTTCCCTTCCTCCTTTTTCCTTCTTCCCATATATTCAACTTCCTTTCTCCTTCTCCTTTCCGTCCTTATTCATCCAAAATCCATTCTCCACACCTTGTAAAACAGCCAGCGTTACAACGGCTTCCTTTTCGTCCGATACTTTTCTTACTCTAGCAGTATCCAATATCCTTTAATGGTCCTTGCCACTCTTAGCACACATTCAAGCCTAAACTCCCTCCTCTTCTCCCTTCCAAATCATGCCCCGGACCCGCACCTCGGTGGGTTTCTCCCTGAACTGGCCTTCATCATGCTAAGCACAAACAAAACAGTGCGAAAATTGCCGGAAATTGAAGAGGCGCTGTGACCTTGACCACCAGCCAGAGGGAAGATGCAGCGGTTGCGTTGAAAGAGGAATCCCATGCGTCTTGGTATGTGTACGTCCGTCCATCATACATCTCCTCCACCCTTTCCTCTCTCTCCAACCAATCCGACCTGATATATAATCAAGTCAACTCACACTGACACCTCTCTTGCCTTAGGTACAATCATCCACACGACGCGGAACCACCATACCTCCCACACATCAAACACCACAACAACAAAGCCAACCACTAAATCCATCCTACTACCCATTGTCAAGCCACGCGGCACCACCTTTGCCATTCACCGCTTTCTCCACCCAACACAGCACCACCGTCAATCCCGCACATCAGACACCACACCAAGGCCAGCCACACTGCCTATCCTATCACCCATCGTCAAGCAACCCTGCATTATCCTCGCAGTTCTCTCCTCTCTCTTCCTCATCGTCCACTACGCTGGTCTCACCCCCTTCCCTCCTCCCCTCTTCTTACCCGCCGTACAATAACGACAACGCATGGGCATCATCATCCGCATCGAACAACACGATGACCTTCAATCCTCTTCCCGCTGGTGGTAGTAGCGATCACGGTCAACATCAAGATCAACACCGTGCCCTCCCGCCGTTGACGGAGCCGATAGATGTGGGTATGTATGAGCATTTAGCTGGTGGTAGGGATGAGTGGAGGGATATTCCCATCCAATTCAGCCAGATTGGGTGGAATGGGATTTGGGCTGAACGATGAGTGAGTATGTGAATGATATTCATGCCTTTAGGTGGAAAGGTGTCCTGCCGGATGATGCTAATTAAGAATGATGGTTTTGGACGTACGTAAATTGCGATGGAAAGGTATGTCGCACAGCGTCACAGTTGTCAAGTTGCGACCGCAGGCGCATTTCGACACAGCAGTGGTGATAGATAATAAATGAACAAATCTTTAAGGGCTACCTACCTACCTCTCCTAATGAGGACATAAAGAGATCAAAGGGGTAAATGTCTCTTCTATGGCGTCTACTCCGGGTCTCGTCTCGTATGAGGATGTTGACTTAGAATACTTACTCCTCTCTGCAAAACCATTTGCGGAGCGCCCGTTTGGCAGCCACCCCACCAAATTTTCGCCGTGATCACCGCCAAATGCACGCAGAAGCCAAATTCGTGGTAGATAGCTGTAGGTTAGCTGTAGATTCGTTTAAATATGAAGCCGTGTATAGTCCAATTGCCGAAGAACTTGATGTAGCTTTTTTAGGCCTTCACAGCCACGCTGTCGCTGTCGCTATGCCATCGTAATGCTTTCTCAGTATTGCTAGTAATACTCCATTCAGTGCTTCCAGTACTACTCTCAGTACTACTCCCAGTAGTAGTGCTCTGTCTAGTGCTCTCAGTAGTAGTACTCTATCCAGTGGTCCCAGTAGTACTCCCCGTAATGCTCCCAGTAGTACTCTGTCCAGTGCTTCCAGTATTACTCTCAGTACTGCTCTCAGTAGTAGTGCTCTGTCCAGTGCTCCCAGTAGTGCTCTGTCCAGTACTCTCAGTAGTAGTGCTCTGTCCAGTGCTCTCAGCAGTGCTCTGTCCAGTGGTCCCAGTAGTAGTGCTCTGTCCAGTGCTCCCAGTAGTGCTCTATCCAGTGCTCTCAGTAGTAGTGCTCTGTCCAGTGCTCTCAGTGTGCTTATCTGCTGTGTGTGTTTGTCTCCCAATGGTGCTCTGTCCAGTGGTCCCAGTAGTAGTGCTCTGTCCAGTGCTCCCAGTAGTGCTCTATCCAGTGCTCTCAGTAGTAGTGCTCTGTCCAGTGCTCTGTCCAGTGCTCTATCCAGTGGTCCCAGTAGTAGTACTCTATCCAGTGCTCCCAGTACTACTCTCAGTACTGCTCCCAGTAGTGCTCTGTCCAGTACTCTCAGTAGTGCTCTATCCAGTACTCCCAGTAGTGCTCTATCCAGAACTCTCAGTAGTACAGTGCGCTATCCAGTGCTCTCAGTACTACTTCCAATACTAAGAGCAATAAACAGAGCACTACGGAGAGTAGTACTGGAAGTACTGAATAGCGCACTACTGGGAGTAAGTGGACAGAGCACTACTGGAAGCACTAGATAGAGCACTACTAGAAGTACTGGACAGCGCACTACGAGGAGCAGTACTGAGAGTACTAGACAGAGCAGTACTACTGGAACCACTGGACAGAGCACTGCTAAGAGCACTACGGGGAGCACTACTGAGAGCACTGGATAGAGTACTACTACTAGGACCACTAGACAGAGCACTACCGAAAGAAGTGGACAGCGCACTACTGAGAGCAGTGCTGAGAGCACTGGACAGAGCACTACTGGGAGCACTAGAGTACTACTAAGACCACTGGACAGAGCACTACTGAGAGCACTACGGGGAGCACTACTGGGAGCACTGGATAGAGCACTACTACTGGGACCACTGGACAGAGCACTACTGGAAGCAGTGGACAGCGCACTACTGAGAGCAGTACTGAGAGCACTACTGGGACCACTGGACAGAGCACTACTGGAAGCAGTGGACAGCGCACTACTGAGAGCAGTACTGAGAGCACTACTGGGACCACTGGACAGAGCACTGCTGAAAGCACTACGGGGAGCACTACTGAGAGCACTGGACAGAGCACTACTAAGATTACTGGGATCACTGGATAAAGCACTACTAGAAGCAGTGGACAGCGCACTATACTTGAATGTGATTCTATGTCTATGTAATGCGAAATACCTCTTGCGCGTACAGAGGTCTGCACCGAAAGTCCTGCACCCGCCAAGACTCTTGCGCTCAGACTTCGGATAACGCCCCACCTAAAGGGTTACCTAGACAATGCGTCTGAAGTTTTTCGGAATCGCACCTAGCCCTAGCCGGGTTTCGGGGCTTACTACCCCTATTAAGGCTAAAAGAAGTACCTTAAGTCCCATTATTGGTTTTGACGGCTTATCGCTGTTACGACCGTACCCTACATCTCCCTTAATATATCATTCAGCCCTATAGCCTATTAGGGCCTAGCGTGTCTTGGCAGAGCCATCTACTATTATCTAATACCTTCTATCTATATAGCTATTCGATATCTAATTATCTTATTTAATATATCTATATTAATATTATATCTATATCGATTCTAATATTATAACTAGATTACTTTACTTACTATATTTAAATTAATAGATAAATTTAAGAAATCTATTAATAGAGGCTTTAATAAGATATTAAGTTAAGTTATTATATCTCTAGATAAATCTATTATATAGATAATACGTTATAAAGAGTATTTATTAAGATAGCGTAATAATTTTATAATTAATTAAAGAAATAAAGTAATTACTAGACTAGTTTATTTATATAACTAGTAAATTTAAAGAAATTATTACTTAATTTAATAATCACATAACGAATCCTCTAAGCGAAGTAAAAGCATTTAAAAAAACGATATTTAGACTATCTATGATTTTTATAATAATCTAAACGATCTATAAATTAAGAAAAAAGGTTCTTATAAAACACTAAAAAAATTTTATATAATACCATTTTTCGAATTTACAGTAAAGTCTCATAAAAGATATTATAAGAAATTTTTCTATTCTCTTCTTTACTTAATATCTATAATATTAAAGACTCGAGAGAAATAACGTAACTCTCTTCTTTTTATTTTAAAATTATTATAAATTTCGAATATATAATTAAATAAGATAAATTAAGTTAATAACTTCTTTACTTAGATATTTAATTATCGATAATTCTTACTATTTAATAATATAGTAGAGAATATTAAGACTATTATTATTAGAATCGATATAGATATAATATTAATATAGATATATTAAATAAGATAACTAAGATATCGAATTATATAGATGAAAAGAAGATATAATATAATAGAGGATATCTTCGTTAAGGCTCGCTAGTTATAGGGCTAAGGGGTATATTAAGAGTACGCTCGTAATACTATCCTTCTTCTTTATTAAATTATATTCTATAATTAATAAGTTAAAAGATAGAAAAATGAATATATATATACGCTTAACGTCTAAAAAATGATAAAAGTAGTAAAGAAATAACTATATCTAAAATCTTCTAGTATAATATCTTTCTTTAAAGGCGGTATTAATAACGATAGTAGCTCTTCTTAGTTATACTATAGCGACGTTGTTAGCCGTAATTTAAACGTATATAGAGAATCTAGCCGAGAGGAAATCGATATAATATAATGAAAATAAAGTTTATAAACGTAGAGGTAAATAATAATAATTTTCGAATTTATATCTAAGTAAATAAAATATTAATAAAATAATACGACGTAATTAGTCGAGGGCTCTCGAATCGAATCGAGCCGTAGGCGCTAAAAACTCTAATTTAATATTAAGTAAGTTTCTCTGTAGGGTATTATATAATCGATATCGATAGAGGCTATCGATAATGATAATAAGGTCTATAGATAACGTATTATAGCTTCGAAAGATATTTAGATATTTATTAATAAGGGGAACTCTATATAAAAGATTATATATAATATAATTTTCGATTAATATAAATCTAAGAAATCGATTCTCGTCTTTGAAAAAATAAGGCTATTGCGAAGATATCGAACGATTTTAATTCGATTAAAAACGAGGTATCTAAGATAGTTTCGAAATTCTATTAATTAATTCTTTATAGATAAGGCTCTTTAAAATATCGCTTATAAAAGTCGTCTACTAGATTCTAGCAATTTTCGAATTTACCGCTATTCGCATTATATTAAATAAGATTATTATCGAGATCTTTTCACTTAATCTTATACTTAAGACGACTATAAATTAATTTAAAGTTAAGTATTTCTTTAATAACTTATTCGATTCGATTATTAATAGTAATATACTTCGATAAAGAATTTATCTATTCTAATAAGAGGTTATTTATCGCGAGATTTAAGAGATTAAGATAAAAGATATTATAAATTCTTATACTTAATAAAAGTTTTAGATAATATAAAATTCTTATAAGACCTATAATCTTAAATAGATCGAGTCTCTTATAATTTAGTTTACGAAAAGAGCGATTAAAGATAATATTCTTATTATTTAGAAAGACCTTATCGTCTATTTAAAAAGTAATCTTTTATTAATACTTATTAGCTTATATAACTATAGCCTTCTAAACGCGATCTATATTACTTCGAATATACTTAAGAACTTATTTTATATAATTCGTAATATTCTTCGCTTAAGTAGTATTAAAACGCTTATATATAGTCTTATAGTCGATAATATTCAAGTTAAAAGTTATTTAAGAATAAAATCTCTTATTCGCGAGGAAAGATAAGATATTAATAATTAATAAGATAGTATTATTATCGACGAACTCGATAATAAATAATTATCTTACTTAATCGTTTTATATATAATTATAGTATATTTAAAGATAACGCTTTATATTCTAATTCGCTCGTTTAATTTATTTATCGATTTTAGAATAAAAGACTATTAATAGCTTAGCTATAATATTTAATCTTTTATAAAAAGATTTTTATATAATAGCTATAAATTAAGGGCTTTAATTCGATATTATTAAAGTCGATAAGTTATATAGACGAAATACTTTCTTAAGTAATAAGTTAACTATCTTCTTAGTAGTAATATCTTTATCGATATCGAGATAAGCTATATAATAACGTTTCTTAATAAATCGATTAATCGCTATTTAAATAGCGTTATAGTTATTAAATATAAATAAGCCTATAACGAAGTCGACTAATATATCTTATTATCGTTTTTATAGAATTAATAAAAACTATAGTAAATTATACTCTTAATCGCGAGGCGCTTTAGTTCTTTAATAAATATAGTAATTTTTAACGTAGATAATTACTATCGCCTTTATTTCTCGCTAATAATATTTTCTTTTAAATAGTTTATAGATTTATATTATCTTAAGATAATTATAGAATAATTAATTATATATCTCTCGAATAATATTAATATATATATTATTAAATATCTATAAACGATTCTTATAGTAAAGTATCTTATCTTATATAAAATATTTATTAAAAGTAATCTCTCGAAACTTATTCTTATCTTCGATAATAGTCTTATAAATTTTTATATAATATTTATCTTTCTTATTAGCCTCTACTATTTTATAATAAATAGAGTCGTTAATTATATATATATCGATACTTTCGCTATCTAATTCTAATTAATTAAAAATAAAGATTATTTAATATTATTAGCGTAATTATTTATTCTCGAGATCGATTAGTTTATATTTAGCTATTTATATAAATATATTAATCTTAATATTTTAAGATTCTAATTAATAGATAATCTTTATATTAAATTTAAATAATATATTTAAATAGCGGGTCTAGCGATAACTAAGATCTTTTTCTTCGACGAAATATATTAATCTCTTATAATTCGTGAAGATCTTAATAGAGATATTAATATATTTTAATTTAGAATATTAGTATTTAAAATAGCGAATAATAATTAGTAACTTCTTATCGTAAATCTAATAGTTATACTCGACTAAAGTAAGGTTTTTATTATAGAAGACTATCGAGTAGAGTACTTTCTTATTATTATATTAAAAAAGAATATCTTTATTAACGTAGTTAAAAGAGTTAGTTTTTAGAATAGTCTTTTTTATTCTATCGAAATAACGTAAAACTAAGATTTTAATAACGACGACTTTAAGAAAGTAAAAGGCCTCTTAATATATTAGGGATTAATTAAATATAGTCTCTTTTGCGATGAGTTTTATTATAAATTTAACTATTTTAAAGAAGTCTCTAATAAATCGTTAATAAAAATTATAAAATCTAATAAAGATCTATATCTCTTTAAGATTAATAGATATAGTTTACTCGATAATAGTCTAGATTTTAATAAGATCTATTTATAAATCGTCTATAGATATTAGTAGACCGAGAAATTTAGTTTTTTAAACGTAGAATTCGCATTTAAGAATATTTATCTAAAGATCGATGTCTTTTAATTTCTAAAGAATTTATCTAACGTATTAAATATATTTCTTTTTTATCTTATTATAAATAAATATATTATCGAGATAGATCTAATAGAAATCGTTTAGATATTCGAATAGAATATTATTTATATATTATTAATATATAACTAAGTCGTTAGTTAAATCGAAGAAGAGAATTTAATACTTATATATTTTTAGAGAGGTAATAAAAGTAGTAAAATTCTCGCTATCGAAGTATATATATAGTTTATTAAATATAGCTATAATATTCAATCGAGTAAGATATTTATATCCCTAAATTCTTACTAAAATCTTATCTATTAATGAAATTAGATATCGATTTCTTTTAGTAATAGCGTTTAGCTTTCGATAGTTCATATAAAAACGTAATTCTTTATTCGACTTTTCTACGAATAGAATAGATAAGACGAATAGTATATAATTTAATATTATAAATCCCTTCTTTAGATATTCGTTTAGATACTTCTTTATTTATTTTAATTTATATCTTAATATTAAATAGATTCTACTTTTCGAAAGTTTTATTTTATCGAAGTTATTATTAAATTTTAGCTTATAATTATAAGAATAATATAAGAGAAGTATATCCGCTTTAGTTCTATCGAAAATATTTAAATAGTTATAATACTTCGAAGATAGCTTATATTTTACCTTTTTAAAACTAATCTCGTTAATATTATTAATTTAAATAGAGTAATTAAAATTATAATATTTTTTATATTTCTTTTCTAAATTATAGAGATAGAGTTTATTAACTAGTATATAAGTTTCGCGAGGTATTTAAATAAGAGATATATATAATATTAACGAGTTATTATAGATCTTATTTATTATTAATATAAATAGCTTATTTTTTTTTTTACAAGTTAGTTAATAATAAGCCGCTATATTAATCTTAGCGATATTAATAAACTTAGACTCTTTATTATTCTTATTCTTATTTAATAAAAAGATATTTAAATTAATCTTATTATCGTAAATAAGTAAAAAAAGGCTTTATTATTTTAGTATAATAGATAAGAAGATAAATAATATAAATAGTTAAAGCTTCGAAGTTAATAAAAAGAAGAGTTCGTTTATTATTAATATCTAATTATTATTATAGTTATATCGATTAAATAAAAAGAGTATCTTATCTTATAATATATTAAGAACTACCTCGTATTTATTTATCTAAGATTTCTCGATTATTATATTATATTTTAATAATATAATTAATATTAAGTATATTTCTTCTTAATAATCTTCTATTATTATCGTAAAAAATAAATAATATATAATTAATCGTTTTATAATCTAGTCGTTATAATCTCTTAGCGATTTAAATCGTAATAGTAAAAGTAATTTTAGATATAAGGCCTTATATATCGCTAAGATTAAAAACTTATTTATAACTATATAAGTATCGGTATATTTACTATTTATAAGAGAGTTTTAAAGTAAATACTTTCTTTTTTATAAAGATAGTATAATTTATATATAAAAAGGATAACGTATTAAGGCGTTATTAGAAATGTCTATTAGATATATTTTATAAGTATCTCTTATCGTAACTTTAAAAGAGACTATTCGTTTCTCGAATCTAAAAAAGAATTATCGCTACTCGTACTGGCCGAAAAGATATGATATATTTCATGGGATATTCCATACCAAGTAATATCATATCGTACCCGAGTATGGTATGGGTAGGGTCGGATACCATACCATTTTTCTGATATGGGTTCGAGATCTTGGCGGGATATCCCACGGTATGGTATATCTATGGGATTATACCATGGAATAATATATATATAAAATATTCTCACTGAGATTTCTATATTTATAGAATAATCCGACTAAGATATATAGAATATATTTATTCTTCTTTATTGAGAGAGAGGGAATATAAAGAGTAATTTAATATAGCTATTTATCTTTTTATTAATATTGATAATTAGAATAATAATTAGAACTATAAGCGTCTCTATTCTTCTTCTTAAAATTATAATATAAAAGAATATTCTAAATTTTAAATCTTTAAATATTATAAAAATAAAATTCTATAATTATCTCTATTTATATATTCGTCTTAACGCGTTAAATAAGCTTAATAAACGTTATATTTATCCTTCTCTCGAATTCTAATCTACTCTTCTATTTTACTCTATCTTAATTCTATTAAGTATCTTAAGTCTACCTCTATCTAATTAAACTTATTAATTATTTATAAATAAATTCGCTTCTCGAGTTATTTTAAACCTCTTCGTTAAGATTAAATCTATTATTATTAACTCTCTCTAATTATAAGTTTATTAATTATCTCTCTATATATTATAAAGTATTAGCGATATATCTTAATAAACTTATAAATATTAAACTTATCGAAGTACTTTTTGTAAGTTTATTATCTTCGTTAATATAATTATTATAATTATTAATTAAATTTTTATATAAAGTATTATTAGCTCTTTTAATTTAATTCGATATATTAAGATCTTCTTTAAGATTAAGTTTAATCTATTTAAGCTCGTTTTCTTAATATTTTATATAAAGAATTATTATTAAAGTATAGAATATCGTTAATAAATAATGCTTTTAAGTATTATAATACCTTTTAGCTATTAAGAAGCACCGCTTATATATAATAGCCCTCGTAAGAGAATAAAGAATATTATAAGCTATTCGAGCGACTATAATATATTTAGACTTTAATTTCTTCTATTACTCTAGAATTGAGAGGTTCGCTAAATTATTAAAAGAAGCTTTATAAAGATTAGAGATAAGATTATAATTAAAATAATAATTAGAAGACTTATTATTTTATTTATATTACTAAAACTAATTATATCTATTCTTATTATTTAAATTCTTAATCTCAAATTTTATCGCTTAATCGAGCGTATTTTTATTTAATTAATTTATTCGCTTAGCTCTTTGCAATTAACTACTTATATTAATATTTTAATAATTTTAAAATATCCTTCTAAGCGCTTTCTAGTAGATCTTCGCCTATAACTTCTTCTTAATATTAATCTTTTAATTTAATTTCTTTAACTTTATATTATTATAATTTAGATATAAAAGTATAGCTTATTTATATAGATAGTTTAAATCTAATTAAGTTCGACTATAATAGATAATTAATTTCTTATAAATCGTTTTAAAAGCTTTAAGAAGTTCTTTTTTTTAAGAAATCCTCTTTCTTCTTAATTTTCTAAGCTCTTTATCTATATAATTAAATAAATAATTATAAATATTAAAGACGTAGTAAATTATAGTCTTCTTTCCTTTATTTATTAATTTTATAAATTTATAAAAAGACCTAATAAGCTAAATTAAATATTAAATCTATTAGAAATTAATTAAAAATTATTTAGATATTTAGACTATAGTTTCTATCTATAATTATTCTTTATTATTTAATCTTAAGTAAATAGCTAATCTATTCTTTAAGAAGTATATAATATTAATATAAAGAAGTAAAGCGCGAATTAATATTTAATAAATTAAATTTTAGCGAATCTTAATATTCTAAAAGAGCTTAAGAGGGCGTCTTTAATAATATTACTTCTTTTTAGAAGATTAATATTTATCTAATATTAAAATATTCTTATCTTAAAGTCGTTTAGCTTATAGTATAAAAAAGATTTCTTTACGCTAGCCGCTAGCATTAATATATATAGCAATTTTTCAAATTTTAATATAATTAATAATATAATAACTAGAATAATAATAAGAAATATTATATCTTTATTAAAGTTATTAATAAACTAATTATACTTATTTAAACTTAATTTTTATCTTCTTTATTATCTTAGCTTTTCTAAAATTTCTTATTTATCGAAGTAACTCTAATATTATCTAAGAGTTCTTTTAAAGCTAATTAAATAATATACGCTATATAAAAAATATATTATAAATAATTCGAGGACTTAAATTCTCTAATATTAAGTAGATTCTCTATTACGAAAATAGAAAGATAAGTAATTAAATCTTCGAAGAGTATATTATTATTACTGGCGTTATTAGTTATAAATCTAAGTATATAAGATTAAATCTTATATTTTACAAGAATTAGATTAATAATACTTACAAGTTTCTAGCTAATATATTTACCTTCGATATACTCAAAATCTATAAAAATCTCATATTATTATTAATTAATATTAATAAAAAAGATTAGAATTATTATAAATAATTAGTAATTATAAGATAATTAATAATTTAAAGCTAGAGAGACTTTAATATTATCGATTAATAAATTTTTTAATAATTTCATCTCTAGCTCTATAGCTTTTCTTATTAATCGATTCTTTATAATAAATATTAATTTTAATTATATATTAAAGTCGAGATAGCGTAAAAATCGTAATATCTTAAGATTATTAGCGATTATAAATAAAATATTAGTATTTACGATTTAGAGATAAAATTATTTCGAAAAGTCTTCGCGTATAAGCTTTCGATTTTCTAGTATTATAAGAGAATCTTAATATTATCTTTTCTAGAGTAAATAGTAAATTAGATATTCTATTTATTATTCTATTTATTAATAATCTATATCATCTAATTTAGAAATATATCTAATTTTTATAATTATTAACTAGATTCGTTTATTATAAACTACTTAAATTAGATTTCTTAATATATCTTTTAGACTTAATATATATTATTATATCGCTTATTTTATAATCTATAGATAGATAAATTAGAATCTTATCGTAATAATAATAAATAATATATAGCTTCTTTAAATTAACGAGCGTATATTTATTAAATTATATCTATTTCTAGAATTTTCTAATTTCTAAGCCCTAATAAATAGATTAACGATCGCTATTAGATTTAAACTAATTCTATATAGCCTATACTATCTTTATCTATTATTATATCTATTATTTCTTATTATTAATATTAAAAAGAAAATAAGATTTATTACTATCTTTATATCGAAATATACTTATTAATATTTTATATTAAGTATCGTTAATTAAGAAAGTCGAATTTACGCTAAATAAAGGTTTAATTAATATTATAAAATTAAGACGTTTAAAGAGAAATTAAAAGAGATATATAAACGAATAAAATATTAGAAATAAAATGAGATTAATATTTAATATATAAATCCTATCTTCTCGCTATAATAGAAACTTATATCGCTTTAATAACTTATATCGCTTTAATAATATATCGCTATATTATTTTCGATATTTTAAATTAGAGATTAATTTTTTCTAATTAGCGTTATAATTAGCGATTATATATTTAAGAATATATAATAACGCTAATATAGAATTAATATTTAATTTAATTAATTTAAAACTCTAATTAGTCTAGCTATTAACGCTTCTCTACTTAATATAATATATACTCTATTCGCTTTAATACTAGTATTTATTTATTATTATATTATTTTAACAAGTAAAGGCCCATGAATTAAATTCATGGAGTTGGATTTTTCTAAGTCAAATCGAATTTTAGCCCTAGCCCTAAGTCAAATCGAACTCTGATCGCTTGCTGTGCGTTTTTAACCTACATATAGGCAAATATGTGCGAAGAGAGGCGCGCTAAGGCCTAATTAGGAAGGTGTATTAAGTGTGAAGGATTGATCCGTAATAATTGCCCATAAAAAACAGAGAAAGGCTACGTCCTTATGGCAAGAAGTATCGAAATATCGGAAAGAAATAGAGACAACGTGCCAATTAGTGGTGTGAATCCCACAATATCTCCTATCGTAGTGAAATCTTTCGAATAATGAAATAGCTGTAGACATCGGACGGTTTCAATTCGTCCAAATATGTATCGTCCGATGTTCCTTCTGTAGAGGCCCAATTGACTGTGATAGTAGATCCTCCTCTTGTGACGTTATTATAGTGATGTACCATATTAATGCAGTGGGGATGACAGGCCAAGTTGTAGTGGTGTTCTCCGCTTGCTGAGTGATGATTTGATGTGGAACCGTGGAGAGCATATGACGTGGGATCTTGGAGAGCTGAGCCGTGTTCTTGGTGCTGGGGGCCTTGTTGCCGCTTGGTTTCTCCGCAGTGTTCTCCGCATTTGCCTGTTGTAGTTCCTTCTCTTGCTCCTCAATGTAGTGGGGATAATAGGCTAAGTTGCAGTGGTGTTCTCCGCTTGCTGAGTGATGATTTGATATGGAACGGCCAAGTTGCAGTGGTGTTCTCCGCTTGCTGAGTGATGATTTGATGTGGAACCGTGGAGAGCATATGACGTGGGATCTTGGAGAGCTGAGCCGTGTTCTTGACGATGGTGGCCTTGTTGCCGCTTGGTTTCTCCGCAGTGTTCTCCGCATTTGCCTGTTGTAGTTCCTCCTCTTACTCCTCAATGCAGTGGGGATGACAGGCCAAGTTACAGTGGTGTTCTCCGCTTGCTGAGTGATGATTTGATGTGGAATCGTGGAGAGCATATGACGTGGGATCTTGGAGAGCTGAGCCGTGTTCTTGACGATGGTGGCCTTGTTGCCGCTTGGTTTCTCCGCAGTGTTCTCCGCATTTGCCTGTTGTAGTTCCTCCTCTTACTCCTCAATGCAGTGGGGATGACAGGCTAAGTTATAGTGGTGTTCTCCGCTTGCTGAGTGATGATTTGATGTGGAACGGCCAAGTTGCAGTGGTGTTCTCCGCTTGCTGAGTGATGATTTGATATAGAACCGTGGAGAGCATATGACGTCCGGACGCGTTTGGTGTGACTACAATATTTGAATGTCAGTTTAATTCATCTATCGCTGGCTTGGGAGGAGTATGTAGGGGAGGACGTATCCGTTCGGGCTCTTTTTGAGGGCCTTCCAACGCGTTTATGAGCAGTAGTAGGTAGCTGTTAGGCTCACTTGCGGCCTTTGATTGCTAGCAGTAGCGGATTCGTCGAGGGGGTGGCCTGGGGGCGTCAGTAAGGGGCTCTAATTGGGCGAGGGGTACCGAAGACGATTGTGTTTATATTGGTAGAATTGGTAGAATTGATAGAATTGGTAGAATTGGTAGAATAATGAAAGAATAACAAATAGGTGGAAGGATTATTATCCGATCCCGGACGCGTCTGGTGTGACTACCATGACTACCATATTTGAATGTTCATTTAATTCACCAATAGTAGGCCAAACTTTATAATTTTTACAGCGTTAGAAAGCGCAAACTGAGCTCTATAATTTACGAAATTATGAAGAAATAGCATCCGTAGGGAGCTGGTTATTTCAAAGTGTAAAACTTCTACATACAAATTTTTGATGAGGGAGGCGCGGGAGGGCTATCGGGCTGACTCAGCCGGTCTAACCAAAAAGCGTATAGGACCCGAATTTATGATTGGCTGCATATACAAATTCAAGGTTTCCAAGCTCAGCCCTACCTTATTCTATTATATATACTAATTATTAAAATTAGAGATTATATCTATTTAATTAATATTCTAATCGCTAATTATATTAATAAGAGTATATATTAATATTTTAAAATTATTAAATTAAATTTATTAGATATTAATATAGAATTAAAATTTAATTTAAACGCTTTAATAATTTAATTAGCTAAACTAGTTATTATCTAAATCTTTTATATATAAAAATTAAACCTTTCGCTACGCTAAGATTATTCTTAAATCTTAAAATCTTTCTTATTAATATAACTCTCTTTTATTTAAATAATATTATAATATCTTTTACTCGAGCGTTAAAATATTAGAGTATCGCGTTCTTCGCTTTTAATTAAGCGATATCGTCTTTAAGTCGATATCTTTAATCTTATAAAAACGATAATTAATTCGTTATAGGCGAAGGAAAAAAAGAAATAATATTTTCTTCTATCTTTATAATAGAAGAAAAGAAGAGAGTAAATAAATTAATTATAAGCTATACGCGACTCGATATCTAAGAATAACGAATTAATAAAGTTATAATATTAAAATAAAGAGCTCTTTTTATAACTAATAAATATAAGATTAAATAGAAATTAATTAGATTAATAAGATTATCTTTAGTAGATATACCGCGTATATAAAGAATATCGGAATATATAAAATATATACGGAATATGAGAGAGGGTGTATATATGCAGCTGTAAATATCTAAAGTATATTTAAAATATAAAAAGAAGCGCTTATATATAACTCTACGATATATATTAGTAAAAAAAAAGTTAATTTCTTTTTTTAGTTAGCTTTCTAATTAATATTTAAACTTAATCTATCTTTAAATAGTATTTTATTTTAATAAGATTTTAGTTATATAATATTAGTTAGCTCGATAACGAATACTTAATATTATTCTTTTCTAATTCACTCTCTTCTTTTTTAAAAATTCTTTTTATTATTATAGTAATTATATTATAATACGCTCGTTTATTATAATACTATCTATATCTAAAGAAAATAAAATTATTTTCTCTATACTCTATAATTAAATTAAATTAATAATATTATTTTTATAAAGTAAATATATATCTAATAGCGCTATATCTCTTAATACGATAATTAATTATAATATTAAATATAATTCGTTAATATATAGTATTATTATTTATTAAAATTATTAACTTAATAATCGCGAAAGCTTAGAAAATTCTTAATAATTTATTAACTACTAATTTAAATTTATTTAAATTATCGAAGTAAAGTAAAGATAAAACTTCGCGAAGGCGAAGATTAGAAGATTATACGCGAAGTTTAAAAAGTATAGCTATAAATAAGAAAAGTACGTAATTATATTAATTATATATATCTAAATTAAATAATAAATTAATTATATATATTAATTATATTATTACTAATTAGACTTTAAAGTCTATATATTAAAGAAAATTCGCGGATAGTAGAGATTAACGAATTTAATTATTTCTTAGATCGCATTTACTTAAGTAATAAAGAAGATCTTAATTTATATAACTCCAAAATCGATTAATTCGCTTCGAATTTAAATCTCTATATTATAAGTACTTTAAGAAGCTATAAAGATAAAATTAGTAAGCGATTTTAATAATATAACTTATTCTTTAGTAATTATAAATAAAGAAAATTACTAATTAATATCTAGCGATTTAATTATATATATTTTATATAAAAAGAATTATTTTATAATTAAAAGATATATAGCTTTTTAGATAATTATAATAAGATATAAATTTATAAATAATAATATAGTATTATTAAAATCTAGACGTAATTTTTACGAAAAGAAAATATATAATAAATAAAAGAAAAACTATTCTAAGTTGAGAATAAGATATTCTAATTATTATTCTACTTATTACGCTTAATTAATAATATTTAACTATTATACTTAATCTAATAACTTTATATATTTTATATTTATAGAATAAAACTTCTTAAATCGATTTAAATATAGATATACGCTTATAAAAATGTTACTACTCCAGTAAAAGAGGCTTCTTATTCTAAAATCTATATTAAATCGAAGGTTATATCCCTACGCTCAATAGCTTTAATTTCTATAGTTACTATTAATATCGTAATTAAATTTATATAGTAATAGCACGCCTTTCTTATTAGCGGGTATCTCTACGTTTAATAACTTTAATTTTTATAATTACTATTAATATCGCGACTAAATTCGTATAATAATAGTATATCTTTTTTATTAATAGATATCTCTATATCCGATAACTTTAGTTTCTATAATTACTACTAATATCGCGATCAAATTCATATAATAATAGTACGCCTTTTTTATTAGTAAGTATCTCTATATTCGATAGCTTTAGTTTCTATAATTACTACTAATATCGCGACTAAATTCGTATAATAATAATACGCCTTTCTTATTAATAAGTATATTAATAATTATAAATAGCTAAAATATAATAGAAAATAGTAGGCGACTCTTAGCAATATCCGATTTTAAATCTATAGCTTCTTTATCTTATCTAAGAGTAAAGATATTTATATCTAGAATTTAAAGTAAGTATATTCTAATATATAGTTATTAAATATCTAGATATAAATCTTCTAGTTAAAAAATTAGTTTTTTTAGAGTTAATTAATATAATTATAATAATAATTAGAAATATAATTATTATATTATATAGCGTTATTTAATAGATTAAATTTAATAGACTTCGCTAGTATAACGCTAGATAGAGTTTAAAATATTAAAGCTATAAGTAGAAATTCTCTCTTTCTTTCTTTCTTAATATCTTAAATATTTTCTCTCACTAATATTTTATATTATAATTATTTTATCTTATTCGCCTTAATCTAACTTAATAATAATATATTATTAACAATTATTAATCTCGATAGCGATTCTATTATATTATTATTATATAGAAATAGCGATATCGATCTATATATTAAGTCGGCTTATTTAAAAGATAATATAGATCTTAATAATCTTCTTAACGATATAAATAATTAGTTAAATAATTACTCGTTTAATCTTTATATTAGAACTTTAAATTAAAAGAAAATCTTAAAGTCTTCTAATTATAAAAAGATAATCGCGAAAAAAATCGAATAGAATAAGCCTTTAATTATTCGCGCTTTTAATATAAAGATTATAAGAAAGAGTATTTCGAGATCTTTATTTATAAAGATTAAAAATCGATATTAAAAGTAAGAAAGTAAGTATAGTAATATAATATTTTATTAAATAATATATATATATAATTAATAATAATTTAGCTATTACTTTACGAAAGATTAAAAGATATTAGAAATTAACTAATTTACTTCTTTTAAAAAGACCTTTCACTTATATAATACGGGAGATTATTAATACGATATTATTATCTTATCGTACTATACGAATTTAAGTTTCTATATTAAATATATTATAAGAAGCTATTAAAGCGACTCTAATATTAAAATTTCATCGTATATTAGCTTTTTATTAAGTTATTATTCTATTAATAAATTATATAATTAATAACCTCTACGCTATTTATAATAAAAGAATTATATTAATAATTAAAGATATAAAGCTTATATAAATAATACGTCGATATATAATAAGAGAAAGTATATAAAAAATGAGAATAAGATAATTAAAAGTGCTTTACTTAGATAGAAGAGGGTTAAGATACTTAATATAAAATAGAATTCTAATTATCTTTCTAATTACCGAAAAATATATAAATTTATTATTCTAATAACGATCTCTTTATATTCCCTTTATTAGCGAGAACTTCTTATTCGAATAAATATATAGCTAATAATTTTAATACGAAATATAAGATCTCGAATTTTTAGATCTTAAAGTATCGTAAATTAAATAATAGTTATAAATAATCTTAGTATAAACTAAATTAGAAGTAAGAATCTAAATATAATTTATATTATTAATAAGGAAATTACTAAGAAAAAGATAGTACTTAGCGTTAATCTATATAAATAAGATATAATTAAACTATAAAACGCGTCTATAGATTAAATAAGAATTCGAATAACTTATAAATATAGATTTTTTCTATAAAAGCTTATTAAGATAATCTACGAGAGTATAAAATCTCTATTATCTCTACGTTCTTATATCGTCGATAGCTTTATCTATAAAGATATTTAATAAAATAAAAATACCGAGATTAAAGATCGATCGATAAAAATTTCTTTCTAATTCGTAAAAGTACGCTTAAAACTTAATTGAATATCGAAAATTAGAGATTTATACTTAATTACTACGAAGTATTATTTCAGCTCTACGCGAAATCTAAGATTTAAGATTTAGATTATAGAATTAACTACGTTTATTACGCGTATAAGAGAGGGAAGAAGTATTAAATATAAGTAAGTAAAGGGACACTTAAGGCGTAATAGTAATTACTTTAAAAGAGGGTCTTAAGCGACGATATTAATTGCGTATATATATTAAAAGTATAAAATAAGATCTCGAATTCTTAAATCTTAAAGTATTATAAGTTAAATAATAATTATAAACAAACTTAATACGAATTAGATTAGAAGTAAGAATTTAATATAATAGTAAAAGTTTAAGGCGTTATTTATAAGATCGAAGAAGAAAAAGTTAAAAAGTTAAAAAAGAAAGATAAGAGTAAATTTAATAGAAATATTAAAGCTAATAAGAAGAAAGATTCGAAGAAAAATATATATCTAACGAATATAGATATCTAAGATATAAATCTTAATCGAGAAGTACTATTTATTTCTAGATATACTTATAAGTAGAAAGCACTCGCCGCATAAAAAAGATACTATAGTCGAAAAAAACTATATCTTAAAATCGATTATAACTCTTAATAGAAATATTAAAGAGGCTTATAAGATAGATAACGTAAACGATTGAAAACTTAATGGTATAAAGTTATCGCTTCGCTATTATTAATAGCTTTTATAAAGAATTAAGAGATTAGCGGCGAAGAGTTATTAAATAATATATTAGTAAATCTACTACCTCTTAATTATCTTAAAAAAGATTTATAGACTCTAAGAATTAGCGTTCGATATAAAAGAAAAGAATTTATATTATAGAATTCTAAATATCTTTTTAATTAATAGATAGCGAAATCTATTATAATCTCTTCTTTTAAACTCTTATATCTAAGTATTTATATCTCGATAATAAAAATAAAAAGCGATTCGAAATCTTATTATTATAGTTATTAATTATTATTTAAAAAGCCTCTTCTACTTTATTATTATCTTTATCTAACTTTTATTTATTTAGCGTATAATTATAATTCTTTAACTACTATTTAGCCGAGCCTAATAAATCTAGAAAATTATTATTATTTATATTAAATTACTATACTATTAAATTCCTTTATACTACGCGCTCGATCTTATTAAAATAAATATATAAAGATAATAAGTCGAATTTTAATTAATTAGTCTAGGTAATTTTTAGTATACTTTTATTAAAGAGAGAGTAATAAATAAAAAGAGTATTTACTATAGAATTCGTCTATATATAATTATATATTTTTTTAATCTAAAAATTATAAGTTAATAATTTTATATACGCGAGAAATAATAATAATATATCTTATAATCGATTTTAGAAGAATAGTTCTATATCGTAAAACCTCTATACTTATATTTTTTAATTATATAATAAGATTCGTAGTTATAAGAGTTAATATACGTTATTTTCGCTTATAGAGACTAATAAGTCCTTTACTAAAACTTTTAAATTATTATAAAAATAAAAAGTAATCTCTATTTATAAGATTACTCGATTATATTAAATAATCTAATTAATAACTTTAAGTCATTTCCTAATAATATACTTATCTCTTATTCTTTCTCTTTTTTTATTTATCTTAGAATTACGAGATAGATAAGATTATTTAATATTTCCTCCTCTATTAAATTTTCCCATTATAAATTTATACTCTTATTATTATTAATAGCGCTTTTTTATTCTTAATTATTTAGACTTAATTATATAGCTAATATAGATATATACTTTCCCTTTAAAATACTAAATAAAAAAATTATATATATTAATATCTAATAATACTATAATATAGTCGGTCTTATTATTTATAGAAGTATATATCTTTAACCTCTTATAATATCTTTTTCTACTCCTCTAAACTTACGCTTTTAAATCTATTTATATTTTTAACTTTATCTCTTATAATTAATATCATATTAAGATTAATAATAAATAACTTTTATAAGTAAGCTTTAAGTAAGTTATATACTTTAAGAGTTATCGTATATCGACGAGATTTAATAATATAAGAATTCTATAAGAGCTCTTCTACCGCTTTATACTTATAATTTTTAATATTAATTAAATAATTATAGAATTTTAATAGCGGTAAAAATAAGAAGAATTTAGTTAAAAGATTATTATTGCGAAGTATTCGCTAAAGATTATTTATATCGTCCACTTCTATATATATAATTAAAATTATAAATTTAATTTCACTTTATAATAATAAAGAATCTTATCTTTTACTTTTAATAATAGATTATTTATAATTCTATTATTATTTATCTTCTCGCTATATAAAATTACTATTATATTAATTTTATAATATATATATTCACTAGACCTATAAACGATAGTATTTAAAAGATACTCTACGAAAAGAAAATAAAATATAACTTCTAAATATCTTTCTAATTATCTTTCTAATTATTATAATATTATAATAAATAAAAAAAAAAAAAAAAAAGAAAGAAGTAGTATATAAAAAGCTTATCGTTCTTATTTTAATTCGTAGTACTCGCGTAAAACTTAAGATAATAATTAATATTATAAAATTATAAGATTTTTAGATAAAGAAGAATAAAATAGATATAATAAAAAACTTAAAAAAGAATTTAAGTTTAAATCTTAAAAAAGTTCGCGAGCTTAATTATATACTAATAAGTTAGTTAGCGATTAGTAATTAATTCTACTAGTATATATAATAGAATAAAATAAAGCTAAACTTAAAAATCTTAAATTTATATATATAATTAATTATAAATTTAGAATTACTACGCTTTTTAATTAGATCAACTAACTTATCGCGAATAAATAAATTAGTATTTATAACTATAAAAAAAATGTAACCGAATAACCCTAATTAAAAAATAGATATACATTATTTAATTTTAGAATAACTTTTTTATTTTCTATTAAAATTTTAAGATTTCTTTCTAAAATTATAAAACGAAATAAGAACTTTTAAATAAAAAAAGAATTTCTAAATTTAGTCTAATAATTAATAAAGTATAAGAAATTTAAATATCGCTTATTAAAGTTCGCTCGACAGCCGAATAGCTCGCTTACTAAAGTTCGCTTATTAAAGATCGCTTATCTATTTACTCGATAGTCTTAATTAAAAAATTAATTATAAAATTAATTTATAAACCTTTACTCGTAAAAAATATAATATCTTATAGATTTTAATAGAATCTTTCATTTTTTAAGATAATAATAGAAATCTATTATTAAATATAATACTTATTAATTAAATAAGAAAATAAGATATTTAAATTATACTTATAATACTTATAATTTCATAATAATAGATTTTTTTATAATTTAATAGAATATAATTTTTAATATAATATAATTTTCTAAAAATATAAATTAAATATTTTATATAGTATTAATTATAAAGATAATTAGAATTCTAAGTCGAATACGAATTTAAGATTAATATAATAAATAAATATCTAATAGATTTTAATTAAAATCTTTTATTTTCTAAGATAATAATAAGAATCTATTATATAAATATAGTATTTATTAATTAAATAAGTAAGTATAATAAATATATTTCTATATTAAAACTATTATTATAATATAGATAATTTTATAATAATAGCTTATTTTTATTTTTTAATATAATATAATTTTTTAGAATTATAAATTAATAATCTTATATAATATTAATTATAAAGATAATTAAAATTCTAAATTGAGAATTAATATAATAATTAAATATATATAGACTTTAATAAAATCTTTTATTTTTTAAGATAATAATAAGAATCTATAAAAATATATAATTATTAATAATTAGATAAGAAAATATAATATCTATTTATATTAAAACTATAATTATAATATAAATAATTTTATAATAATAAAAAATATTAATTCTTTAATATAATATAAATCTTTTAAATTATAAATTAAATATATTATATAATATTAATTTTAAAGATAACTAGAATTCGAAGTAGAATATAATCTTATAAGTAATATTATAATTAAGAGTTATATTATAAATTAAAAAAGTCGATAATTTAATTATAAAGTTTTCTATTCTATTACTTATAGTAGTTTAATAATCTATTTAAACTAAACTATAAACTTTTAATCTATCTTTATATTTATATATAATTTAATATTATATAATTTTAGAAATTTATATAAAAGTAGTATATTCTTAATCTATAATATTACGCGTTTATTATAAATTATTAATAATTAAATATCTATATTCTATTATTAACGAATTTTATATAAAAATAATAAAAAGTCTTATTTAAAAAATTATTAGATAGAAAAGATTTTATCGCTTTCTATATCGCCTTAATAATAAAACTTTATTAATAATACTTAACATTATTTCTTATATCTAACGAAATTTCTTAAATAAGTCTTTAAAATAAAGCTTTCGAAATTAATAGCTTAATCGATTTCTAAAAGTATTTAATTTCGCGAAAGATAATAGCTAATAGATTATAATTAGAAAGATAATTAGAAGTATATATAAAGCTAAATTTATTATCTAGATAAAATTTATATAATTTCCTTACTTTAGATATATAACTAGCGACGCTTTTCCTCTTATCTATACTCTTTTCACTTATAATAGATTTTCTAAAAGTCTTATTACTTAACTTTCTAGCTACTTTTATTACTAATAATACTCGAGATACTCTTTTATCTATTATAATCGCCGCGGGAAATATACTAAATCTCCTCTTTCTAAGTTTCTTATTATATTTATTCTTTTTTAATAACTTATACGCAAATAGACGTTCTTTAACTACTACGATTTTAACATTTTTACTTTAGATATTACTAAAATTTCTACTCTTATAAATAATATCTTAATTTTAAAAGATAGTCTAATCTTAAAATAAAGTGTTATTATTATCGCTAAATATATCGTTATTAAATATATATATTAACTCTTTATTCTTTTTAATATATCTCTAAGTCTATCTAATTTAGAAAATTAGATAATTATAATAATAATTAAAAAAGAGAAAATTATATTTAAATCCTCTCTTATCGTAATAATTAGAATTATAAGAGTTATCTCTTCTTCTTCTAGCCGTACTAATTACTTATATATTAAAATTAATAAATTTATATAAATTCGTTATAAAACTTATCGCTAAATTATAACGTTATTATTCTTATTATATATTAGAAATTTTTAATCTTAAGCTTCTTTCGTAATAAAGTCTATCTCTTCTTCTTCTAATATAATTAGATTTACTAGCGAACTACTCTTTAAATCTATTATCTAACTACTTTTAAAACTTTATAACTAATTACTTCTAAAACTTTCTTATTAATTATCTCTAGAACTTTCTAATTAATTACTTCTAGAACTTTCTAATTAAACATCTCTAGAACTTTCTAATTAACTACTTCAAGAACTTTCTAATTAAATATCTTCAAAATTTTCTAATTAACTACTTCGAGAACTTTCTAATTTACTACTTTTAAAACCTTCTAGCTAATCTAATATTTCTTTAGAATTAAAAAAATTAAATAGCTAGTTAAAAGTTTATTAATAAAGATTCTTAATTAGAAATATCTATATTTATTATTATATCTTTTTAAACGTAAGTATAAAATAAATAATATTCTAAAAGTAAGCGACCTAATTAATATTCTAATTATCTTTCTAATAATTCTTAAAAAAAAAAAATATATATAATAAATTAAAGACGTAAAATAAAATTTAAAAAAAGATAAATTTATCTTATAAGATTCTTAGATCTAAATTCTTAAAAGCTTAAAATAAACGTCTATTATTATATAAAAGCTAAGAAAAGTCTATTATTAATAATAATTCTTAAAGACTTTAATTAGATTATTAAATTTAAAAAAATTCGATTAAAATTCGACTTTATAATATTAAAAATTAGTATTAAATATTTTTATAAATGAGATTTTGAAAAAACGCGAAAACGCGCTAGTAAACTAGCCTGTTTTTTTAATAGCGCGTTCTTAAATTTCCTTATATTCCAGCCTTTTCTAATACTTTTTCTAATTATATTACCTTTTATAGTAATATAATTCTACTTAAATTTTCTTATCGTTTCTATTATAATACTAATATACTCTCTATAATATATCCTTTAATATCTTATAATAAGCTTTTTATATAAAAATTATCGTTATAATTATCTTAAGTAAAAGTTTAATTAAATAAATAAATTTACGTACTTTCTATTATCTCTTAATATTATAAAAACTAATATTATTAATAAAGATAATAACTTCAATTCGCTCTATTATACCACCTTTAAAGAAATAAAAATATTTTAAAAGTTTAAATAATAATAAAATATAAAAAATAGTAGATAAATATTTTAGAAATAAGAATATAGTAAAGTCGCGCTAGTATTTAGTAAGTCTAAATATATATAAATTATTAAGAGTAATCTTAAGAAAATAAAATAATATAAATATAATAGCGAAATCTATAATTAAAAAAAAACTTCTAGCTTTCTTCAAATATTAAAAAACTACTTTTAAAAAAAAGAAGAAAATAAAAGAGAGGATTATCGAACGTATTATATATAACTAATATACTTATTATAAATTCTAATTATTATTATAATTATTCTAATATCTTTCTAATATTATAGCTAATATTTACGCGTAATATTTTATATATTATATTAAAGATAATAAACTTTATAAACGATTAAATTCGCTAGATATAGTTTTAATTCTAGATTTTATTAAAAATATTAATATAGAGCGCGATAAATAGCTGAATATAAAGAAAGAAAACGAAGATATAATTATCGATATATAATTAAATATTATTAATTAAAAAAATTAAGCGATTCGAAAACTCTTAACTTCTTTTAAAGAATATAAATTTCTAAATAACGTTAATAAATAAGATATAAGTATAAAAGAATTAAATATTTATCGATATCTTCTTATTATAATAACGAGCATAATAAACTATAATTAAATCTATTAGAAAGAAGATTAAATATCTAGAAATTTTCGAAGATATAGTAAACTCTTAAAAGAATATTTATTCTTATTACGTAGAAGTCTTATATAACTTATAAAAATTTTCTTAAAAAAGAATCGCTAAAATAATATTTATTAATATAAGTTTTTTTTTTATATTAATTTTAATTTTAATATTCTAATCTATATTTAAATAAACTCGTTATTTATATACTAATCTTACTCGTATTAAACTTACTTATTAATTACCTTCAATTATAAAATTTAAGAAAGTTTACTATCTTTCTCTCTCGTATATATTTTTTACTAAAATAAAATACGTAATTCTTAGAAACTATATAATATAAGCGCTTAAGAATAAAAAAGAATAAATATTACTATTAGAATCGGCTAGATAATAGTCTAAGAATTATAATATAGTAAGATATAAATTTATATCTAATAAGGCGAGCGAAGAGATATAAGAGGCTTTTAAGCTTATTAGTATTAAATTAATATATAAGAATATCGCTAATATACTTAAGCGATCTAAGCGCCTCTATAAGAGTATAGATCGTTTAAATCTAAAATTTTAATAAGTTAATTATATAATTCTAATTCTAGACTAGAAATAAGAATACGAGTATTTTTCGCTATTATAATTACTTTTAAATAATAATAATTAAAAAAATAATTAAAATTCTCTATCGCTATAAAAATATATATCGCGATTTATAATTCTTTATATAATAGATTCTTTTCTTAACTAGATTATATTTAAAAGTCTTAAATAATAAGATATTATTTAATACGCGATTAGATATTTATATAAAAATAAGATATAGACTTTAATCTAATTAATAGATTTAATAAGAAAATAGAAGTAAGCTCTTAAGTAGATTAGATAAAATATAATAAATAAGCGATAAATAACTTCTAAATCTAATTATTATTCTAATAAATAAATTTATATTTTAATAGTATTATATAAAAAAAATACGCGAGCGTAATTTAGAGAAAGTCTAGAGTTTTACTCTTTACGCGAATTATTATATATATAAATAAAGATAAAAGCTTAGATTATAAGAATATAAATAATATTAAAGCTAAATAAGATATAAATATTAAAAATAATTCTATTATACGCGCTAATAATTAAATAAACTTTATCTTTTAAGCTATTTAAAAGCGCGATATAAAATTTAATAATAAGCTCTATTATAGTTTAGATATAATAATATTAATATACTAACTAATTAGTATTAAGCTATTATCAAAATCTTAAAATATTAAATATAATTACGCCTAGAAGATAAAATTATAAATCTTTATTAATATATAATTAATTTAATATATAGTAATAAAAAATTTACTACGAAAGCTACGCTATCTAGATTAATATTTTAATCTTAATTATTACTCTTACTATTATACGAGTAATATAAAGCTATCTCTTATTCGAGTATATTTAATTCTTAATTTTAATTATTATTATAAGCATCGTTAATTTATTCTAGAATCATTAAATCTACTTTTATATACTTTCTATATCTTACTCTTTTTTTAATTAGATAGCGATTAAACTCTAAATTAAAATAAATACTTAAAAGAGAAAAGTTTATAAATACTTAATTACATAATTTTATTTTTTTTATATTTTTTATAATTATTAAGATAATTAATAATATATAATTATATCTTATAATTATATTTATAATAATTAACTAGTTTAATAACTAAAGATAAGTATACTCTCTTCTTTACTTTAAATAACTTAGCTAAAATAATCGCGAGATTTAAATTCTTTTTTATAATATAACTCGCTTTTCATATATTATATAAAGATAAATATCTATTTAAATAGGAATTATTAGAGCTAACTATAAAATATAATAATAAAAGATTTACTCTTAAACTAACGAATTAGAAAGGCTTCTATTATCTTATATAATACTTTAAAAATAAATCTTTAAATACGATAACGCTTTAATAAATTCTAATTAAGTATAATTTAACGAACTAGATATTAAAAGAAGAACTTCGAAATTATAAAATTAATCGACTTTTAATAATAATAGATCTCGCGTAAAGCTTAAGCTATAGCTCGCGTTAGTTATATATAATAAATATAATAATAACTAGAAGAATATACTATCTAATTTCTATTAATATCTTAATATTATTAAAGTAGAGGCGGTATCTATTAAAGTAAAGATGATATCTATTAAAGCGGCGGCGATAGCGATTAAAGTGATAGCGATATCTAATAAACTCTTTACTTTAACGCTATATCTAATACTCTAAAATAGTATTAACTTTTTCGAAGAGCTATTAATAATAAATTAAGTATATATAAATTAAGCTCTTCGCGCGATCTATTTATATATTAGCTTAAAATTATTAAAAGATAAAAAATAAATATACGACTTAACGACTACGTTATACTTTTAATATCGCTATAATAATATTAAATTACTTAAATAAAAGTTTAATATATAAAGAAGATAGTTTAATAATAAGAAGAATTAATATAAAAAAGAAAGTCTTAGAGAGAAAGAAGGGAGGAAGGAAAGCTTAGATATCTATCGCGCGTATTAAATTTTTAAATTACTTTAAATTATCTAGCTTAAATTAGATATTAATAAAATACTTTCTCTTTAATTTTAAAGATTTAAGTTTAAGCGAATTATATTTATTAAGCGTTATTATCTAATATAATCTTAGCTACTTTTATAATAATTATAATTATTATTATAATTTATATAGATTAAAAGATAAAAGATCTAAAAGAGCGAGTTAGTAAGTAATTATCTTTATCTAATTTAACTAATATTAAACTACTATAACTTATTAAAATTTTCGCGCATTTCGTTCTTACTTTCTTATCTTTAAGTCTTACTACCTTTATAGAAATAATTATTCTTTAAGTCGAACTCTATAATAATACACTTATAATAATATATAATATATATCCTCTTTATTTCTAATATTAATACTTATTAGAATTAACGCACTTTTTAATAAAATGAGCTTTAATTAAAATTAAGAATAGTTTAATATTCGTAGATATTCGTATAAACCCTTTAATTCTTTTATATATATCTACTAATTTATCTTTTTATAATAATTAAAGTAGAAGAGATTAAATCTAATAATTTACTATAATAAGTATTAAATATTAATAATAATAGCGATATTAAAGAGTCTTAATATAGATTAATTAGATAATAATTAGACTCTTAATTAAAACGAAAAGCGAAGAATAAACTTAATTAAAATAAAAATATTAAGAGATCGCGATAGCGAATAAATATATTTATATTTAAGAAGAAACTAATTAAAAAAGTAAAGAAAGCTAATATCTTAATTATTAATTACGCTATAATTATTAAAAAGCGTAAAATTAAATATATCGATATATTATTATTATAATAAAAGTAAGCTCTTAAATAAATTAGATAAGATATAATAAATAAACAATAAATAATTTCTAATTCTAATTATCATTTTAGTAGACTTATATTTTAATAATATTATATAAAAAAAGCACGCGAGCGTAATTGCGAAGAAATCTAGAGTTCCGCTTATTACGCGAACTATTATATATATAAATAAAGATAAAAGCTCGAATTAGAAGGAAATAAATAATATTAAAATTAAATAAAATATAAATATTAAGAATAATTCTATTATACGCGTTAATAATTAAATAAATCTTATCTTTTAAACTACTTGAGAGCGTAATATAGAACTTAACGATAAGCGTTATTATAACTTAGATATAATAATATTAACGCGCTAGTTAATAAGCATTAAGCTATTATAAAAATCTTAAAATATTAAACGCAATTACGTTTAAAAGATAAAATTATAAATCTTTATTTATATATAATTAATCTAGCGTATAGTAATAAAAAGCTTACTATAAAAACTACGCTATCTAAATTAATATTCTAATCTTAGCTATTACTATCGCTATTACACGAGTAATATAAAGCTATCTCTTATTCAAGTATATTTAATTCTTAATTCTAATTATTATTATAAGTATTATTAATTTATTTTAAAATTATTAAATATACTTTTATATACTTTTTATATCTAACCTTTTTTTTATATATCGCGAGAAAATAGCTTAAAGAAATATAGCTTATTATATTAAGCTATAATACTTTTAAGAGAATATTAAGAGATATATTAACTTTTCTAAATTAACGATTTAGTAAGAAGACTATAACTATAATACGCATAATTTTATATTAAATAGCGATATCGAAAATACATAATAGGCGTATAAAATCATTGTCGACGACTTTAATTACGAAGTGCTAGCGGATTTCGCGCGGCTGGTATTAAAGGAAGATAAGCTTTTCTTATTACCAGCAGATATAGCTCGCTTTCTTTCATATATATAGAGTAATAAAATATAATTATATTTAATTCTATATCTTATTAATTTAGCGTAATCGTTAACTAGAATAATAATTAGAATATCTACTTCTAAATATAGAAATCCTAATCGAGATATCTTATATATATACTATTCCATAATATAATATCATAGATATACTATACCGTAAGATATCCCATTAAGATTTTATATTATACTAGATATAGGATCATGTAAATCTTAATAATTCATATTATATTAGAGTATGGTATGGTAGATTAATATTTCATATTATATTATATCTTTTCGGCCAATCGCTACTCGTAATATCGATATTATCGATTTTAAATTCTTCGTCTATTTCTAATACGTAAAGTTATACTTTTTTAAAGATCTTTTTACTAATCTTAATTTAAGTAGTTATTATATAATTCTTTCGATAGTAGTCTTTCTTATCGTAATTATAGTATATTAATTCTCTTAACTTTATATTAGTTATAATATTTAGAGGCATAATAATTATATTTAAATTAAACTTAATAATAAATATAAGATATATATTAGTTATAAATATTATTATCGATATTTATATTATAGTTAACTTAATAGTAATTTTTATAAACTTAAAATTCTTATAATTAGTATATTATAAGTTATCTAGCTTTCGAAGATATTCTTTTATAATCTTTAAGATAGTAAAACCTTTTATAATCTACTATACCTTCTTTAATTTTTTTCTTAATTTCTTAGAAAGATAGTTCTCTAGTATAAGAGTTTTATTATAATTAAGAATAATATCTAATTAAATAAAATCTAAATAGAAATCGATAAAGGTTTAGATCTTTTATTATAAAATATATATATTATATAATATATTATTATATTAATTTAAGTTTTTATAGATATTAATTAACTCGTTTATAATTTTAATAAAAGATTAATATAAATTAATAGAGTTTCGAAGTCTTCTATATATCGTATATTATATAGTCTTATTATCGAGTTATAAGATTATATAAATTATTTTAAAGTTCTTAATAAAGTAATAATCGCTATTAATCTTAAATTTCTATTTTATTTTAAAGAATTAATTATTTTAAATAAGATCGCTACTATTAATAAATAAAGATAAATCTAAGATTTTAATTAATTTCTCTTTTAAATATCTAGATATACGTTCTTCCTCGATCGATAATAGCCGTAAGTCTTTTATTAATTATATCTTAAGATTATTAACTTTTCGCTATAGAGAAGTTATATTTTTCTAAAAGTCTTAAACTAGTTAATTTATTTTCTCGATTATTCTATAGATCTAATATAAATCGTTTATAATTAGATTCTTTTTTATTATAACGGTGTAATATCGAGTAATAATCTTTCGAAAATTATCTCGCTTCTAACGAATTTTATTTAATATAATTATAAATTCGTCGAGTTAATACTTAGTTTAATATTATAGTTATAAACTATTAGCGATATTCTAAAATATATCTATTAAGTTTATCTCGTTAGAGGTATTATCTAATAGAATTAATATTTATTAAAATTTAATTTACTTTAGTAGAGTTTTAATTTATTTTATTTTTTTAATATTAGACTTTATTATAAGAAAGAAGAAAGAAAGATTTAAAATAAAGTAAAGAGAAGTTTAAATACTTCGAAAGAATAGATATTAAGAATATTAGATATACTAGAGAATAATAAAGCCTCTTTAAAGCGTATCGAAATTATTTAATATTAAGAATAAAATTTTTTACTATAAAGTCTAAGATAAGATTATTTCTTTACGAGGATTTAATATATTTATTTCTTAATCGTTTAAGGCGTTAAGAAGACTATAAATACTTTAAATAATAGTCTTTCGAGTATACTTACTTTACTTAAAGGGTTTCTTATCTTATAGAGAAGTTATATATAAGAAAGTTTTAGAGAATAGTATTTTTAATTAACTATAACTCGATTATTTCTTATCTAATTAAGATCTTATTAAAACTCTAGATATTATAATATATAAAGTTATAAGTAATATTATTAATATATATTTTAAATATAGAAATATAAGATAATATTAGCTATTTCTTTCGATTCGCTAGTTATATAAATAATTTAATATCTTCTTTATCTCTTAACTACTATTTATTAAGACTATTTCGCTATTTCTTTTAGACTCTTTAAAATCGATTTATCTATCTAATAGATTTATTTAGAAATATAATAACTTAACTTAATTTTTTACTAAAGCCCTTATTAGCGTATTTCTTTAAATTCGTTTATTAATATAAATAAAATAAGTAAGTTAATCTTAATTATAATATTAGAATTAATATAAATATAATATTAATATAAATATATTAAATAAGATAATTAAGATATCGAATTATATAGATAGAAAGAAGGTATAATATAATAGAGAATACCTTCGCTAAGGCTCGCTAGTTATAGAACTAAGAGATATATTAAGAATACGCTCGTAATAATTATAAATTCTTAATAAATTATTAATATTAATTTTAATTACGCTATTAAGTCGATAAAAAGCCTAATTAATTTCTTATTATACTCCGCGACTTTCGCTATTAATAAGACTAGTTTCGAGATATAGCTAAATAATATATTAATTTTAAGACTAAAAAGAATAAGATAATAAATTAATAAGATAAAATCTAATAACGCTTAAAGTAAGTTAGTATTAAGGTCGAGAAGCTATAAGAATATAATAGAGAGCTTCGATAATAGCTAATAGTAATACGATTAAATATATTTAGAAATTTATAAATTATCTCTAAAATATAAGCGTTAATCTTATTAAAGTCTATTTAAGTTCTACTCTCTATTTATAGAAAAGAGAAATCTATTAAGCTATTAAATTCTCTCTTCTTTATTAACGATAAGAATCTCGTATAAGAGAATTAGTTAATTAAAATAAAGGAAAAGTTATTAAGTAATAAGAATTACTACTCTATTAAGACGTTTTAAATTATTTATTTTCTATTATATATAGATAAAAAAGCGATTTCTTATACTCTAAATAGAAGATATAGAGATATTATAAATCTTTATATATTAATTAACGAGGTTATAGACTAACTAACTAAGATCTATAAAGAGATAAATTATTATAAGAAGATAAGATATAATTACGATTTTCTTTAATAGATAATTTAATTCTTTAATAGATTCTATATAAAACTCGTTAAACTTAATTTTATACTTAATTATAACGAAACTTATTTAAAGAATAATTTAAATATTAAGCTATAAATATATATTTAACTTTATTTCGTTTTTATAGCCCTTTTTAATTATAAATTTATATCTTTAAAGAATATTAAGAAATATCTTATAAATAATAATAACTTATAATATATAGACTATAAATAATATCTAGCTCTAATTATTAATAAAACGACTTCTAAAATTATTATAATTTAAATAAGAAAGATAATTATCGTTATAATTAAGGATTATACGCCTTTCGCTATTATATCGAGTATTTATACTTTAAGCGTCTTTTAGAATATATTAAAAACGATAACTAATATAGATTTAAGAGATTTAATATATTTTAATTATAGAAAGATAGATTATATAAGACGCGATTATCTAATATAGAGATAGACTAACGCTAATAAAAAGGCTTTATAAAAGATAAGAATTTATAAACTTATTATTAATAACGAATATAAGATAAATCTATTAGCCGACGCTTACGAAGTTTTTAAAAATTTAAAAAACGAATAATCTCTATTAAAGTTACGATAAGAGAAATCTATAATATATATCTATTAAATACTTTTAATAATTCTTTAATATATCGTTCTTTTAGAATATAAATAACGCTATCATTATAGAGATAAGAATACTTACTTTAAAATACTCTTATCGATAGTAGATATACTAAGATATATATAGTTATTAATAAATCTCTAGTTTATAAAACTTATAAAGAATTACTATTAGAATTAATTCTATTATCAAAATCTAAATCTCTAAAAAATTATAATAATTAAATCGCGAAGAAGTTTAATATTTATTATTTACTTTTAATAATAATAATAAATAATTATTAAGAGAGAACGTATTTTATATTTATCGCCCTTTTTATATATAATATAATTTTAGAAAAATTATAAATAAATAAGTATAGGATACTTCTTAATATAATAAAAGATAAGATTCTTTTTATATTAGATCGCTATAATTATAATAATAATAAGATCTCAATAATAAAGAATCTTATTATCTTATTAAATTCGAAATTAAAACTCTCTATTCTATAGACTATCTTAAAGAAAGAATCTTCTTCTTAATTTATATATAACGATAACTCGAATTTTACTATTAACTTAGATATCTCTAGCGAATTAACTAATAAAAAGAGATTAATATCTACTTCTCGAAATATAAAATAAAAATAAGATATAAATCTATAATCTATTAATATCGTTAAAATTAATATTATATTATACTACTAATTAGCGTATAATAAGAAAAATCGTCTATTTACTCTTACTATAAATAAGATCTATAACTCGCTATTAAAAAAGTTATCTTCTTAGAAGAAATTATATAATCCTCGCGTATTAATTAATAAGTTATATTTTTATAACTTAGAAAAGAAGTATAAGAGATATTATAAATCGAATTACTCTATTTAAATTAGCGCTATTAAAATCGTTAATCTTAAAAATATTAAATAAAAACTCTCTATAAAGTATTATAATTATTTAGATATTTTCGATAGAATAAAGATAAATAAACTATTATTATATCGCCTTTATAATTATAAATTAAAATTTATAGAGATTAATATCGTCGAATTATTAAAGAGTTAAATCTATTTTATATTAGAATATAAGTTAAAATAGATTAAGAAGTATTTAAATAAGTATTTAAAAAAGAATTTTATAATATCTAGTTATACTTCGTTCGTATTCTCTATTTTATTTATCGAGAAACTAAACGAGGGTCTACGCTTTTATATAAACTATCGAAGACTAAATATTATTACTAAGAGAAATCGATATCTAATTTTATTAATAGATAAGATTCTCGCGAGAATTTAGAGCTATAAATATCTTACTCGATTAGATATTATAGCCGTATTTAATAAATTATATATATATCTCGATAATAAGAATTTTATTATATTTATTATTTTTCTCGATATATATAAGTATCGAGTACTCCCCTTTAATCTAATTAATAATCTAGTTATCTATTAATAATATATAAATAATATTCTATTTAAGTATCTAAACGATTTCTATTAAGTCTATCTCGATAATATTCTTATTTATAATTAATTAAAAAAGAAATATATATTATATATTCGAAAGATTCTTTAAAAGCTATAGAAGATCGAATTATAAATAGATATTCTTAAATATAAATTTTATATTTAGAAGACGAAATTTTTAGATCTTTTTATTTCGATTAATAATCTACGTATAGACTCTATTAAAATTTAAGCTATTATTAAATAATCTATCTCTATTAATTTAAAAAAGATATAGATCTTTATTAGCTTTTATAACTTCTATTATTAATTTATAAGAGATTTCTTAAAAATTATAAAATTAATAATAAAACTTATAATTAAGAAAGTAATATTTAATTAATTATCGATTTATTAAAAAGTCTTTTATTTACTAAAGATAGCTATTATGAGAGCTTCGATTCTATACTATTTCGATAAATCGAAGAATATTATACTCGAAATAAACTTCTCTAATTACGTTAATAATAATATTCTATTCTAATATAATAATAAAGAAATCTTATATCTAATAATTTTCTATAATAAAAATCTTACTTTAATTAAATATAACTATTAAATCTATAATAAGAAATTATTAATTATTATTTACTATCTAGAATATTAACGTTCTAAATTAAAATATATTAATATCTCTATTAAGATCTTTATAGATTATAAAGACTTAATATACTTTATTAAAAAAAGAAATCTAAGTTATTACTAAGCCCGCTATTTAAATATATTATTTAAATTTAATATTAAAATTATCTATTATCTAAAATTTTAAAATATTAAGATCGATATATTTATATATATAATTAATTTTAAGCTAAATAGTTTAGAGAATAAATATTTAAAATAGTAATATTAGATAATATTTATATCTAATTATTTAAAACTTAATAATAAAGACATTAAAATTTATACTATTAACGATTTTATCTTTTATAAGATAATTTAAGAAAATAAGATTAATAAGTTTTATAACGAAATTCGAAAGATAATTATAAAAGATAAGAATAGACTTCACGAAGTTATACTTAATAAGTACTCTATAAAAAATAAGATACTCTATTACAAGAACCGCTTATAGATATTAGAAGGTCTATATATTAATATTATTCGCGAAATATATAATTAATTCTTATATAGATATCTTAATATAATCTATATATATAAATTACTTAAGCGAGAATACTATTAATAAGATATAAGAGCTATTATTACTATTTATATTCGAAACTACTACGTCTATTATAGATTTAAAATCTCTTATAATTAAAAATATAATCTATTATAATCTCTATTAATTTCTTAAAAGTAATAATAGAATATCTCGATAGACTTTATAATAGATTTATTTATATTTAATAGATATAATACTATCTAGATAGCGATAAATTAACTTATTAAGAAATAATATTATATCGCGTACTTTAATATAGATAAAGAAACTATAACTAAAAAGACGATTAATATATTACTTAGAGAGGTCTTTCGCTTATATAATCTATCGATATCGATAATTTTAAATAGAGATTCTTAATTTATATCGATAATATAAAAAATCTTTTATAAATAATTTAAGATTAAGACTAAGCTATCGATAGTCTTTTATTTTAAAATTAATAAATAAATTAAACGAGCTAATTAGAATATAAAACGCTATCTTCGAATATATTATAACTATATATAAAACGATTAATCTAGATAATTATTTATTATCGAGTTTATCGATAATAATATTACTTTCGTAGTAATAAGTATTCTATTATTCTTTATAAATAAGAACTTTTATTCTCGAATAAGTTTTAACTTAGATATTATCGATTATAATATTATTTATAAGCGCTTTAACGCTATTCGAGTAAAAGATATTATTAAATATATATAATAAATTCTTAATTATATTTAAAATAATATAAATTATATTTAAAAGATTATAGTAATTTAGATTAATAAGTAATATTAGAAGATTACTTTTAAAGTAGATAATATAATCTTTCTTAGTAATAAGAATATTATCTTAAATTAATTATTTTAAAAATTAAATAATAAGAGATATAGTCTATTTAAAGTAATAGATCTTATAAAAATCTTATATCGCTTAAAGCTTTTAATAAGTATAAAGATTTATAATATATTTTATCTTAATCTTTTAAGTTTTATATTAATAAACTCTTTATTTAAATAGATTAATCTTTTATCAAAATATATTATTATTAAAAATTAAATTAAATAAATAGTAAAGAAGATTATCGCTTTTAAATTTATTAATAATTATTTTAAGTATCGAGTGAAATAAGAGGGTTTTAATAAGAATCTTAAATAGTATAACTTAAACGATAGCGAATTTTAAAATTATTAAGATATAATTAATAATTTCTATAAGTAATACTTATAAGTAGTTTATTAAGCTCGATAATATCTTAAATATTATATTTTTAAATAAATTAAAATTATTTAATATTTTATAATAACTTTATTTTCTTCGCGTTTATAATTTAATTTTTTAGATTTATATTACTTTATAATAGTCTTATTTTAAATTTATTAAGTTATTTTCTCTTATTAATATAACTTTTAATATATTTCGAGATTATATTAGATTATACGCGAATTTTACTATTATTATCGCTAGATATAATCGATATTAATTAAATAGCTTATTATAAAGAAGCTTACGCTAAATTAATTTAATATTAAATTAAAGTTTAATACTTATAACTTAATTTAATTTAAGACTTCTTAATTAATTAACTTATACTATTTTATTAATATCCTTTATACTAGAATATTAACTCGAGAATTATTATTATTTACTAAAATACTTATATTTACTACTTATTTATTATTATATTAATTTCTTTTAAATTAAAATCTCTATACTCGCTATATCTTTAATTAGCGATAATATTAACGCGAAAATTAAGATATAAGCTCTCGCTACTTATATTATTATCGAGAAAAATTATAATATTAAAGATCTCGAATATTAAAAGTTCTTTATTAATTTCATCAATTTTCGAGCGAGCGTATATATATACTATTTTTTACTACTCTTCTACTTATTAATTATAAAAATATAATTTTATAAGAGAGAAAGATAGTATTATAATCGTACTTCTATATCTTTCTTAATATACTATCTAGCCCTATAGTCTATTAGAGTCTAATATATCTTAATAGAGTTATCTACTATTATCTAATATCTTCTATCTATATAGCTATTCGATATCTAGTTATCTTATTTAATATATCTATATTAATATTATATCTATATCGATTCTAATAATAACTATTAGCTACGACTTATAATTATTAGTTATAATATAACTAAGAACTATAGCTATATAGTTATAGATAAATATAGCTATAGATAATATAGTTATAAGTAATAGTAGTTATAGATAATATAGTTATTAGTAATAATAGTTATAGATAATATAATTATAGATAATAGTTATATAGCTATAGCTATAGTATATTAAGATAATTAATCTACTTAGCGTATATATAGAATTAATATATCTAAAAGACTAAGATATAACTCTCGAAGTAATTCGATTTACTATAGGTTATAAGTCGAAATCGAATAACTTAAAGAGACGAATCTTTAGTAATTTAGCGAACGACTTTTTACATTTATATTAAGTTTATACTTACTATATAAAATTCTTTTCTTATATTCTATCTATCTATATATACGATTTATTTATATAGTATTTATATATAATTCTAATTCTAATTATATTAGATATAGTCTATTATATTATTAATAGATTATAAACTAAAATAGCTATTAATCGAGATTTTAATCTTTTATTATATCTATTTATTACCGCTATAACTCTTCTAAATATTAAAGAATATAGTCGTCTTAAGAACTTTATTAAAGAATATTTAAAAGTAAAACTATAGTAGGCTAGGGAATAAAATCGTTTATTCGTTAAATAGATAGCGTTATTAATTAAGGGCTTTTCTTATTTAAAAGAAAAGAAAAAGAAGAAAGAAGAGAAGAAAGAAGATCTTTTACTCAATTTAAATAATTTATTAATAGTCGATTTATTAAATAAATTAGATAAGAGACTTATTAGTAAATCGCACGTTAAAATAAAAGTTTTAAAGAATTTAAACTATTATCTATAGACTTAAAATTATTAATAATTTCTCGAGAAATAGAGTATCTTTAAAATAGTATTAGAGGAACTATTAATATCTATATAGTTTAATGTCAGGACCAGCATAGGTGCGATACCAGTATGGGTGAGGTAGAATAGGAGAATAAGGCTACCGAACTATGTATGTAGGAAGGAGGCATGATATAGTAGGAGATGCCTCGCCAGGCCCGCTAGCCATGGGGCTGAGGGCTGAGTGGTGTGTCAAGGGTACGCTCGTAACACTACCCCCCTCTCAAATAGCCATGGCCCCCATGGCTGGTAGACCGGAGATGCACGCCCATTGCTTGCCCTATGTCTCCAACATCCATAGTCCGTGTAGGCCTCGACCGGGAAGATTTGCCGAGGTGTAGTGGTAGTAGTCGAAAACATCGGATCGCATGCTGGTCTTGCTGTGCCATCCATGCCTGCCATACCCTATTGTCCTGCGAGATCCTGGAGATATTAGCTTTCTTGCCTGCGTGCTAGTAAGATTCTCCGGTTCTTCTCCTTGCCCAGTCGTCTTGTCTAGTCCTCCACTTTTTCGCCTTCAATACCTACTGGTAGCCTGGCCTGGGGCTTCACTGTAATTTGCCCTGCGTCTCCATGCTCTTGCCATCAGTTCATCGGTAGAACTGAAGAAAATCCAACGCATGCTGTGTTTCCTCCAACACCTGTTGGCAGCCTGGCCTGGGAGCTTCACTGTAGATTTGCCCTGTGTCTCTTGCTCTTGCATCAAGAATCCATCCTCCATTTCTCCTTTTCTCACTCAGCCGCGCTTGTCGATTCGTAGGTTTGGTAGGGAGGTAGGGAAGAATTGAATGTGGTGAATGCCATTTGGTAGCAGGCTTACTATGTGTGTTGCCGATATGCTCAGTGAAGGGTTGTACGTTTGCTGCCCTTGTAGCAGGCTTACTATTGTGTTGTCGACATGCTCAGTGGAGGTCGTACGTTTGCTGATGTATTGAATGTAGGTAAGATGGAGCGGGAGATCTCTGGAGTTCGTTTGTGATTTGTATTCGATGTAGGGGGATTTGAAGGTTCTGATGTGTTGATGTAGGTAGAACGGAGCGGGAGATCGTGCGGGCGGGAAGGATTTCTTGTATTCGATGTAGGGGAGTCGTTTTTTGATGGATTGGGCTACCGTTGATGGTGTGGTTGTTTGTGTAGGTTCTTTCGAATGATGTGGTGGTTTGTGATTTGTATGTGTGGTGGGGCTTCTGTATGGTAGAAATACCCAGCGTTTTTTTTCGGCTCGGCGCTTGCTCGAGCGAGTGAATATTTGGTGCTGTTTGGACTCTGCTATCCTCGGTGTGTCCTTTAGTTTCTCTTCGCCGGGTTCGAAGGAGCCTTATTATATGTCGGACCGCATGGTGCGTACCGTATGGGTGGGTGATAGGATAATAAGGCTACCGAATATGTTGTAGGAAGGGGCTGATATAGTGGTGCCTGCCAAGGCCCGCTGCCGGCTGAGGGCTGGTGTGTTTGTAAATTTAATAGAGAGTTAGTTAAATAATAAACTATTTTAGATAAATAGATCGCTATACTAATAAGATATAACGTTAATCGAAATTAAAAGAGTTAAATTATCTATCTTATTACTTCTAAATTTATATAAAATAAACTTTATCGAATTTATAGAATAAGTAGTAAAGAACATTTTTTAATTATATTATAGAAGTTTCTTAAATATATTAAATTAGTAAATTAGACGATTAATTAAATAATAATAGATTTATAAAATTTATAAAACGAAGTTATAGATCTAAATCTAGTTTATATATTATACGATCTTATTATAACGATAATAATTATAAATACTTATTAGAGAAGTAAGTTCGATATAACTAAATATAATTTAAAGATTAATAATAATCTTACTATTAAAATAACTATAAAATATCTACGAACTATAAAATAAGATAGATAGATTAAGAATAAAGACTTATTTATATATAATGAATAAAAGAGCTAGCTAGACTAAAGATCTTCTAGAAATATAAGTAAGATAGAATACTATAATTATAAGAAAATTAAGTATTATAAGAGAGAGTATTTAAATAAGAAGGATAAAAAGAATAAGAATTATAGGGCGAAAGACTTAGATAGATAAAATCGTGAATTAAAGAATTAATTAAAGAATTTAAAGATATTTAAAGATAGTAAACGAAGACGCTTAGATTATATTATAATAATAGCGAATAAATTAGATAGCGATAATAATATTAGCGATATAAGCGATATATATAATTAAAAGAAAGGCTTATAAATAATTAAGAAAAAGCTAGAGTCTATAAATAGTATACTATTAATAAAGAATTTCTTTATAATAATAGACTTTTTAGAAGATAGTAGCTAGCTAATAAACTTCGAAGCGATTTATTATATAATATTAAATAAGAAACTATTTATCGACTTATAGTCTTATTCGAAAAAAAGTAGAATTTAATAATTAAGACGAGTTAATAGTAATAGATAAAGAAATTATTCGAATTTATATAGGTAACTATATATAGACTATAATAGATACTTTATATATTTCGAGAATAAATAATAATCTACTATCTATTATAGCACTAAATTAAAAGAATTTTAAGATACGATTCGAAAATCTATATATTAGAATTATTAATATATTTATAGATAAGATAATAGTAAGAGATTATACGAGAAATAGTCTATATTAATTAATTAAATTAATATCTAATAGAGTATTTACTTTTAGAAAGTTAAGATCTTTTAATAAAAGTATATCTACATTTATAAAATAAGGATAAGTTAATTATTTTCGACTAATATATTAACGATTAGACTATATCGAAGCGTATTATCTAAAGAATCTATATCTCTATATAAGAGGTATAAAGAAAATAAAATTATTAAAAGAATTCTAATATAATATATATAACTTTATAAAAATAATTTAATAGATTAATAAGAACTCTAGATTAAAGAAAATAGTATTAGAAGCTTAAATATATATCGACTTCTAGAAATTATATCTTATAGTTAGTATTATAGAAGATAGTAAGTAATTTATATTTCTTATTAATAAGGCTACTAACTAATTAAACCTTAAGTTTATTATATTAAAAAAAATAGATCTATATCTTTATTCTTAGAAATATAATTATAATTAATAAAATAGTTAGAGTAAAAGAAGTAATATTAATTAGAATCGATAATATAGAAGAGTATAAGTTAGTCGAGAATATACTTAAGAAACGAGATATTACTATAGAATTTATAATTATCTATACTCTATATTAGAATAATATTATAAAATAATTTAATAGAACGTTAATTAAGTTTATAAGATTTATATTTAATTAGTTAAACTTATTTATAAGCTTCTAATTAGAGGCCGTAGTTTATATAAATTATTTAAAAAATAGATTATTATATAATAGTAGAGGAAGTAAGTTATCTTATAAATTATAATTTAATAAGAAATCGAATTTAAATTACGAAAAAGTCTTCGATTATTTATATTTAATTTATTTATTAAAAGAGAAATAAGAAAGTAAGCTATATATTATAGCCTATTAGAGTATATATATTAATTATTATTTATCTACTTAGTATCGAATTTATAATCCTCGAAATAATCGATTTAAATAGTCTATAAATATCTATTTTTATAAGAATTATAAGAGGGTTTAATTAATGACTCTAACTTCGTTTTTAATAGTTTATAATTTTATATAAGTAGATATCGCCTTTACTTGCTAGAACGATAACGATTTTAATAATATCTTTATTTAGAGTAGTATTAAAATTATATCTAGCGATAATAATAATAAAAAGAATTATAAAAGGTCTATATCGAATATTATATCGTCGCTATAAATTAAAGAAATTAAAGATATATAGAATTTTTAAGTAAAGGAAGAAGTTTTTATTAACTTTTTAGAAAATATAAATAATAATAGAGATTCGAGATTAAGTAGTTTAAACGTATATTAAATTAAATCGAAATCTTCGTTAAACCTTCGCGAAGTTAAAGAAACTCTTAATATTTTAAATAATAAAGAAATAATAAATTAAGGAATAATATCTAAGATTACTATTTAATAATTTATTATATTTATATCTACTGCTAATCCTTCTAATTATATTAAATAACGTCTTATATCTTAGATTACTATCTTTATATAATAGTCTTATATTAAGAAGCTAAATTATAATCTCTATAAGTTCTATAATAACTTTAATATAAAGAATAAGATTAAACTTATAAATATTATAATCGAATCTCTTATCTATTAGAATCGATATAGATATAATATTAATATAGATATATTAAATAAGATAACTAGATATCGAATAGCTAAGATATATAGATAGAAGATATTAGATAGTAATAAATAGCTCTATTAAGATACGCTAAGCTTTAATAGATTATAGAGCTAAATAATATATTAAGAAAGATATAAAATACGCTTATAATATTATCTCTCTCTTTTTATAGAATTATATCTTTATAATTAATAAGTTAAAGAGTAATAAAAATAGTATATATATACGCTCGCTTGAAAATTAATAAAATAATAAAGAATTTTTAATATTTAAGATTTTTAATATTACGATTTTTTTTAGCGATAATATAAATAATAAGAGCTTATATCTCGATCTTCGCGTTAGCGTTATCGCTAGCTAGAGATATAGCGAATATAGAGATTTTAATTTAAAAGAAATCGATATAATAATAAATAAGTAATAATTATAAATATTTTAATAGATAATAATAATTCTCGAGTTAATATTCTAGCGTAAAGAATATTAATAGAATAATATAACTTAATTAATTAAGAGATCTTAAATTAAATTAAGTTATAGATATTAAACTTTAATTTAATATTAAATTAATTTAAGATAAATCTCTTTATAATAAGCTATCTAATTAATATTAATTATACTTAGCGATAATAATAATAAGATCCGCGTATAATCTAATATAATCTCGAAATATATTAAGAGTTATATTAATAAGAGAAGTTAACTTAATAAATTTAAAATAAGATTATTATAAAATAATATAAATTTAAAAAATCGAATTATAAACGCGAAAAAAATAAAGTTATTATAAATATTAAATAGTTTTAATTTATTTAAAAATGCGATATTCGAGATATTAGTATATCTAGTAAACTACTTTCGAGTATTCATTTATAGAAATTAGCGATTATATCTTAATAATTTTCAAATTTACTATTATTCGAGTTATATTATTTAAGATTATTATTAAAACCCTTTTATTTTACTTAATATTTAAAATAATTATTAATAAATTTAAAGATAATAATCTTCTTTACTATTTATTCGATTTAATTTTTAATAATAATATATTTTAATAAAGAATTAATTTATTTAGATAAGAGGTTTATTAATATAAAACTTAAGAGATTAAGATAAAAGATATTATAAATCTTTATACTTATTAAGAGCTTTAAGCGATATAAGATTCTTATAAGATCTATAACTTTAAATAAATTATATCTCTTATTATTTAATTTTTAAAATAATTAATTTAAGATAATATTCTTATTATTAAGAAAGATTATATTATTTACTTTAAAAGTAATCTTTTAATATTACTTATTAATCTAGATTACTATAATCTTTTAAACGCGATTTATATTATTTTAAATATAATTAAGAACTTACTATATATATTTAATAATATCTTTTACTTAAATAATATCGAGACGTTTATAAGTAGTATTATAATCGATAATATTTAAGCTAAAACTTATTTAAAAATAAAAGCTCTTATTTATAAAGAATAGTAAGATATTTATAGCTATAAAAGTAGTATTATTATTAATAAACTCGATAATAAATAATTATCTAGATTAATTATCTTATATATAATTATAATATATTTAAAGATAGCGTTTTATATTCTAATTAGCTTATTTAGTCTATTTATTAATTTTAGAATAAATAACTATTAATAATTTAGTCTTAATCTCTAGTTATTTATAAAAGACTTTCTATATTATTAATATAAATTAAAGACTTCTATTTGAAATTATCGATATCGATAAACTATATAAGCGAAAGACTTTTTTAAGTAATATATTAATTATCTTTTTAATTATAATTTCTTTATTTATATTAAAATATATAATATAATATTAATTCTTAGTAAGTCAATTTATCGCTATTTAAATAGTATTATATTTATCGAATATAGATAAACTTATTATAAAGTTTATTAAGATATTTTATTATCGCTTTTAAGAAATTAATAGAGATTATAATAGATTATATTCTCGATTATAAGAGGCTTTAAATCTATAATAGATATAGTAGTTTCGAATATAAATAATAACGATAGCTTTTATATCTTATTAATAATATTTTTACTTAAGTAGCTTATAAATATAAGTTATATTAAAATATTTATATAAAAATTAATTATATACTTCGCGAATAACGTCGATATATAAATCTTTTAATATCTATAAGCGATCTTTATAATAGAGTATCTCGTTCTCTATAAAGTATTTATTAAACGTAATTCTACGAAGTTTATTCTTATCTTTTATAATTATCTTATAAATCTTATTATATAACTTATTAATCTTATTTTCTTAAACTATTTTATAGAAGATAGAGTTATCGATAATATATATTCTAATATTATTATTATTAAGTTTTAAATAATTAAGCGTAAGTATTATCTAATACTACTACTTTAAGCGTTTATTCTTAAAACTATTTAATTTAGAATCGACTATATATATAAGTATATTAATCTTAATATTTTAAGATTTTAGATAATAGATAATTTTAATATTAAATTTAAATAGTATATTTAAATAGCGGGCTTAGCGATAACTTAGATCTCTTTCTTTAATAAAGTATATTAAATCTTTATAATCCGTAAAGATCTTAATAGAAATATTAATATATTCTAATTTAGAATATTAGTATTTTAGATAGCGAATAATAGCTAATAACTTTTTATTATAGATTTAATAATTATATTTAACTAGAATAAGATTTTTATTATAGAAAGTTATTAAGTATAAGATTTCGTTATTATTATATTAGAATAGAATATTATAGAGGTCTATATCGAAAGTTCTATACCCGCACTAGTATTAGCCCTAATCTCCTACTTTTCGAAAAACTATAGAGAGAAAGTTTATAAAAATATCTTCTCATACAGCGTATAATGAAACTTAAGATACTTCTTTTAATCTTAATAGAGATAATAAGCCCCGAAACCTAATTAAGGCTAGATACGATTTCGAAGAACTTTAGATATATTATCTAGATAATCCTTTAGATAAAGCGTTATTCGAAGTCTAAGCGTAAGAGTCTTAACGGGTATAGGACTTTCGATATAGACCTCTATATTATTAACGTAATTAGAAGAGTTTATTTCGAGTATAGTATTTTTCGATCTATCGAAATAATATAGAATCGAAGCTCTCGTAATAACTATCTTTAATAAATAAAAGACTTTCTAATAGGTTAATAATTAATTAAATATCACTTTCTTAACTATAAGTTTTATTATTAATTTTATAATTTTCGAAAAGTCTCTTATAAATTAATAATAGAAGTTATAAAAGTTAATAAAGATTTATATCTTTTTTAAATTAATAGAGATAGATTATTTAATAATAGCTTAAATTTTAATAGAGTTTATTTAAAGATTATTAATCGAAATAAAAAGATCTAAAAACTTCGTCTTTTAGATATAAAATTTATATTTAAGAATATCTATCTATAATTCGATCTCTTATAACTTTTAAAGAATCTTTTAAATATATATAATATATTTCTTTCTCGATTAATTATAAATAAGAATATCGTTAAAATAGACTTAATAGAAGTCGTTTAGATACTTAAATAGAATATTATTTATATATTATTAATAGATAATTAAGTTATTAATTAGATTAAAGAGAAATATCTAATATTTATATATATCGAGAAAGATAATAAATATAATAAAATTCTTATTATTAAGATATATATATAATTTATTAAATACGACTATAATATCTAATCGAGTAAGATATTTATAGCTCTAAATTCTCGCGAGAACCTCGTCTATTAATAAAATTAGATATCGATTTCTTTTAATAATAATATTTAGTCTTTAATAGTTTATATAAAAGTATAAATATTTATTTAATTTCTCGATAAATAAAATAGAGGATATAAATAAAGTATAACTAGATATTATAAAATCCTTTTTTAGATACTTATTTAAATACTTCTTAATTTATTTTAACTTATATTCTAATATAAGATAAACTTAACTCTTCGATAAATTAGTAATATTAATCTTAATAAACTTTAATTTATAATTATAAAGACGATATAATAGTAGTTTATTTATCTTTATTCTATCGAAAATATTTAAATAATTATAATACTTAATAGAGAGTTTTAATTTAATATTTTTAAAATTAACGATTTTAATAGCGTTAATTTAAATAGAATAATTCGATCTATAATATCTCTTATACTTCTTTTCTAAGTTATAAAAATATAGTTTATTAATTAATATATAAGAATTATATAATCTTTTTTAAGAAGATAACTTCTTTAATAGCGAGTTATAGATCTTATTTATAATAAGAATAAATAATCGATTTTTCTTATTACGCGCTAATTAATAGTATAATATAATATTAATTTTAACGATATTAATAGATTATAAATCTATATCTTATTTTTATTTTATATTTTAAAGAGTAAATATAAATCTCTTCTTCTTAATTAATTCGCTAGAGACGTTTAAGTTAATAATAGAATTTAAATTATTATTATATATAAATTAAAGAAAAGATTTTTTTTTTAAAATAATCTATAAAATAGAGAATTTCGATTTCGAATTTAATAAGATAGCGAGATTCTTCGCTATTAAGATCTTATTATTATTATAATTATAGCGATTTAATATAAAAAGAATCTTATCTTTTATTATATCGAGAAGTACTCTATACTTATTTATTTATAATTTTTTTAAAATTATATTATATATAAGAGAGACGATAAGTATAGAATATATTCTCTCTCGATAATTATTTATTATTATTATTAAAAGTAAATAGTAGATAATAGATTTCTTCGCGATTCGATTATTATAATTTTTTAAAGATTTAAATTTCGATAATAAAATCGGTTTTAATAGTAATTCTTTATAAACTTTATAAATTAGAGATTTATTAATAACTATATATATCTTAATATATCTATTATTAATAAAAGCGTTTTAGAGTAAATATTTTTATTCTTATAATAATAGTATAACTTATATTCTAAAAGAATAACGTATTAAAGAATTATTAGAAATATCTAATAGATATATATTATAAGTTCTTTATCGTAACTTTAATAGAGACTATTTATTTTCTAAATTCTTAAAAGACTTTATAAGCGTCGACTAATAGATTTATCTTATATTTATTATTAATAATAAGTTTATAAATTCTTATCTCTTATAAGATCTTTTTATTAATATTAATTTATCTTTATATTAGATAATTATATTTTATATAATTTATTTTTTTATAATTAAAATATATTAAGTTTCTTAAATCTATATCGATTATTATCCTTTTAATATATTTTAAAAAGTATTTAAGATATAAATATTTGATATAATAGCGAAAGATATACGATTCTCGATTATCGCGGTAATTATCTTTCTTATTTAAATTATAATAATTTTAATAATTATTTTATTAAGAGATAGAGCTAGATATCGTTTATAATCTATATATTATAAATTATTATTATTTATAAGATATTTTTTAATATCTTTTAGAGATATAGATTTATAATTAAAAAGAGCTATAAAAATAATATAAAGTTAAATATATATTTATAGCTTAATATTTAAATTATCTCTTAAATAAATTTCATTATAATTAAATATAAAATTAAGTTTAATAAATTTTATATAGAATCTATTAAATAGCTAAATTATCTATTAAAAGAAATTATAATCGCGTTTTATCTTTTTATAATAATTTATCTCTTTATAGATCTTAGTTAGCTAGTCTATAATCTCGCTAATTAATATATAAAGATTTATAATATCTTTATATCTTCTATTTAGAGTATAAGAGATCGCTTCTTTATATATATATAATAGAAGATAAATAATTTAAGATATTTTAATAAAGTAGTAATTCTTATTACTTAATAACTTTTTCTTTATTTTAATTAATTAATTTTTTTATATAAAATTCTTATTATTAATAAAGAAGAAAGAATTTAATAGCTTAATAGACTTCTCTTTTCTCTAAGATAAGAAAGTAGAATTTAAAAAAGCTTTAATAGAATTAACGCTTATATCTTAAAGATAATTTATATATTCTTAAATATATTTAATTATATTATTATTAGCTATTATTAAAGCTCTTTATTATATTTTTATAGCTTTTTAATCTTAATATTAACTTACTTTAAACGTTATTAAATCTTATTTTATTAATTTATTATCTTATTCTTTTTAATTTTAAGATTAATATATTATTTAGCTATATCTTAAAACTAGTTTTATTAATAACGAAGATTATAAAGTATAATAAGAAATTAATTAGATTTCTTATCGATTTAATTACGTAATTAATCGATATTAATAATCTATTATAAATTTATAATAATCTTAATATTCTTTACTATATTATTAAATAATAAGAATTATTAATAATTAAATATTTAAATAAAAAGATTACTAACTCGATTTATCTTATTTAATTATATATTTAAAATTTATAATAATTTTAAAATAAAAAGAAGAGAGTTATATTATTTCTCTTAAGTTTTTAATATTATAAATATTAAATAAAGAAGAGAAAAGAAAAATTTCTTATAATATCTTTTATAAAGCTTTATTATAAATTCGAAAAATAATATTATATTTTATAAATTTTTTTTAATATTTTATAAGAACTTTTTTTCTTAATTTATAGATTATTTAAACTATTATAAAAATTATAAATAATCTAAATATCGTTCTTTTAAATACTTTTATTTTACTTAGAGAATTAATTATATAATTATTAAATTAAATAATAATTTCTTTAAATTTACTAGCTATATAAATAAATTAATTTAATAATTACTTTAATTCTCTAATTAATTATAGAATTATTATATTATTTTAATAGATATTCTTTATAATATATTATCTATATAGTAGATTTATTTAAAAATATAATAGCTTAACTTAATATCTTACTAAAGCCTCTATTAATAAATTTCTTAAATTTATTTATTAATTTAAATATAGTAAGTAAGATAATCTAGTTATAATATTAGAATTAATATAGATATAATATTAATATAGATATATTAAATAAGATAACTAGATATTGAATAAATTATATCTCTATAAATAGATAGATAATAGATATAGTAAATTTTTTAAAATATTTTAGATATTTCTCTATTTAATTATTTAATTTCTCTAGTATTCTTTATATTCTTTATTATAGTAACTTATACTAGCTAAGTAAATTAATATAAGATTATAAAGAGTAGATCTATTATATTATACTATTAATAACTATTTCGTAATACTCTTCGTAATATTTCGTATTCGCCTATTATAAAGCTTTCTCTTATTTAATTAACTGCGAGAATATCAAAAGTAAATATATTTATATTAATGGAATTAATAGAATTAATCGACTTAATAGAATTAATAAAATTAATAGACTTAATAAAATTAATCGAATAATAAAGAAGAATAATTACATAAATAGATAAAAGGATTATTATTCGATCTCGGACCGTTTAGTATAATTATAATATTTAAATATTAGTTTAACTTATTTATCGTAACTTAAGAGAAGTATATAAAAGAAAATATATTTATTTAAGCTCTTTTTAAGGGTTTTTAATGCGTTTATAAGTAGTAGTAGATAGCTATTAAGTCGCTTACGATCTTAATTACTAGTAATAATAAATTCGTTAAGAGATAGACTTAAGGGCGTTAGTAGAGGCTTTAAACGATAAGTAAAAGGAATATTATATTTAAATCGAACCGTTTAATATAACTATAATATTTGAATATTAATTTAATCTATCTATCGCTAGCTTAAGGAAGTATATAGTAAAGAATATATTTATTTAAGCTTTTTTAAGAATTTTTAATGTATTTATAAGTAGTAATAGATAGCTATTAAGCTCGCTTACGGCCTCGATTACTAGTAATAACAAATTTATTAAGAAATAGTTTAAGGGCGTTAGTAAGAAGCTCTAATTAAGCAGGAATATCAGATATTATATTTATATTAATGAAATTAATAGATCATTAATAGAATTAATAGAGTAATAAAAGTTAAGAATAATTATCTAAATAGATGAAAGGATTATTATTATTTAATTCGAATATATCTAATATAACTATTATAACTATTATATTTAAATATTCATTTAATTTACTAATAGTAAGACTAAACTTTATAATTTTTATAGCGTTAGAAAGCGTAAATTAAGCTTTATAATTTATAAAATTATAAAATAATAATATTCGTAGAGAGCTAGTTATTTTAGAGTGTAAACTTTTATATATAAATTTTTAAGTAAGAAAGCACGAGAGTTAGCGGGCTAATTTAGCTAGTCTAATTAAGGTAATAATCTTAAATTTATAATTAGCTATAGTAAATAGAATTTATAGTTTTTATAGCTTAACTCTATCTATATTCTATTATATATATTAATTACTAGAGAAAATAGTTATTATAATACTCTATATAAATAATATACTTATTAAAGCTAAGTTATAAAGTATTATAAATTATATTAAGCGTTAAATTTATAAAGAATTTAAGGCTATCGAAGTAGATTTAGTTAATTATATTCTCGATATTTAAGTCTATTATAATTAAAAATCTTATATCTTAATTATTAAATAAGTATAGTATATCGAAAAGATATTTAAAGAATATTTAATAGATTAGGCGATTTTTATTTATACTCTTATCGATAAATATAAGTTAATTTAACTAGATTAATTAGAAGAAGAATATATAAACTAGTTATAATATTAGAAGTAAATAGAAAGTCTTATATTTCTTATAACTAGTATATAAATCGATATAGTCTTCGTTATAGAAAAGCTTAATTAATTCTACTATAACTTTACTATTCGCTATATAAATATCGTAAATCGAGTATTTAAGTATATATAAGATATTATATCTCTAGAACTACGCTATTAAGAAATAGAAATATTAAAAGAATTCGCGAATTTAGTATACGATAATAATTAGAAGAATCGTAAGTTTATTTACGAATTCGCCTTATTATATAAATAAGTAGTATATTTATAATATAGTCGAAAATAGTAAGAGATAGTTATATCTACTATAGAAGCTAAGTATATAGCTTTAATAAAAGAAAGTAAGACTATCGTATAGATTATATAATAGCTATAAAAAGTCCGTTTTTAAGTATTAGATAAAGGCTCTATAATACTACTCGATAATAATAAGAAGACTATTAGTCTTATAAAGAATCTCGAGTATTATTAAAGAATTAAATATATCGATATTTAATATTATTATATTTACTAATTAATTAAGAATAAGATAGTTAATATAAACTATATATCTATAGTTTAAATAATAGTAGATATTTTTATTAAATCGCTAAATAAGAAGTTATTTAAATAGTATAAAAGGCTATTTGAAATATATAGCTATTTAACTAATTAGAAGATCGCTATTAAGAAAGTTCGATATTATATAAGACTTAAATTTACTTTCTTAAAATAATCTTACTATATATAAGAACTATTTATATTCTAGAAGAATAAATTAAAGAGCCGTATTAAAAGTTTACGTTATTTCTCTACTTTCTCTACTTTCTCTATAAAGATCTTTTCGAAGAATAATATTAACTATTTACTTTATTATCTCTATCTTTTTAGTGGCTAAATAAAGAGAGAGTATTAATTTTAATAGCTTATAATTATTAGTTACGACTTATAATTATTAGTTATAACTTATAATTATTAGTTATAATATAACTAAAGACTATAGTTATATAGTTATAAATAAATATAATTATAGATAATATAATTATAAATAATAGTAGTTATAGATAATATAGTTATAAATAATAGTAGTTATAGATAATATAATTATAGATAATAGCTATATAGTTATAGCTATAATATATTAAGATAATTAATTTACTTAGCGTATATATAAAATTAATATATCTAAAAGACTAAGATATAACTTTCGAAGTAATTCGATTTACTATAAATTATAAGTCGAAATCGAATAACTCGAAGAGACGAATCTTTAGTAATTTAGCGAACGACTTTTTATATTTATATTAGATCTATACTTACTATATAAAGTTCTTTTCTTATATTCTATTTATTTATATATATAATTTATTTATATAGTATTTATATATAGCTCTAGCTCTAATTATATTAAATATAGTCTATTATATTATTAATACCCATTATACGCTATAAAAATATATTTCTAAGCTTTCCCTCTATAGGGCCGCTTTTCGAAAGTAGGGTTAGGGCTGCACTAGTGCGGGTGCAGCACTTTCGGTGCAGACCTCTGTATTTGGCGGTGGTCACGGCGAAAATTTTGTGGGGTGGCTGCCAAACGGGCGCTCCCGCAAATGGTTTTGCAAAGAGCTGATGAGAGAGCATGCCTCAGTGGCAGCCCCTCTCTCTATGAAATAAGGCATGTTTTAGTGCGATTTCGCGGAGAACTGAGTAACTTGATTGGCTGATTCCCGGCGCTATTTCAGCGTGGGAACTCATTCCTGGATTACACGAGTAGTATATCAGTATATATAACAGAACAAGGTAGGGCTGAACTAGAAAACCTTGAATTTGTATGTGCAGCCAATCATAAATTCGTTAGGTCTACGCTTTTTGGTTAGATACCGCGGGTAAACAAATTAGCGTCCGCAACCATCAAAAAAATAGGTGTACGTTACTGACACATAGAATAACTTTTTTCTTTTCTATTAAATTTTTAAGATTTAAAATTTAAAATTTTGGAGCGCAGTCTGCACTTTCCGAATTTTTAAGAATTTTGAAATTTGGTCTTATAATTATTAAAGCGCAAGGAATTCAAATATCGCTCACCAAAGTTCGCTCACCAAAGTCCGCTCGACAGCCCTAATCAAAAAACAGGTGTATATTATTTGATTTTAGAATAACTTTTTTGTTTTCTATTAAAATTTTAAAACTTTTAGTTTAAACTATAGAGTATAATGTAGGCTTTTAGATAAAAAAAGAATTACTAAATTTAGTCTTATAGATATTTAAAGATAAGGAATTCAGATATCGCTTACTAAAGATCGCTCACCAAAATTTACTCGACAGCCCCGATTAAAAAAAAATGGTTATGAATTTAATTTATAGGCCTTTACTCGTATAAAAGAATAAGATAGAGTTAAGCTTAAAAATCTTAAATTTATATATATAGCCAATTATTAATTCGAGTTCTCTACGCTTTTTAACTAGATCGACTAACTTATCGCGGATAAATAAATTAGTATCCGCAATTATCAAAATCTCGCCCTCCCGCGCCTCCCTTATTAAAAAAATAGGTATATATTATTAATATATAGAATTACTTGTTTATTTTCTATTAAAATTAAAAAATTATTATTTTTTATTTTTAAAGCGCTATTTATGCTTTTCGAATTTTTAAGAATTTTAAAATTTAGTCTTATAATTATTAAAGCGCAAGGAATTCAAATATCGCTTATTAAAGTTCGCTTATTAAAGTTCGCTTATCTACTTACTCGATAGCTCTAATTAAAAAAATAACTATAAATTTAATTTATAAACCTTTACTCGTAATTAGTATATATAAAAGAATAAGATAGAGCTAAATTAGAAAATCTTAAATTTATATATATAGTTAATTATAAATTTATTAGATCTACGCTTTTTAATTAAATATCGCGGGTAAATAAATTAATATTCGCAATTATTAAAAATCTATAAAAATCTATATATAGAAGTCTTTCACTTTAAAATAATTAGCTCTCTAAAAATACTATTACTTTATAATTTCGTAAATTATAAAGCTTAGTTTACGCTTTCTAATAATATAAAAATTATAAAGTTTAGTCTACTATTAATAACTTAAATTAATATTTAAATATTATAATTATATTAAACGCGTTTAAGATTAAATAATAATTCTTCTATCTATTTATATAATTATTATTTCTTTATTACTTTATTAATTCTATTAATTTCATTAATATAAATATATTTACTCTCTCTACCCCTCGCTCTTATATTACTAGATTTATAAGATATATATATCTCTTCTATTTCTCTTTTAAAGTCTCTACTAACGTCTTTAAATCGCCTCTTAATAAATTTATTACTATTAATAATCGAGGTCGTAAGCGAGCTTAATAGCTATCTATTACTACTTATAAACGTATTAAAAAACTCTTAAAAAGAGTTTAAACGAATATATTCTTCTCTATAGATTTCTTTTAAATTAATAATAATATCTTTTAATCTAGCGATACTATCTTCTAAAATATACTTTTCTTCTCTATTTATTCTTTATTACTCTATTTTAAAGCCTCTTAATATATATTATATTTTAAATATTATTAAAAAGAAGCTTTTAAACGAGAGAAAGATACTATTAAAGATTCTTTATTATAAGATCTATTAATAAACTTTTTTAATAACGATTTTTTCGATAATTTACGATCTTTTAATCTATCTTCTAGCCCTTATATAAATTCTACTTAATCTTTAATAAAACTCGCTAATTATATTACGCGTTATTTATATATTATAAAGTTTATATAATATAATTTAAATTCTATAAAGTAAATTTATAATAGCTATAACGCGATATTATAAAAAGATAAAATTATCGAATAGTACTACGATAGCGAAAAGACTAAAATTAATATATCTAAAATAAATATCGATTAAGAAGTAAATAATATAGAATAGAATTATAAGAGCGTCGAAATAAGTATAAATAATTCGATTAATCTTAGCGAGTATATTATTAATTAAATTCTTTATTCTTTAATATTAGAGATCTTAAATTTTATTAATAATTATAAAGAATTTTATCGTTATAGCGTTTAATATAATAATATAACCTCTATAACTTTATAGTAGATTATTATTAATTATTTAGTCGTCTTTTATATATATAAAATTTAGAAAGTAATTATTATTTATATATTTACTCTAGCGTCTTTAAAGAGCGAAAAATTAATATTTAATTAAATCTATATTATAAATAATATTTAAGATTAATTTATAATATAATATAATTTTCTTTTAATCGCGTTTTTTATATTAATATTATTAGATATAGCTATTATAATTATATTAATTAGATACTTTATTATAAAATAGCTATAATCTTTAAAAGTATTAATCTCTATATTAATACTCTTAAATTAATATCTAAAAGATTAAAGATCGATTTAAATATACGAGATTATAAGCTATTTTATAAGAATTTATAATATTATAATCTATATATCTATAATTATTTTATTTTAAATAAAATCGCTATTATTTAAAAGAGTAATATTAATAACTTATTAGATATATTTAAAATTAGAGATATATTAATAAAAACTCGAAGTAATAAGAGATTTTATATTTTATATTAATATTTAATCTATATATCTCTATACTATTCTCTTATCTTTTTATTTAATAAATAATTATAATATAATAATATATTTTATATAGATAATATATTAAATAAGAGTTTTTTTATTTAGTAAAGTAGAAATAACGAAATTATCTTATAAATTAGAGGGATTATTAATTAAGATAACTCTATATAAATAATACTTATCTTATATTATAGATTTTTTTTTTCTATTCTATTAATCGCTAACTTTCTATAAATATATAATATAAAGTCGTTTTAATAAGTTTAACCGCCTTTTTTACTATAATAGATTATTATAATATTTTATCTATAATATTTATATAGCTATTAAAAGTAATAAACTTTATTAATTAAAGATAAATTAGAAAATTATTTAAATTAATATTTATTAAGTAGTTATTAATATTTATATTAATAAAGCTACTATAGATAATTAGATTAATAAATAATATATATATATATTTTTTTCTATTAAGAAGGTCTATAAATTATAAAATAATTTTATTAAGATATTATTATTCTATTTACTAAGTTTAATTAACTAGATCTCTTTATAACTTTTATCTATAATTTAAAATAAATCGAGATTATCGAAAATCTTTTATTTAATAAATAAATTACTAATTAATTGAATTTAATTATTAAAATATTAAAATTAAAATTAAAGACTTTTATAAATAATATTCTAAAGAGAAAGATATTAGATATACTCTTATTTTTCTTACTCTCTATTATAATATAATAACTCTTTTTCTTTCTATTTAATAAAATAATTTCTTAAATAATATATTAATTAAATAATTAATATAAATAATAATCTCTAAGAGTACTTTTAGTATAGTTTAATTTATTATATATTATAATTTCTATTAATTAACCTTATAAATTATTTAAAAAAAATCTTTATTTTTATAAAGATAAAGTATAATTAATTAAAATATTAATTAATCTTAATTCTAACTAACTTTACGAATAATAGATTAAGTTTTTATCTATATTTATATTATAGAATTTTAAAAATAAGATTTATTATATACTTATATTCTTATTATATTATATTCTAAAGATTAATTCTTTAATATTATTAAGATAGATATCGCTATTAATATTATTATTTCTAATTAAAATTTATTTTCTAATCTCTATATAATTATTATTAGATATATACTTTATAGAAATTATAACTAATATATTATTAATAAAATAGATATTATTTTATCTTATTAGAACTTAGATAAGAATATATATAATAAATAATTTTCGAAGAACTTTAGCGATTATATCGTCTTTAAATTAAATTTTAAATATTTTATATATTATTAATATAGGCTTATTAAGATATTAGATAATAAATTTAAATAGAATTACTAGATAATATTTTATAGTCTTTATTTATTAATTAAGTATAACGCTTATATTAATATAAAGATTTACGCTAATATAAAAATCTATAAATATATTTTTAAATATATTTATAAGAATAGCGATTAGGTTAATTTTTAAATAGAGTATAAAAGCGATATAAATTAGAATAATATAGATTTAAACTAGATAAATAAGATTTAAAAGTATTAAGATATATAATAAATAAGCTCTACGAAAGTCTATTAAAGAATTTTTAGCTTTAAATTATATAATTATAATTCTTTTATTAAACGACGAGTAAAGACCTATAAATTAAATTTATAATTTTTTTTTTAATTAGAACTATCGAGTAAATAGATAAGTAATCTTTAATAAGCGGGCTATCCGACTATCGAGCGAACTTTAATAAGCGATATTTGAATTCCTTGCGCTTTAATAATTATAAGACTAAATTTAGATTTTTTTTCTTCTAAAGACTCGTATTTCGTTCTATAATTTGAAAAAAAAATTTAAAATTTTAATAGAAAATAAAAAAGTTATTCTAAAATTAAGTAATATATATCTATTTTCTAATTAGAGCTATCCGACTATATTTTTTTAATAGTTGCGAACGCTAATTTATTTATTCGCGATAACTTAGTCGATCTAATTAAAGAGCGTAGTAACTTTAAATTTATAATTAACTATATATATAAATTTAAGATTTTTAAGCTTAGCTCTATCTTATTCTTTTATATATACTAATTATTTACTTATCTCTTAAATTAATATAATATAATATTTAATAATAATAATAATTTAAATTAAATAATTATTATAATATATTAATATTAGATTAAGTTAATAATCTTTTTTTAATTAAATTAATAATATTAATAACGAAGATAAATAAAAGATTTTTTCTATATTAATTTATCGAAGTAATATATCTAGAAAAAGAATAAGTAAGATATATTAGAACTAGTATAGATGCGATATTAGTATGGGTGAGATAGATAGAATAATAAGGCTATCGAACTATGTATGTGGGAAGGAGGCGTGATATAATAGGGGATGCCTCCGCCAAGGCCCGCTAGTCATAGGGCTGAGGGCTGAGTGGTATGTCAACGGTACGCTCGTAACACTACCCCCCCTCTTAAATAGCCATGGCCTCCATAGCTGGTAGACCGGAGATGTAGGCCCATTGCTTGCCTTGTATCTCCAAACATCCATAGTCCTTTTAAGCCTTGACTGGAGAGGATTTTGCCGAGGTGTGGCGGTAGTAGTCGAATATCGGATGGTTTTAATTCGTTTAAAAATACTATGTCCGAGGTTTTGCCGGATCGTATGCTGGTCTTGATAATAGCATACCTGCCATGCCCACATTGTTCTTCAGAGATCTTAGAGATGTTGGTTATATCTTGCCTGCGTGCCAGCAAGATTCTTCGAGTTCTTCTTCTTTCTTAGTCTTCTTGCTATAATCCTTCTTATCATAATCCTTCTACTATAGAATCGAAGAAAATCTAATATATATATTTATCTCCAACACCTTTGGCAGCCTAGCCTAAGAGCTTTATTATAGATTTATCTTATATCTCCTATACTCTTATTATTAAGTTTATTCTTTATTTTATTCTTTATCTTAACTTATAGCTATCTTACTTCGTAGTTATTTACTATATTTATCCGCTTTATAAGTCTATCGCTTCGACTATTAATTCTATATATTCGCCTCGACTATTAATATCTTATAGATCTATTCGTTCTAAGCTATTAGTTTTATATATTCGTCTTAAGCTATTATAGCGAGTACTTAGTAGCTAACGATCTAACTAACGTAAACGACTTTTATTTATTAATTCGCGGAATTTAATAGAAAGATAGAGAAAGAATTAAATATATTAATATTAAATGCTATTTAATAGTAGACTTACTATATATATTATCGATATACTTAATAAAGAGATCGAATCGTAATCGTATTATTAGATTTATTCTTATCGTTATTATAATAGACTTATTATAATATAAGAGAGTATTATTTTCTATTAGTTTCTTTCTAATTCGCCTATAATACGAATAGTCTAGTACTTATTTATCCCTCGTTACTATTACGAGACCGTTTCGCTATTATACTATACTCTTTAAAATCGAGTTACTCGTCTAGTAAGCTTCTCTAAAAATACGATATTTTAAGTTTATATCTTAATATCTTAACTTAATATCTTAATATCTTAACTTAATATCTTAATAAAGCCTTTATTAGCGCGTTTCTTTTTATATTTATTCGCTAATTCGAATAAAAGAGAATAAATCTTTAATAGCTATTATTAGTTACTTCGCTATTCTCGAGTATATAACTAGAAATCTAATTATATCTTATTTATATAAGTTTCTCTTCGTCGAGAATATAAAGAAGCTTTATTATAATATTAGAACTAGTATAAATACGATATTAATATAAGTAAGAAAGATAGAATAATAAGACTATCGAATTATATATGTGAAAAGAAGGCGTAATATAATAGAGAATCTCTTCGCTAAGACTCGTTAGTTATAGAGTTAAGAACTAAGTAATATATTAAGAATACGCTCGTAATAAGATATATTCGAATAAAGTCTATATTAAAGATATAAAAGTATTATTAAAAGAATATATTATATTAATTTAAATATTAAAAAGCTCTTCTATCTATAATATCTTCTTTTAAATATATTAAATCCTATATTTTTCGAAGATTTATATATAGTAAATAATAATATCTTTTCTTTCTATTATAATATTTATATAATAAAAGATTTATTTTATAATAATATTAAATAGAATTAAATATTAAATAAAGTAGTAATTTAATAAAGAGAATATCGCTTATAGAGTTTTTTTATAATAATTTTACTATAATATAAATTTAATAATTTTTTAAATTTATAAAATAATTATAAATTAAGATATATAGATAATTTCTTTTTTATTAAGTAGAATTTTTTTAAGTATAATATAAATAGCTTATCGCGTTAATAATAGTATTAAAATATTATAACTTTTTTTAATATAATATTTCTTTTTTTATATATTAAAATTTTTCGCGCTAGATATATTTTTTCTTAATAATTTCTTTAATAAGTTAAAGTATTTTAAATTATAAAATAAAAAGATTATTACGCTAATAGTAATTCTAAAATATCGCGACTTTTTTTAATATAATACTTCTTTTTTATATACTAAAATCTTTCGCGCTAGACGCATTTTTTCTTTTTTTACTTATAAATAATTTAATTCTTCTTTTATATTTTATATATATTTCTTTATTAGTTTTTTTTTATTAATATATATTATTCTTTATTTAAATTATTTAATAATTATATTTATATTCTTTAAACTTAATATTATACTCTCTCTCTATTAAATAATATATAATATAAATAAACTATCGTCGAAGGCTTTTATTTTTATTTAATTTAAATTCGCTTAAAGAAGAATAATATTACTTTTATAAAGAATATTAATTTTATTATTAACTTTAATTTACTAGTAATCTAATAAAATTATAAATAATATTATATTAATAATTAAAATTAACTTCTACGCGAAGAATATAAATATTAGATTAATATTTAAGAATAAATATAGATAAGTTTTAATAATAATTAATACTATTTAAAATATAATCTTTTATTTTAATAAGTAACTCTTCTTTCTAAATAGCTATAAAATTATTAATAAAATTATACTTTAGAATATTATATTATAAAGAGTATAATATAATTCTAGAATAGCTATTACTATAACTTTATCTAATATTACCTTTATTATTCTTTAAAATAACGTTATTATTTATTCTCGCTTTAATATATCTCTTAATATTATTATTTATTCTAATTATAATATATTAATAAAGTTTAATTTAACTTAATTATTAAAAGCGATTAAACTTATATTCTAAAATAAGATTTTTATATAAAATCGCTATAATATTAAAATTATTAATTATATATTTATTAGAAAAGGGGCTTAAGTCTTTTTTTTAGAAAGAGGACTTTAAATTACTTAACTTACGTTATCTAATATATACTTAATAGAGTCTTAGCGAATAAGCTTAAGTAAGCGATCTCTCTCAAGTTTCCTTTACTCTCTTAAGAATTAATTTTACTATTAAATCGATATATAAATATATTTATTTTTCTAATTCTATATTACTATATAATTCTAAAACTCTTTAAATCTAATAATTTTAATTCTTTTATTCTTCTTAAAAATAGCGATTTAAAATTAATATAATAATTATTACTAGAGTATAGTCTTAATATTTATAAAACGATTCGTTATTAGTTAATATAATATTAAATTAAAATATTATTATAGTATAATTAGAGATATTTAAATATATTATAAACTCTAATAAAGAGATTTTTACGCTATTTATAGAAAATAATTTAATAAAGAAATTAAGTAGTAGTAATAATAATAATAATACTATTTATAGTTAAGGGAGTATCTTTAATAAGAAGCGAGATACTAATAAATAAATTAATAAATTAATTTATTCTTTAAACGATAGAGTAGAGTATACTATTTATTATTAAGATATACTTATATAAAAATATCGCCTTTAATCTTTAAAAGGGGAAATTATTTCGTTTAAATAAGATAAAATATTTATAGATTATAGTCGTAATAGCGGCGATAATATATCGAGATTATTAGCGACTTTAGAAATAAAGAGAATTATAAATAATATTAATCTCGAATATAATAATATTATTTAACGATCTCGAAAAACGATTTAATTAAAGAAATTATTAATTTATTATAAAAAGAGTATTTAAAAATATCGAGTTCTCGTATAAAAGATAAATAAAGCGTTTCGCTTAATCTTAAAAAACTTTCTTACAAAAAAAATAAGATTTTTTAAACTTATTAATCTTTTAATAATAATTAGAAAGAACTATAGATTAATAAAATAGATAGATTTCCGAATTATAATTATATATAATAAAAGTTTATTAACTTTTTATTAAATTAAATCGAAGATTTAATAAATTTAATATTATCTAAGCGTATATAAATATTAATTAAAAATAAAATAAAATAATATATTAATTCGATAATTATCTTCGATTATTAAAAGCGTAAATAAATCTCTATACTAAGAATTAATAAGTATATTATTTATTTATAAAGCTTTATATAAATCTTCGCTATTAGTTAATTAATATTTAAATTATATTAATAAAGCGAGATAAGTTTTTAATACTTATAATATACTTAAAGAATAATAATAAAAAGTAAGAATCTTTTAGAGAATATAAAGTAAATAATATTTCCGTCTTATAAGAGAGTTAATAGCGAGAAAATTAAAATTCTTAATATAAAAAATCGTAGTTATCGCGAAGATAAAATAACTTCGATTTAAGAGATAAATAAACTTAAGACTATATATTTAAGAATAAATTTAAAAATAATAAGTCTTATTTTAATAGTATAAAATATTATAATTATAAAGAAAAATTATATTAATATCTATATTAGATCGAAAAAATAAAAAATATAAATTTTAATAATATATTAATCGATTTAATTAATAATTATAAGCTTTATATAGTCGACTCGATAAAAAAAGAAAAACTCTTATTAAAGACTTTATAATAACAAGAGTAAAAATAGAAGTAGTATTTATTCTATTATTAATCTATAAAGATAAAATACTTTTAAATAATTAAAGCGAGTTATAGACTTTTATTAAAATTTATTTTAATAATAATAAAGAATAAATATAATAAGCTAGCGTTTTACGATTAAGTAGAATCTAATAAGAATTAATAATCTCTTATTAAAATCTATATAAATAGATAAAAAATTAATATATTACTATAATATCTACTTAATAATCTATTATCTATAAAATAGTTAAAAGTATATTAAGCGCTATAAATATATTTTCCACGCTATTAAAAAGAAAGATTTCTTAATAGTTTTAAATCTTTTAACTTTAATTAATAAGCGAATTAAGATAAATATAAAAGATTAAATTTAATATTTTAACGTTAAAAAGTAATTACTAAAGATTCTAATATTATAATAATTCGCGAATATCTTAAAGAAGTATAAGATTATTTATATATTAGTTATAGTTAAAATAATAATTATAAATAAAGAATATAAAATTAATATAATTAAAATATAAAATATTTATATAAATAGCGTAGAGATTATCTTTAAACTTTTTAATAAATTAAAAAAATATAAAGATATATTCTTATTAAAAGAAGTAAGTCGATTACTATTATATAAAAATTATAATTATACTATTAAAATTATAATAAAATTATAATTTAATTTACTATATAACTTATTTAATATAAAGTTAATAACGCTAAGAATCTATCTCGATAAAGCTCTAGCGAAGAATTAAATAAAATATTTTATAAGTCTAATAAAAGCTTTAATCTTATTTATTTTAAAAAAGAATAAAGATTTATATTTATATATCGACTATCGTAAACTAAATAAAATAATTATTAAAAATTAATATCTATTATTCTTTATTAGCGAGACGCTTAATTATCTAAATAATTTTAAATAATATATTAAATTTAATTTAAAGAATACTTATTACTATATATAAATTTATAAAAATAAAAAATAAAAAATAAAATTTTATATAGATTACGAGTACTTTAAATATCTAATAATATTATTTAACTTAATTAACGCCTTAATAACCTTTTAAATTTATATTAATAAGACTTTAATTAAATTAATTAATTAATTTTATATAATATATTTAAATAATATATTTATATATTTTAAAACGAAAAAGAAGTATTTAAATTATATAAGATAAGTATTTAATTAATTTAAACGATATAGTTTTTATATAAATTTAGAGAAATATAAATTCTTCGTTATTAAAGTAAAATTTCTCGACTTTATAATATTTATTATTAATATTATTATAAATAATTATAAAATAATTATAATTTAAAAGTAATTAAAATTAAAAAACTATTATAATATATAAATTTTTCTAAGATTTATAAATTTCTATCGAAGATTTATTTATTATTATTTTTAAATTATAGACTCTTTAATAGAACTTTTTAAAGAAAATAAAAAAGATATTAAATTAGAATTATTTCTTTAATCTAATATTATAGAGTATACGTTTAAAAAGCTAAAGAGCGCCTTTATAACTATATCTCTTCTTAAATATTTTAACTCTTAACTTTTAATTTAAATTAAGATAAATATCTTATTATTTATTATAATAAATATATTAACTTAGCTATATATAAATAAATAATAATACTTAATTACTTTTTATTCGAGAAAGATAATTAACGCGAAATATAATTATAAAATATATAATTAAGAATTTTTTATAATTATTATAGTATTTAAATATTAATATTATTATCTAAAAAGAAAATTATTTTATTAAAATTCTTATTAATTATAATAATTTAAAGTATTTTATAAAATAATTAATATTAAATAGTAGATAAGCTCGCTAGATAATAAAACTCTTCTTATATAATTTCTTAATTTCGTATAAATTAGATAAGATGAATTCTATTAATATATTTTAAGACGTTTTAATTATAAAAGCTAAAATTAATTAATTAATAGATTTCTCTCTATATTATAATAAAAATTAATTAAAATTAAAAGCTTTTTAATTTTTATTTTAGCTATTATTAAGATAGCTTATAAAGATAGCGTAGATTATATATATAAGAAATATAATTTTAATAATAAGTATTCTATCGTATTAAATAGTCTAAGTATAAATAAAATTTTCTTAGATACTAGTTCTCGAGAAGAAGTATCTATAAAAAAGATAATATTTAAAAATTTAATAATTATTATAGTATAAGAAATTTAATTTTTGTTTTTACTTAGATATAGTATATTCTTTAAAATTTAGAAAACTTTAATCTTTAATAAGAGAGAGTTTAAATAAAATATTTATTTAAAATATTTATAATATAACTAATAAGCGATTTAACTTTATTATTAGAATTATTAATTATAAATAATTTATTCTATATCTAATTATCGAAGTATTAATAATTAGCGAAATAATATATAATATAAATAGTATATCTATTTATAAACTTATAAAGATATTTTAATAAGAGAATATTTTTATTAAATAATATAAAGCTAATAAAGTATTAAATAAACGAACGCGAAGTATTAATAATTAAACTTAAAATAGTTAAAGGCTATTAAGATATAATAATAAATTATATATCTCTAAAAAAGACTCAATTCGAGAAGAGCTATTAAAACGCTATTATAATAATTCTATAACTAGATATTTTAATATTAATAAGATATTTAAATTAATAAGTAGAAAATACTATTAAAATAGTATTCGCGTAGATATTAAGAAGTATATTAATATATATAATATCTATTAGCGTATAAAGATAAAATACTATTATCTCTATAATAAACTAGATATACTTTCTTTATTAATAAGATTATAGAAGAAAATTATAATAGACTTTATTATAAACTTTTCTTCTAATAAATATAAATATTATATTTATAACTCGATTTTTATAATAATTAACTAATATATTAAAATATTTAAAAATATATATCTATTAATAAAATAATTAACGCTATATAATTAAGAAAGTTATTTATAAAGAAAATTATTCTTCGATATAAAGTATTAAAAGATATCGTTATAAATTAAGAATTTATTTTTATAAATTTATTTTAATTAGAAATTTATTATTAGTTATATATAAAATGTAAATTAAGTATTATCTTTTATTTATAAATCGATAAATAAATAAAATAATAAAATTAGACTTTAGAATATTATTTAAAAGTATATTATTTAGAGTAATAAGATAATTAAATAAAGCTTCTACTAATCGCGAAATTTATATATTATTAAAGCGAGTATAAAATAATTAGCTATAATCTATTCTTTATTATATATAAATATTAATTAAAACTTAAGTTAATTACTAAGAATAGAATTATTAAAAGAGAAGTATTTATAGCGAAAAAACGTATTAAAGAAATCGATATAATTTAATAAGAGCTTATAAGATATTAATAAAGTATATAAAAAACGTAATCGAAATCTTATAATAAGAATTATAAACCGTAAAGATTTAATTATAATAATCTTATTATACTTTCTATAAAGAACTTAAAGTAAAAGAAATTAAGTAAAAAGCTTTCTAATAAATTAATTAATTTATTTTATATTTAAAAGTATATTAAAACGTAAGCGTATTAATTATAACTATCGCCTATCTATTAAATTCACTCTATTTTTTATATATTATTACTAGAACTATATAAACGAAAATTAGAAGATTTAAATATCTCTAAATATTTTATTTCTAAACTAATAAAAGATAACGAAGAGTATTTAATAAAATTTATACGTAAAAAGTATATAAGAAAGAATAAGATAAAATATCTTATTCGATAAGAAGGTTATTTTAAGGAGTATAATAAATAATTTAATAAAGAAGTTATAAAGAATATATAAAATCTAATTAATAAGTTTAATAAGTAAAACTCGTAGATATAAAATATATAAAATATAAATATCGAAAAAAGGTCTAAAAACTAACGATTTTAAAAAATATTTAAAGATAAAAACTTAGCTATAAAGAGTTAAATCTTAGATATTATAATAAAAAATAGTATTAAAAAAACTAATAAAAAGTATTAATATTCGAAGATAACGAAGAAAAGACTATATTATTAGATATAATAAATATTATAATATTAAATATATATATATAAAATAACGAGCTAGTTAAATTTCTTAAAGCTTCTATTAAAGCTATTATTACTAGCGTTATTATTATTAAAATTACTCTCTAAATCGCCCTTATAAATAAATCTTATCTTATTTTCTATCTTATTATTCTTCTTATCTTTCTCCTCTTCTTCTTTCTCTTTATTCTTCTCTTTCTCTTTATCTCTACTATTATCTATCTCACTTTTATTATTATTACTCTTAAAATCTAAATTTAACTTAAAAAGTATAAAAAGTATATTTATTAATAAAAGATTAATCTAAAATATATTTAATATAAATATAAAAAATAAGAAATAGATATAAGAAGTATAAATATATATATTAACGCGTATAACGTCGTAGATATCTATAAAGATATTAAGAATCTTTTAAAGAATCTTTACTTTATTAAGCGAGATCGCTTCGCTATTTAACTTCTTCTTTATTTTTAAATAATTTTTAATATATTAAATAATTATTAAGATTATATTAAAATATTTATAAATAATCTTAAATTACGTAATAAATATAAAATTAGAGATATTAAAAATAAGAAGATAATAAATAATATAAGTATATTATAAGCTAATATAAATTATAGCGTTAACGTCGATAATAATATATTTATTTATTAAGATCTTTTAAGAAAATTAGTAAGCGCTATAAATATATCTATTACGTATTATCTATATAAAAACTTATTATAATATAATCGTTTTAAAGATAAGCGTAATAATAATATTTAATAATTATATTATTATTATCGTTAAATACGATATTATATAAGCGAAGAATATATTAAAAAACTTATCGCGTATAGCGATAATAAATCTTTTTATTTAATATAAATAGAAATTTAGCGCTATAAAGAGCTAATATAATAAATAATTATTATTAATATATAAAAAATATATATATAATTATAAAATCTTTAAAAAACTTATTACGATAGTTATAACGTCTATATAATATATTAATTAAATATATATTTATTATATATTTATTATAGAGAGCGTAGATTATTAAAGATAATAAAGAAATATTAATAAAATAGAATTTTTTTAAAGAAAAAGTAAATATTATTATAGTTATATCTTAACTATACGCGTTATATATCTAAATTATAATATTAATAATTACTTTATATATCGTTATAATTATATCTAATTTATAAAAATATATCTAATATTATTTATAAGCGTTATAGACGTTTATTATATATTTATAATATATTATATTTATATTATATTATTATAAAAAAATCTTTTTCTTCTTTTTTTATAAGATTTAATTTTTTTAATAAATCTTCTAATAATAATAAAATATTCTTTCTATATTTAGATTTAAGAATAAATCTTTAAAAAAAAAAGATAATTATTAGAAAAGAGGTTTAAGGGTTTTAAGTAAGAGAACTCTAAATTACTTAGCTTATATCGTTTAATATATACTTAATAAAGTCTTAACGAATAAGCTTAAGTAAGCGATCTCCTTCGAGTTTTCTTTATTTTCTTAAGAATTAGTTTTACTATCAGATCGATATACGAATATATCTATCTTTCTAATTTCACATTACTATATAACTCTAAGGCTCTTCGAGTCTAATAATACTCTTAAATATTTAAAAGAATCTTACTCTCTTTAATAATATAGTTATATATTTCTATAATAAATCTTATTAAATTTTATTAATTATTAAGAATAATAAGATCTCTATTCTACTCTTATTCTTATCTCTATCTACTCTATAAGATTTCGAAGTACTTAGAGTAAGTCGATATCGATTAAATTCGCTATAGTTACTTAGATAGCTACTTAGATAGCTATTTAGTCTAATACTATTAAATTTATCTATCTTTATAAATACTAATTTAATATTATTTAATAATTAAAAAATAAGAATTTAAGATAAGCTTATTTATAATAATAATTATCTCTTTATCGATACTTTTAAAATTATCTACGTTATAGCGAGAATTAAAGAGGAAATTAGTTAATATATATCTATTAGATAACGATATCGCTTATACTCTATAATTAATAATCTTCTGAATTATTTAAATAACGTATATAAGATATTCTTATTTATTCTTAAAAGAATCTATCGACGTACTTACGATAAAATAAGCTAAGAAAGTTAATAATTTCTTAAATTCTACGAGAATCTTATTAAATATATTAAAAATAATTTTAAGAATTATAATCTAATAGACGATATATTAAAGAAATCGAAACTTCGTTTCTATAACTTAATTAATCTATTAATAAGAAATTAAACTACGCTTAAATTAAAGAAACGTATTATAAGAATATAGCTTTAATATTAATAATCTACTAAGAAATTTACTAAAAAGAAGATTAAAAGATTTGCGAAATAATATATAAAAGTAAAAGTTAAGGCTAATGTAAAGAAGAGTAAATATCTAATTATAACTCGCTCTACTTTTAATATATAGAGTTTAAATCTTATTAAAATAAAAAATCTTATAAATAAAAATTAGACTTATATATAAAAGTATAGTAAATACTTTAAATTTAATATAGATTTCGATAAAGTATACGAGCTTAGTTATTAAGACTTTCTATAATTAATATATAAAAATTATTCGATATTTTTAGAATAGCCCTATTTTCTATATTTATAAATCGATCTCTTAGACTTTTATTACTTAATAATAACCTTATATTAGATTTATTAAGTAGGCTCCTCTTATTATTATATATCTAAAGGTCTTTCGAAGTTATTATACGTTATCTATAGACCTTACTATCGTCGTTAATAATCTTTATCGATATCGTCTATATAATATTTTATAAAGAAACTTATATTAGATTATTTAATATTAATTTAAAATCTTAGCGCTTATAGCTCGATTTAATTTAAAAGACCTCGATTAATTACGTCGTATTATTTAATCGATATCTTATTCGCTTAAATATAAATTCGAGAATTACTACTATTTACCCCTACGTTAATAAATATAATTTTCGCTATATCTTATTAATTTCCTCTTAGCTAGACTTTCTATATACGCTTAAATTAAGATTAGCGATATCGTTATAATATAAGTAAAGAGAGCTACTATCGTCTTTAATATCGTCTATAAAGAAAGATATTATACTAGAGATTCTCGAATACGATTATTTCTTTACTACTCTTATTATTTTTTCAGGCGTCTAGCGTATATATATATCTATCTTTCTATCTTTTTACTTATTAATTATAGAATATAATTTTATAAAGAAAGAAAGTAGTATTCTTAATCGAAAAGGTATAATATAATATAAAATCTTAACGAAATATTCTACGATATAGTATATCTATAATATTATATTATAAAATAATATATATATAAAATATCTCGACTAAAATTTCTATATTTAGATATATTTATTCGATAAATTTAATATAATAGCTATTACTATTATAGCTACTACTATTATAGCTATCTATTATAACTATCTCTATTATAGCTACTATTATTAATATCTATTACTACTATATCTACTATTATTATATCTATTACTATTATATCTATTACTATTATATCTATTATTATTATATCTATTATCGAAATATAGTCTTCGCGTATTCTAGTTATTATATTTTCTAGCTATCTAATTTTATATTATATTTAATATCTAGTCTTTAAGAGATTCTAGAGAATTAATTCGTTCGTTCTATATATTATATATCTAATATTCTAATAGCTACTACTATTATAACTATTACTATTATAACTATTATTATTTATTATTAAAATAGTTTATTATTATATAATAGCTATAGTAATTAGTATATATAAAAGAATAAGATAGAACTAAGCTTGAAAATCTTAAATTTATATATGCAGCTAATTATTAATTCGGATTCGCTACGCTTTTTAATTAGACCGACTAAGTTAGCCCGATAATCCTTCCGCGCTTTTCTTATTAAAAATTTATATATAGAAATTTTATACTTTAAAGTACTCAGCTTGCGAGATATATAGTTACTTTATAATTTCTTAAATTATAAAGCTCGCTTTACGCTTTCTAACGCTATAAAAATAATAAATATTAATCTACTATTAATGAATTAAATAGATATTTAAATATAGTAGTTATAATAATTATACTAGACGCGTTCGAGATCGAATAATAATCCTTTTATCTATTTATATAATTATTCTTCTTTTATTATTTTATTATTCTATTAGTTTATTAATATAAATATAATCGTTCTTAATATCCCTCGCGGAAATATTATTAAACGCTTTAGATATATATTTCTTTCGTCTATCTTTTAAATCTCTTATTAATACTCTTAGACTATTTTTTAGTAAATTCGCTATTATTAATAATTAAGGCCGTAAGCGAGTTTAATAGCTATCTATTACTACTTATAAATATATTAAAAAACTCTTAAAAAGAGCTTAAATAAATATATTCTTCTCTATAGATTTCTCTTAAGCTAGCGATAATATTTTTTAATTTAGCGGTGCTATCTCTTAAGACGCGTCTTTCTTCTTTATTTATTCTTTATTATTCTATTTTATTTATTACTACTTATAAACGCGTTAGAAAGCTCTTAAAAAGAGCTTAAACGAATTTATAATTATCGTTCTTCTTTATATACTACTCGACTAGTTATTTAATTAATAATATTTACTTTATTAGCTTAATAATCTATTTAATTAAATCATTAACTAGTTACTTAATTATTTACTTACTTATTTACTTAGTTAATTATTTAATCTAATACTCTATAAGAGAAGAAGTAAGAGAAGAAACTATAATAGATAAATATAAAAAATATTTTAAAGAAACTAAGGAGTAATAAAGCTATTATTATTAAGAATATAACTTAACTCTCTAAGATCTTATATTATATTAATTATTTACTTAATTAGCTATTTAACTAGCTATTTAATCTAATACTCTATAAGAGAAAAAGTAAAAAAAGAAACTATAATAGATAAATATAAAGAATACTATAAAGAAATTAAGCGATAATAAGATTCTTAGTTTTAAGAATACAACTTAACTCTTTAAAATCTTATATTATATACTCTTTACGATTTTATATTAAATTATTATTTAATAAGTAAAGAATATTATTATAATTTAGCTTATTATTTCTACTATATTAAGAAGTAAGAGAAAGAACTATAATAGACGAATACGGAGAATATTATAGAGAATATTATAAATATAGTTAGTAGTAGTAATAATATAATAGATCTACTCTTTATAATCTTATATTAATTTACTTAATTAATATAAGAGAAGTTACTATAATAGGCGAATATAGAGAATATTATAAAGAAATTAAGTGGTAATAAGATCTTTAGCACTAAGAATACGACTTAGCTCTCTAAAATTCTACATTATATACTCTCTATAATTCTATATTAAATTATTACTTAGTAAGCGAAGAATACTACTATAACTTAATCTATTATCCCCACTATATTAAGAAGTAAAAGAAGAAACTATAATAAGCAAATGCGGAGAATATTACGGAGAATACTATGGAGAATACTACGGAGAATACTATAAAGAATACTACGGAGAAACTAAGCGGTAATAAGGCCTTTAGTATTAAGAACACGGCTTAGCTCTTTAAGATCCCACGTTATATACTCTTTATAGTTTTATATTAAATTATTACTCCGAAACGATATATATTTAAATAAATTAAAATCGTTCGATATCTATAGCTATTTTATTATTCGAAAAATTCCACTACGATAAAAGATATTATGGGATTCATATCACTAATTAATACGTTATCTTTATTTCTTTTTAATATTTTAATACTTCTTACTATAAGAATATAGCCTTTCTCTATTTTTTATCGATAGTTATTATATCTTCCTAATTAGGTCTTAGCGCGCCTCTCTTTATATATATATACTTATATACTATATAGATTAAATTAATTTTATAATAATAAAAGTAGATTAAAAACGTATAGTAAGCGATTAGAGTTCGATTTAACTTAGAGCTAAAGCTAAAATTCGATTTAACTTAGAAAAATTTAACTTTATAAATTTAATTTATAGATCTTACTTATAATAATTATAATAGTAATAGCTATAATAATAATAATTATAATAGAGATAATTATAATAGAAATAGTTATAATAGAGATAATTATAATAAAAGTAATTATAATAAAAATAGTTATAATAGAGATAGTTATAATAGTAATAGTTATAATAGTAATAGTTATAATAGTAATAGTTATAATAGTAATAGTTATAGTAGATAATAGTAATAGTTATAGTTAACTAGAATAATAATTAGAATAGCTACTTATACTTCTAAATATAGAAATCTAAATAAGAATATCTTATATATATATTATATTATTATATAACGAGTAAAGGCCTATGAATTAAATTTATAATCATTTTTTTGATTAGGGCTATCGAGTAAATAGGTAAGCGATCTTTAATGAGCGAACTTTGGTGAGCGGGCTGTCCGGCTGTCGAGCGAACTTTAATAAGCGATATTTGAATTCCTTGCGCTTTAATAATTATAAGACTAAATTTTAAAATTCTTGAAAATTCGAAAAGCACAAACAGCGTTTTAAAATTTAAAAAAAAAATCTCAAAATTTTAATAGAAAACAAAAAAGTTATTCTATATGTTAATAATGTACGCCTATTTTTTTAATAAGGGAGGCGCGGGAGGGCGAGATTTTGATGGTTGCGGACGCTAATTTATTTACCCGCGGTGTCTAACCAAAAAGCGTAGACCTAACAAATTAATAATTGGCTGTATATATAAATTCAAGGTTTTCTAATTTAGCTCTATCTTATTCTTTTATATATATTAATATTACTAATATATTATATCGTAAAATATTTCGCTAAGATCTCGAAATTCATATTAGAAAAATAATATAATATTCGATTTTATTTATATTATACTCGAATATAATATAATATTACTTAATATAAAATATCTTATAGAATATCTTATATCTTTTCGACTAGTAATTATAGTATTACGAGCGTATTCTTAATATACCTCTTAGCCCTATAGCTAGCGAGCCTTAACGAAGATATTCTCTATTATATTATATCTTCTTTTCACCTATATAGTTCGATAGTCTTATTATTCTTATTCTATCTTATTTATACTAATATCGCATTTATATTAATTCTAATACTTTTTTAAAAGTTATTAAAGTTTAATAATATTTTTTTTAATAAAAAAGTAGAGATCTTATTTACGCTTAAGTAGAGAGTTTATATTATTAAAATTAAGAGTAATAAAAAGTCGCTATATAGTTCTTTATATAATCTATCTTAAACGAAGTTAACGAAATTACGACGCTATTTAAAAAACTTCTTTTAGAAAAACTAGATTTACTACTCGACTTTCTTAGTCGAAATATTAATTCTTTTTATTTCTAAAAAGAATAAGGGGCTTTATTTTAATATTAATTATCGAAGTCTAAACGCGATAACTATTAAAAATTAATACTCGCTATTCTTAATTATTAAGACTCTAAATCGCTTATATAACGTTAAAGTCTTTACGAAGTTAGATTTTAAGAATATCTATTATTAAATCTAGATTAAAGAAGGTAATAAATAAAAAATAGCGTTTTATAGTTATTACGATTACTTCGAATATCTAATTATATCTTTTAAACTTTTTAAATATATATTAATAGAGCTTTTATAAGTTTAATAGATATAATAGATATAATATATTTAAATAATATTCTAATTTATAGTATTAACTTAGCGAAGTATTAACGATATATTAAATAAGTATTTAAGCGTTTATATTAGTTTTAACTATACGCTAGTCTTAAAAAGTATTAATTCTCTATTAAATAAATTAAATTTCTAAAATTTAATATATCTATCGAAGATATCGCGATAAATTAAAAATGTATTATTATTATTAAGAAGTAATTAAAATTAAAAAGTTATTAGAATATATAAGTCTTTTTAAAATTTATTAATTTCTATTAATAATTTATCTATAGCTATTTTAGTATAATAATAATATTTACTAATTTACTTAAAGAGAGTAAGAATAATAAGAAATCTAGATCGCTAGAGTAGATAAATAGCGCTAAATTAATATTTTAGTAGCTTTAAAATACTTTTAGAATCGTATTATTACTATATTATTATAATTTAAATTTAAAATTATATTTTAAAATTAACGCTTTTAATTTTAATATAAAAATAATATTTTTATAATTAAATAAGAATAGCTATTAATAATTAATAATATTTTAATCTAAAAAATAAATTTCTATAAAATAAAATTATAAGACTTATAATTAAGAGCTACTCGCTATTATAATATTTATAAAATAATAACATTACTATCTAAAAGATAATACGTTTTATATTAAGATCTTAATAAACTATAATAATTTTAAGAGCTTTATAAAGTAGAAGAAATTAAACTTTAGATAAATTTATTAAGCGCTAAAGTTAACTATTTATAATTTTAAGATTTTTTATCGAATAAATAAATTAAACTCTATCGATTCGCTATCGCGATACTTTAATTATAAAAGAATTTCGTTATTAAATATTAAACTACTATCGATATTATAGAATAAATTTATATTTTAAATTAATAATAAGTAGTTATAAAGAGATAAAGAGTTTATAGCGGCGATAGCGTTTATATTTTATATTATTAGCGTTTAAATAATTATTTCTAAAAGAGAGTCTAAGATTAAATAAGAGGTTACTTATAATATATTTTAAAAACTAATAAGAATATTAATTTAAAATTTATAAGTCTATAATAATTAGATAAACTCTTTTCGAATTAATATTAATAAGTTAATAATTAAATATCGCGTATATAGCTAAGTATAGATCTTAGATTTTAAGAAACTATTAAAATATAATAATCGCTTTTATATTTTTAGAGATAAAGCTTTAAAAGAAGAGCTTATTAGAAAATATTATAATAATTTATTATTTAAATATTTTAACGCTATAAAGATATATAAGCTACTTATTTATAAATATTATTAAAATAAAAGCTTAAAGTAATTTATTAACTATATTAAGATATATAATATTTACTAGCGAATTAAGCTCGCTTTTTATTACTATTAAGCTATAAAAGAAAATTTCTATAGATTTTATTATTAACTTATTAGCGAGTAAGTATAAGAGTATTATTTATAATATTATTCTAGTTATAATAAATCGATTTATAAAAATAATAAGATATATTTCTATATTTATTATAATTAATATCGCTTAATTAGTAAAAGTATTTTATTTTAAAATAGTATATCGCTATAATATACTAAATAATATTATTAATAATAGAGACTCTATATTTATTAATAGCTTCTAATTCGCTATTTACTTTTATTTTAAAATTAAGCGATATCTAAATATTATCTTTTACTTATAAATTAATAAATAGATTAAGCGTTAAAATTAGATATTAAAATATTTTTTATATATATTCGCTAATAATAAGTAAAACGTTTAGATAAAATAATTATTAATAATAAAGTTCGCTTATATAAATAATTAATATTTCTTTATCGAAATAATATTATTCTTTCTAATATATAAATATTATCTTAAAATCCGTTAAAAGATCGAGAATAACTTTATTAAGAGAGAGATATTCGCTATAAATAATAAAGTAAAAAAATTATAAGTATTAAGAAATAAGATAGTAAAGCGTTTTTATAGCGCTATTATAATTTAGTTTAAATATTATAATAAAATATATTAGTTTTAAAGCTATAAGATAAATAATTTAATAATATTAATAATTAAGAATTTAAAATAAAAACGTTTAAGTAAGAAGTTATCTTATAAATTTATAAAATTATTTTAGATTATAGATAAGATAGAAGTATAAATATATTATCTACTTTATTCTTAATATATAGAATTTATAATATTTTTTATATATTATTATTTAAGTTTTATTATAATCGCGATTATAATAATATAATAAATATCTTTATATAAACTCTTAAGCTTATTAATAATAATAAACTTTAAAAGATTAAAGAAATTATTAATAAGATTAAGTATAAGAAAGATATTTAATATAAAGTTAAATAGACTAATTAGAGTAAAGAGTATAACTAATAATTATTAAATAATAAACTTATTAGTATTAGCGAGCTAACTTAAATCTATAAATAGATAAATATTAAATAAAAATATTAAGTAATAAATAATAATAAATCTCTTATTATTAAAGAGCTTACTTAACTATATAAATTAATAATAAATAAATAAATATAATAAAATAAGATATAAATATTAACTAGATTAGATATATTTTTAAATAATACTTATATTACGCGCGTATTTCTTTATATTTATTACTATTAAGATATAAGTTAATTAAATAATTATATTATATAGCTATCTACTAAACTCTACTATAAAAGAAATTTATTATATTAGAGTATATATTATTAATATAAATATATTTTTATCTAAAATAGCTATTAAAGAATTATTTAAAAACTCTACGCTAGCGCTATTATTAAAAAAAGATTACTATTTAAATATTTTTTATTATTTTATTATTAGATTCTAAATTAAATTTATTAATCTATTACTTTAATAAGATAATAGTTAAAATATAGTCTTCGAGTTAATATCTATTAATATTCGCCATATATTAATAAAGGCTCTTAAACTTTCTTTTTAATAATTTATTTATTTTCTTTAACTTCGTTATACTCTTATTTATTATTATAAACTAATTTTAAAAATTTATAATTATAATAAAGGCGGTTAAAGTTATTACTATTATATACCCCTATAACTTATACTATTAAATAATCTTTTTATCGAGTTTAATCTATCGATAAAATAGCTTTTAAGACTATTTAGCGCGGCGATAACGCTATATTAATTTTCTTATTTATATTTAAAGATATAAAGAAATTTTAATATAGCGACTAATACCGCGTTTTTTAATCTTATAATTATTATAAAAAAGAGATTTATTTTAAATATATAAATTATTACTTCAATAAAAGTAAGTTCTATATAATAAATTAGATATTAAAACTTATTAATAGTTACGTATATAAAGCGATAGTAATAGAAATAGTTAGAGGTTAATAGTCGCGTTTATAAAACGATTATATACTTATTATTAAAATTATTATTATTAAAGTTATTATTATTAAAGTTATTATTATTAAAGTTATTATTATTAAAGTTATTATTATTAAAGTTATTATTATTAAAGTTATTATTATTAAAGTTATTATTATTAAAGTTATTATTATTAAAGTTATTATTATTAAAGTTATTTTATTAAAGTTTTTTATTAATTATTTTTTAAAGTTTTTTTTTTATTATTATTAAAGTTATTATTATTAAAGTTATTATTATTAAAGTTATTATTATTAAAGTTATTATTATTAAAGTTATTATTATTAAAGTTATTATTATTAAAGTTATAATTATTATTAAAAAAGAATATTATTAAATTAGAGTATTATAAAATTATTAATTTACGTATTAACGCGATTAATAATAATAAGATATTTATAGTAAAGAGAGATAGATTATTAGTATAATAAGATATATTATATTTATATTAATATTAATATCGATATTATAATATTAAAATAAGTATTTATAAGAGAAGCGTTAGAAATTATAAAGAATAAAAATAAATAATTTAAAGAAACTTTTTATATTCTTTATTATAGCGCTAATATTAGCGAGTAATATTTAATAATATAGATATTAGCGATATAATAATATTTCGCTATTATCTATAAAGTCGCGTTATTTAGCTATTATTATTATTCTATTATTAATTAATAATTAAGAATATTATCGCGAACGCGTTACTTTATTAATTACTCTCTTTAAATACTTATAATAAAAATTAGTACTACGTTACTTCGCTATTAACGTAATATATTATAGAAATAATATTATCTATAAAAAAACTCTTCTATCTTCTTTTATTTACTAGAGTTTCGAGATTTTATTATAAATCTTTAAATTAAATATTTATTCGCTATAGAAGTTATTAACTAGCGCTATAAAAACGCTAATACTAAGCGCGTTAACTTATTATAAATTATTATAAATTAATATTATAAAAGTAATATTATTCTCGAAGATAGTATTAATATTATTATATAATATATTAATAACGCGCTTATAACGCGTAATAATTAATTCTATCGCGTTATTAAAACGATATTATAATAAATTAACTCTTTTCTCTTATTTTTCTATTAGAATTTAAAGGTTTTTTAATAAATATTTTATTTACTTAAATATCTAGAAATTAAAGTCTAGAAGAGAAGATAATTATTAGATTTAATACTATTATAGACCTTAGCGCTACTTACGCTAAGACTTCGATATTATATATATTATATTAGAGTTTCTTCTAGAGTTTAATTTTAAATATATATCTCGTATATTTAGAGGCTTAGCGAATATAGATTTACTTTATATATCTTAAAGCTTTAATATTTTTTAAAGATTAATTCTACTATTAAATAGATAATTATATTTTATAACGACTCTATATCTTATATAGTCTATATTCGCTAGCTAATCGCTAGTAAACTACGTTCTTATATATAGCTATTAACTTCTTAATAATATACTCTCTTTTTAATTATATATTAAATATAACTAATAAAAAAATTACTATCGCTTTAAAAGAAAGATAGATAATATTATATTAGAGATTTAATAATATATAGAATAACTCTTTATTATAGTATAAAGAGAATACTATTTATATAGAATAATTATAAGTATAAATTTTATAATAGAATAGAAAGATTAAAAGATTTTAATACGCTAAGTTTAATTAAACTATAATTTAAATAAGATTATTAAAATCGTAATAAATTAATATATAAGAATCGCGAGATATTTAGATAATAGAAGATATATATAATATTAACGAGTTATTATAAATCTTATTTATTATTAATATAAATAACTTATTATCTTTTTTATAGACTAATTAATAGTAGATTACTATATTAGTCTTAGCGATATTAATAGACTTAAGCCCTATACTTTTATTATTCTTATTCTTATTTAATAAAATATTCGAATTAATCTTATTCGAAGCTTCGAAGTTAATAAAAAGAGAGTTCGTCTATTATCGATTTTATATTATTATTATATTATATCGATCGAATAAAAAAACTATCTTATCTTATAATATATTAAAAACTATCTTATATCTATTTATCTAAGACTTTTTTATTATTATATTATATTTTAACAAGTAAAGACCTATAAATTAAATTTATAAAATTAGATTTTTCATTTTTCTAAGTTAAATGGAGTTAGATTTCTCTAAGTTAAATAAAGTTTTAGCTTTAGCCCTAAGTTAAATCGAACTCTAATCGCTTATTATACGTTTTTAATCTACTTTTATTAATATAAAATTAATAAAGAAGATAAAAGCTTTAACTCTAAGTTAAATCGAATTTTATTTACTTTCTATATAATAACTAGTTTATTTCTATTATTATAAATTATTAATTAATTATATTTTTATTTAAAAAAGTATCTATTTAATAATCTTATTCTTAATATACCTTATTAATTAAGTAGATTATCTTCTTAATAAATTATCTGAAGCTATAATTAATAAATCGATCTTATTAATAACTCAATTTAAAGCTATATATAATTAATTATAAATAAAAATCTTAAAATATAAATATAGATTAATCTATTATAATAATTAATTTTAGACTTTATTAATTATTATATTAAAGACTAATTAGATTAAAAATTAGATATATCGAAAGAAAGTATATAGATTATTTAAATTAGATAAAGTTAGAGGGATATATAATATATAATATTATTTATTATTATATTTATCTTTAAGAATATAATAATTAAATATCTTAGACTTAATATATTTAATTTATAAATATATTTTATTATATAAACTTATATATTACTCTAAATTTCTTAATAATATTATTATATAATTTTAATTTAATTTTAAATAATAAAGTAAAAGTAAGATTAATTTAAAGATATTTATTATTTTAGTAAGTAGAAGAAAGCTATCTTTCTTATTAATAACTTAATTTCTATTATTATAAATAATCTTAATTCTAGAGAATTTATTAAGAATTTAATTATTAAATTAAGCGATATTCTTATTAAGAATATAAAGAATTACTCTAGATATATAGAAATTAGCTATTTAATATAGATTAAGATTATTATAAATAATATTAATTAATTAAATAATAAAGTTATCTAATAACTACTCGATAGATTAATTAATAACTTCTTATTCTTCGAAGCTTATTAAGATATTATTATTTATATCTAATAGTCTTTAAGCGAATTCCTTTATATTAATTTAATCTTAATTAATAAAACTAGAATTTTAAAATCTTATATTTTTTATTAATTTAAGAATTTAAATATAATTTTAAAGATAGAATAATTTTCATATAGTCTAAGTTATATAATTTAATTTAATATTCTTAATAATTAAAAGAATTTAATAAAAATTATTATAGAAATATATAACTATACTATTAAAAGAAGTAAAGTTCTTTTAAATATTTTAAAGTATATAATTAACGATCTCGATATTATAGTAATTTTATATAAAGATCTTATTCTAGAAAATAAGCTTAATTACCTTTAATAATTAAGTTAAATTAAATCTTATTAATATATTATAATTAAATTAAATAATAATATTAAAAGAAATCTTAAAGCGAGAATAAGTAATAATATTATTTTAAAGAAAAATAAAGATAATACTAGATAAAGCTATAGTAATAGCTATTTTAAAGTTATTTTATACTCTTTATAATATAATATTCTAAAATATAATCTTATTAATATCTTTATAATTATCGAGAAAAAAAAATTAACTATTAAAATAAGAGATTATATTTTAAAATAGCGTTAATTATAATAATTTAATTATTATTAAAACTCGTTTATATTTAATTTTAGATATTAGTTTAATAGCTATATACTTTATATAAAAGTTAATTTTAATTATTAATATAATATTATTTATAGTCTCGCTAAATTACGAGTAAATTAAAGTTAATAATAAGACTAATATTCTTTATAGAGCTAATATTATTTTTCTTTAAGCGAATTTAAATTAAATAAAGATAGAAGTCTTTAATAATAATTTATTTATATTATATATTATCTAATAGAGACAGAGTAGAATATTAAATTTAAAGAGTATAAATAAGATTATTAGATAATTTAAATAAAGAATAATAAGTATTAATTAAGAAATATACGTAAAGTGCGAGTAAAGAATTAAATTATTTATAGATAAAAAAAATATATATATATCTAGCGCGAAAAGTTTTAATAACTAAAAAAAGAATATTATATTAAAAAAAGTCGCGATATTTTAAAATTATCGTTAGTATTAAGAGATAGTTCTAAGTAAAATTATATATATAAATAATATATATATATTATAATAATAATATGAAAAATATAAGATCTATAGTAGAAGAAGTCTCTATAGTATCGTAGAGTTAAGGTATTAAGCTTAATCGAGACGTCTAGTAAAGAAATCCGTAATAGTTAGCGCGATAATCTTCTTATTCTATAGCTTAAAATACTTTAACTTATTAAAGAAATTACTAAGAAAAAATATATCTAATATAAAAAGTTTTAATATATAAAAAAAGAAATATTATATTAAAAAACTTTATAATATTTTAATATTATCGTTAGCGTAATAAGCTATTTATATTATACTTAAAGTATTTCTACTTAATAAAGAAGAAATTACTTATATATTTTAATTTATAATTATTTTATAGATTTAGAGAGTTATCGAGCTTATATTATAATAGAATTATTATAAAGAGACTTCGTAAGACGTATTCTCTCTATTAAATCGTTACTTTATTTAATACTTAATTCTATTCGACGTTATTATAAAGTAAGTCTCTTACTATATAGATATTATAATAAAAAGAAAGAATATTATTATTTATTATATATAAGTCTTTAAAGAATATAGAGTTTAATATATTTAAAAGAAAGTATTATAGATAGAAAAGCTCTCTAGCGTTTAAATTAATATAATATATTTTTTTAATAATACCCCTACGCCTCTAACGTGAACTTTATTCGAATATATCTTACTTATTTTTTTTTTAGATATATTATATTGATAGATCGATATAGAAGAGATCTTCTATTCGTCTTCGCTATTGACGCTATTAATTTAGTTAAAAGAAGATTATTAACTTAATTTAATATTTATATACTATATCGATTATCTAATTTAAATTATTATTATTATTAAATATTATATTATATTAATTCGAGAGATAAATAAATAATCGTTTAATAAAAGAATTATAATTATATAATTTAAAATTAAAAATTCTCTAATAAACTTTTATAAAGTCTATTTATTATATATCTTAATACTTTTAAATCTTATTTATTTAATTTAAACTTTTATCGTTTTAATTTATACTATTTTTATACTCTATTTAAAGATTAACTTAATCGCTACTCTTATAAATATATTTAAAAATATATTTATAAACTTTTATATTAATATAAATCTTTATATTAATATAAATCTTATACTTAATCGATATATAGAGATTATAAAATATTATCTAATAATTTTATTTAGATTTATCGTCTAATATCTTAGTAAATCTATATCGATAATATATAGAATATTTAAAATCTAATTTAAAAATAATATAGTCGCTAAAATTCTTCGAAAATCGTTTATTATATATATTTTTATCTAAATTTTAATAAGATAAGATAGTATCTATTTTACTAATAATATATAAATTATAATTTCTATAAAATATATATCTAATAATAATTATATAGAGATTAAAAAATAATCTTTAATTAAAGATTTTAATATTAATAATAATATCGATTTTAATAATATTAAAGAATTAATCTTTAAAATATAATATAATAAGAATATAGATATATAATAAATCTTATTTTTAAAATTCTATAATATAAATATAGATAAAAACTTAATCTATTATTCGTAAAGTTAGTTAAAATTAAAATTAATTAAAATTTTAATCAATTATACTTCGTTCTTATAAAGCTAATCGATAGAAATTATAGTATATAGAGAATTAAATTATAATAGAAGTATCTTTAGAAATTTTTATTAATATTAATTATTTAACTAATATATTATCTAAGAAATTATTTTATTAAATAAAAAGAAGAAGAGTTATTATATTATAATAGAGGGTAAAAAGAATAAAAATATATTTAATATCTTCTTCTTTAGAATATTATTTATAAAGACTTTTAACTTTAATCTAAATACTCTAATAATTAGATTAGATTAATTAATAATTTATTTATTAGATAGAAAATTTTCGATAATCTCAATTTATTTTAGATTATAGATAAAAGTTATAAAGAGATTCGATTAATCGAACTTAGTAGATAGAGTAATAATATTCTAATAAAGTTATTTTATAAATCGTAAATCTTCTTAATAGAAGAAAGAGAGGATAATATATTATTTATTAGTTTAATTATTTATAATAATTTTATTAATATAAATATTAATAACTACTTAATAGATATTAATTTAAATAATTTTCTAATTTATCTTTAACTAATAAAGTTTATTACTTTTAATAATTATATAAATATTATAAATAAAATATTATAATAATCTATTATAGTAAAGAAAGCGATTAAACTTATTAAAATAACTCTATATTATATATTTATAAAAAATTAGCGATTAATAGAATAGAAGAAATAGATAGAATAGATTTATAATATAAGATAAGCGTTATTTATATAAAGCTATCTCGATTAATAATTTCTCTAATTTATAAGATAACTTTATCGTTTCTACTTTATTAAATAAAAAAACTTCTATTTAATATATTATCTATATAAAATATATTATTATATTATAACTATTTATTAAATAAGAAGATAAAAGAATAGCGTAAGAGTATATAGGCTAAATACTAATATAAAATATTAAACCTCTTATTACTTTAAATCTCTATTAATATATTTCTAATCTTAGATATATTTAATAAATTATCGATATTACTCTCTTAGACGATAGCGATCTTATTTAAAATAGAATAATTATAAATATATAAATTATAATATTATAAGTTCTTATAAAATAGCTTATAGTCTCGTATATTTAGATTAATCTTTAATCTTTTAAATATCGATTTAAAGGCGTTAATATAGAAATTAATACTTTTAAAAATTATAGCTATTTTAAAATAAATTATCTTATTAATATAATTATAATAGCTATATCTAGTAAAGTTAATATAAAAAACGCGATTAAGAGAAAATTATATTATATTATAGACTAATCTTAAATATTATCTATAATATAGATTTAGCTAGAAATCGATTTTCGTCTTTTAAAGATATTAGAATAGATATATAAGTAGTAAATACTCTCTAGATTTTATATATATAGAGAGTAATTCAGTTATTTAAAAATCTATCTATTATAAAGTTATAAAGATTATATTATTATATTAAAAGCTATAATAATAAATTTTTTATAATTATTAATAAAATTTAAAATTTCTAATATTAAAGAATAAAGAATTTAATTAATAATATACTCGCTAGAATTAATCGAATTATTTATACTTATTTCGATATCTTTATAACTCTATTCTATATTATTTACTTCTTAATTAATATTTATTTTAAATATATTAACTTTAGTCTTTCTACTATTATAGCACTATTTAATAATTTTATCTTTTTATAATATTATATCATAGCTATCGTAAATCTAATTTATAAAATCTAAATTATATTATATAAACTCTATAGTATATAAATAATACGCGATATAGCTAGCGAGCTTTATTAAAGATTAAATAAAATCTAAATAAGAGTTAAAAGATAAATTAAAAGATTATAGATTATCGAAAAAGTTATTATTAAAAAAGTTTAATAATAAATCTCGTAATGAAGAATCTTCGATAGCGTCTTCCTCTTATTTAGAAGCTTCTTCTTAATAATATTTAGAATTTAATATATATTAAGAGATTTTAAAATAGAGTAATAAAGAATAAATAGAAGAGAGAAACGCGTTTTAGAAAATAATATTATTAGATTAAAAGATATTACTATTAACTTAAAAAAAGTATATAGAGAAGAATATATTTATTTAAACTCTTTTAAAGAGTTTTTTAATATATTTATAAGTAGTAATAGATAGCTATTAAGCTCGCTTATAGCCTCGATTATTAATAATAATAAATTCGAGAAGAGATAGTCTAGAGATATTAATAAGAAATTTAAAAGATAGAAAAAAGAGATATATATATCTTAGACGTTTAGTAACCTTTAGGCGAGGGGTATCGAGAATAAATATATTTATATTAATAAAATTAATAGAATTAATAAAGAGATAAAAGAATAATAATTATATAAATAGATAAAAGAATTATTCGATTTCGAACGCGTTTTATATAATTATATTTAAATACTACTTCGCTTTATAAATAATAGATTAAACTTTATAATTTTTATAGCGTTAGAAAGCGTAAAGCGAGCTCTATAATTTAAGGAATTATAAAGTAATTATATATATCGTAAGCTAAGTACTTTAAAGTATAAGACTTCTATATATAAATTTTTAATAAGAAAGCGCGAAAGGGCTAGCGAGCTAGCTTAGTCGATTTAATTAAAGAGCGTAGCGAACTCGAATTTATAATTAGCTATATATATAAATTTAAGATTTTCTAACTTAATTCTATCTTATTCTTTTATATATACTAATAATATAATTAATATTAGATATATTTCTTTTTAATAATCTTTTATTATTATTATAGAAAGTAAATAGTATATAATTAATTATTTTATAATCTAGCTATTATAATTTCTTAGTAATTGAAATTATAATAGTAAGAGTAATTTTAAATATAAGACTTTATATATCGCTAAGACTAAGAATTTATTTAAAATTATATAAGCGTTAATATATCTACTATTTATAAGAGAATCTTAAAATAAGTAATCTCTCTCTTATAAAGATAGCGTAATTTATATACGAAAAGAATAACGTATTAAAGCGTTATTAGAAGTATCTATTAGATATACTTTATAAGTATCTCTTATCGTAATTTTAAAAGAGACTATTTATTTCTTAAATTTAAAGAAAAATTACTTATAATATAAAGGTTATTAATTTTAAATTCTTTATTTATATCTATCGCGAAGAGTTATACTTTTTTAGAGATCTTTTTATTAATTTCGATTTAGATAATTATTATATAATTCTTCTAATAGTAGTCTTTCTTACTATAGTTATAGTATCTTAATTTTTTTAACTTTAAATTAATCTTAGTAATAGATATAAGATATATATTAATCGCGAGTATTATTCTTAATATTTATACTATAATTAACTTAATAATAATCTTTATAAATTTAGAATCTTTATATTTAATATATTATAAGTTATTTAATTTTTAAAGATATTTCTTTATAGTCTTTAAGATAATAAAATCCTCTATAATATTCTATAACTTCTTTAAGTTACTTTTTAATTTCTTTAAAAGATAATTCTTTAATAGAAGGATTTTCTTAATATTAAGAATAGTAATTAGTTAAATAAAGTTTAAATAGAAATTAATAAAGAATTAATCTCTTATTATAAAGTAATTATATTACGTTATATATTACGAGTAAAGATTTATAAATTAAATTTATAATTATTTATTTAATTAAAATTATCGAGTAAATAGATAAGCGATCTTTAATAAGCGATCTTTAATAAGCGATATTTAGATTTCTTACGCTTTAATAATTATAAGACTAAATTTGAAAATTCTTTTCTTATCTAAAAGCTTATATTTCTTTCTATAATATAAAGAAAAAATTCTAAAATTTTAATAGAAATAAAAAAAGTTATTCTATATATTAATAACGTATATCTATATTTTTAATAAATATAAACGCTAATTTATTTATTTATAATAACTTAATCGATCTAATTAAAAAGCGTAATAACTCTAAATTTATAATTAATTATATTTATAAATTTAAAATTTTTAAGCTTACTCTATTTTATTCTTTTATATATACTAATTATATTAAATTAAATTCTTATAGATATTAATTAACTCGTTTATAATTTTATTAATAGATTAATATAAATTAATAAAGTTTTAAATTCTTTTATATATAATATACTATATAAACTTACTATTAAGTTATAAAACTATATAAATTATTTTAGAGTTTTCGATAAAATAATAATCGCTATTAATTTTAAATTTCTATTCTATTTTAAAGAATTAGTCGTTTTAAAGAGAGTTATTATTATCGATAAATATAGATAAATTAAGAATCTTAACTAATTTCTCTTTTAAATATTTAAATATACCTTCTTCTTCGATTAAGAATAACTATAAATCTTTTATAATCTATAAATTAATCTTATTAATCTTATATTATAAAGATATTATTTAATTAAATTTCTTTTAAAAGTCTCGAGCTAATTAATTTATCTTTTAATTAATTTATCTTTTTAATTAATTAATTTATTTAAATTAAATTATTTATAATTTAATTCTTTTTTATAATTTAAAGTATCTATAGTCTTCTTAATATCTTAAATAATTAAGAGATAAGTATATTAAATCTCTATAACCTTCTTAATAGAAATACGACGACCTTTACTCTTCTTACGCTCCTTCTTCTCCTTTATCTTATTCTATTTAATTTTATTTAATTTTAAAATTTCTTATTTAATTTTCTTTAATTTCGTCTTTACTATTTTTTATTTTAAGTCTAGCTTACTATATCTAAGTCTTTATTAACTTAAGATAAGATCTAAGATAGTTATTCGAATAATATAATATTAAATAATAATCTCTTAAAAATTATCTTACTTCTAATAAATTTTATTTAATATAAATATAAAATTATTGAATTAATTAATAATTTAATATTATAATTATAAATTATTAATAATATTCTAAAATATATTTATTAAATCTATCTTATTAGAAATATTATTTAATAAAATTAATATATATTAAAATTTAATTTACTTTAATAAAGTCTTAATTTAATTTATTTTTTTAATATTAAACTTTACTATAAAAAAGAAAAAGAAAAATTTAAAAGAAAATAAAGAAGAGTTTAAATACTTTAAAAGAATAAATATTAATATTATTAAATTAATTAGAGAATAGTAAAACCTTTTTAAAATATATTAAAAGTCTTTAATATTAAAAAAAAGTTTTTACTATAAAGCTTAAGATAAGATTATTTCTTTATAAAAGTTTAATATATTTATCTTTTAATTATTTAAAATGTTAAAATAACTATAAATACTTAAGTAATACTTTTTTAAGTATACTTATTTCGCTTAGAGAAATTTTTATCTTATTAAAAAATTTTATAAGAAAATTTTAAAGAATAATATTTTTAATTAATTATAACTCGATTATTTCTTATCTAATTAGAGTTTTATTTAAACTCTAGATATTATAATAAATAAAGTTATAAATAATACTATTAATATATATTTTAAATATATAAATATAAGATAATATTAGCTATTTCTTTTAATTCGCTAATTATATAAATAATTTAATATCTTTCTTATTTCTTAATTATTATTTACTAAAATCGTTTCGCTATCTTATTTAAATTTATTAAAATTAATTAATTTATTTAATAGACTTACTTAAAAATATAATAACTTAATTTAATTTTTTATTAAAATCTTTATTAGCGCGTTATTTTAAATTTATTTACTAATATAAATAAAATAAATAAGTTAATTTTAATTATAGTATTAGAATTAATATAAATATAATATTAATAAAGATATATTAAATAAGATAATTAAGATATCGAATTATATAAATAGAAGAAATATATTAAATAATAAATAATATCTTTATTAAGATACGCTAGACTTAAATAGATAAGAGAATTAAGTAAAATATTAAGAATATAGAATATACTTATAATAGATATACTTACTTCTCATATCTCGTAATCTTAATAGTAGAAATCTTAAAATTTAATTTTATAATTCTTTAAAAGTAATAAACTTAAATATCGCTTATTAAAGACTACTTATTAAATTTACTCGATAGCTCTAATTAAAAAAATAGATTATAAATTTAATTTATAAATTTACTCGTATAGAATTAATAAGTTTATAAGTATTTAATTATAAAGTATAATAATAATAAGAGTTAAAGAAGAAATCTCTTAAAAAAAAAGTGGTTATAAGAATAAAAGTATTTAGAATTTATTAATAAATCTCGCTTATATCGTTTATTAGATTTAAAATTATATAGTTAAAGCGAATATCTAATATATTTAATAAAGTCTTAAATATTTATAAGTTCTCTTTTCTTTTCTTCTTTCTTTAGTTATTAATTTATTTAATAATTAATCTATTTATTCTTATAACTACGCTTTTAAATCTTATAATTATATAGCTATTATATAATTCTATTAAAAAGAAATCTTACTATCTTATAGAGGATTTTAGTAGATTTAAACTTACTTATAATAAGATATAGCGTAGTCTATAACTAGTTACTAGTTATAAAATTTATAATATTTCTAATAAATATTCTATTATATTATATAGTCTAAATAAAACATCGATTACTACTTAGATATATATGTCGTTAGAATAAAAATAGACTATATCTATATTTAAAATTAAGATATCTACTATATTAACTTTATAGATAGCGACTATAGTATCGTAGTATTAATTATTATAATAAACTATAATAGTAGATTATTTAAATAAGTAATAAGGGTAGTTATAATAGTAATAGCTATCTAATTTAAATTTATCGAATTTAAGAGCGTGTAAATAGAGATACTCGTATTTACTAGAATTTATAATCTATTAAAATTTATAATCTCTTAAACTTAATCTTTATAATTTATTATTTTATAATATTATAATAAAAAAACTCGAAAAAAAAACTTCTAAAAGAATATAAATTACGATTTTCATATTTTTAGAAAAATTTAAAATCGAGATAATAATAATTAATTTATATAATAGCGTAATAAAGTTCGATAATTATATCTTAATATATTACTATATAACTCTATTAACTTAAGCTTAATTATATAAAAAATTATATTTATAATAATTATATTTTATCTTCTTTTAATTTTTTTTCTAATTTTTAATTATATTATTATAAAATTATAAATTATAAGAATTAAATTCTAGTAGATTATAAATTCTAGTAGATTATAAATTCTAGTAAATACGAGTAATGTGTAAATGAGAGTGGAAACGATTATACTTTTAGTAGACGTATTTTCTATTACTATAAAGATAAAGAAAGATCTCGATAGAAAAAAAGATATTATAATTAGAGAGGGCGATAGCGAGATATAGATATAAGTATAAGTATAGAAAAGAAGAGAGTAGAGTATATAGTATAGATAATAATATAATTAACTAGATCGAATTAGTCTTAACTTAATCTTATCGATTTTAAAATAAGTCTAAGTAGAAAACTCTACTAAGACTTATTTTTTTAGTATATTATTTGATATATAATATTTATATTCTACGTATATATAATTCTTAATAAAAATACGTAACTACGTAATATAGCCTTTTTTAGAATTTTTAAAAAAAGTTAAATAAATAGTTAAATAGACTCTTATTAAATTAGAAGCTATAGTATAGTAATTAAAAAGTAAATTTTTAATTTTATTTTATTAAAAACTTTAATTAACTTAGTTATAGTAGCGATATTAATATTTAAAAATATTATATATCTTAATAGACGCGTAGTATTATATAGAAATTTCTTTATAATATATTAATTCTCGAGATAATTACTATAATACTCGTCGAATTAATAATATAACGTATTAGAGAAAATATCGTAGCCTTATTAATTAATTTATTACTTCGATTAGATATTATAATCTTTCTATATATTTTTAAATAACTAGACTTATAAGAGTCGCGGCGATACTCTATCTACTTCTTTTTATTTACTTATTTATTTATTTATACTTATTACCGCGATAAGTTATTATCGCTATAACTCTTATAAGTATATAAATAAGTAAGTAAGTAAGTAAGTAAGTAAGTAAGTAAGTAAGTAAGTAAGTAAGTAGAGTATCGTTATAGCGATATATATAAATAAATAAGCAATCGAATTTGTAAAGAGTAGAGCGGAGAGCGAAGCGAAGATAATTTATTTTTTTAATATAAAGTTAGATATTAGTAGCGATAATATTAATAAATAAGAATATCTTATATAACGTTAAAGTCTTTAATAAGTATATAAAATATAAAAAAAGATATCTTTAAATATAAAAAGATTTATATCGTTATTATAAATAATATAATCGAATATCGCTTAATTATTTTAATACTATAATTTTAAAAAAATAGTAAAAAATATTAAACTTTAAATTTATTAGTAATTAATATATTTCTTATTAAAGAAGATTAAAAGTTAAGTAATATTTCTTTTTACTTTAAGAATTTTTAATAGAATCTTTTTATATAGAATTATATAAAAAAAAATTAAGACGATAATAGAGCTTTATAATTATACTCTCTATATATAGCGTATTAAATAATTAGATTATATTAGAAATACGTTATTAAATAATTTATTAATAGATCTTTACGCGTAAGATTTATTTAGAAGAGTAATATAATAAGATAGAGTATAATAGATTTATTATATATAATAACTCTAATTCGAATAATATTAAATAAGAAGAGAAAGAAGATTATAACTAATTAAAAGATTAATAAGATAAAAAAATAAATTAATAAAGAATAATTAGTTTAAATATAAAAGAGATCTTATTAAGAAGAGGTTTTATTAAGATTTTAATAAGGCCTTAGCGAGATCTTAATAAGAATCTTTAGATCTTATTAAGTAGATCTTATCTTTAATTATTTTCTATATTATTAATTAATATCTAATCTATCTATTATCGCTATAAAGTCTACTTTATCTATTACTAGATATTCGCTAATAATCTCTTAATTCTTTATATCTATATCTCGCTTTAAAGAGAGAAGTAAAAGTAATATTTCGTTAAAGATAATTAATATAGCTAAAAAGAGAAAGATAAGAAAGATAAAGATTAAAAAGATTTAGAATATAATAAATATAATAATCACGATTTTAATAATTTTACGATCTTACTTACTTATATTATAATCTAATTAAGCTTAGCGTATTAAGGCCTTTTAATCTTTTTATCTTACTATAAAGCTTATACTTATAATAATTCTATATAGATAGTATTCTCTTTATACTATAATATAGAGTTATTATATATATTATTAAGTCTTTAATATAATATTATCTATCTTTTTTCTAAAGCGATAGTAATTTATTTATTAGTTATACTAAAGATATAGCTAATAAAAAAATATATTATTAAAAAGTTAATAGTTATAGCTAAAGGAGCTTATTACTCGAAAGATTATTTAAAAGAAAATCTTTTACTTATATAAAGGCTAATTTAGCTAGATTAAATAAGAATTTAAAGAAAATAAATATCTTTAATATATTAAAAGAAATAGATTCTAGATTAAACTTTTTTTTTATTTCTACTAATTTAATATTAGCTATAAATCTTTTAATTTTAAATTTAGATAATATTTAAAGTTAAACTATTATAAGTAAGTTATAGATATATTATTATCTAGAAGAACTTAAGAACTTCGATAAAAAGATTTTAGTTATTATTATATTATTCGTACGATATAAGAGAAAGCGTTTTATCTTTAGAAGATATATTATCGAATTTAATTTAGATTATATTAAAATAAAATTTATATATATTATTAAAGAAGAGTTTATTATAATTTTTATATTTATTACTAACTCGTAAAACTTTATAAAAAGTGCTATTAATACTTTTAATACTTAATATAATAAATTAAAGACTTTAATAGAGAGCTTTCGAACTATTAATTATAATATTAAGATATTTTAATAATAAAATAAATAATTTAATTAAGATATCGCTTATATTAAGATAAAGATATTAATAATTACTACTTAGTTAAATAATAATAATAATTAATTATTCTATAAGTAAGAAATTAATAATAAATTTTAAGATTTACGTGATAGATATCGTATTAATACTACGAAATTTATTAAAGAAAATAAGAAACTTAAATAAGATTTAAAGCGTAAAGTATAATAATTAAAGAAATAATAATCTTATATATTAGCTAATTTAAAAAACTTCGATAAAAAAAATAGAGATTATATCTTATTAGCCGAGTATTCTTATTAATAGTATTTATCGAAATTTATATTATATTTTTATTATAAATTATATAAAGAGTATAGAATTAAATAAATAATATTTTAATATCTCGAACTTCTATAATATTAATAATCGAGATAAGTAGAATAGATAATATTAATATCTTAAAGCGAAATTTAAATAAAGCGCTATAATCTTCTTTATTAAATTTAAAAAAATCGATTATATATAAGATTATTATAAGTCTATTACGTATAACGTTATTAAAATAAAAATAAATAAAGATATCTTAAATTTATATTAAATTATCTAAGAAATAATTAATAAATTAAATAATATATTCGAAATATATAATAAGATTATTAAATTAAATATTAAGATATTTAAATTTAAATTTAATATAAGAGTAATAGATAAGAAGAAATCGTTTAAGAATTTCTACGTATAATTCTTTATAGCTATTACTTTCTTAAAATTTATTAATATTTATAAGATATTTAACTTAAAACGATTAATCTCTATATATCTAAAATATCGAATTTTAGAATAATCTTTTAATACTTTTTAGAATTTAATTATTTTTCTATAAGTATTAAATATAAATCTTTAAGCTATTAATAATACGTTAGATTTAAAAAGTAAGAAAGAAATTAATAAAATTAATAAAAACTTTATTTCTTTAAATAATTAGTATAATACTTTCTTTATTAAAAGAAATAATAGTATTATTATTAAAAATTTCTATATATAAAAATATAAATATCTTAAGCTATTAGTAAATAGAATTCGAAAAGAAGATAGATATTTTAAGTATCTAAAAATTAGATATTATTTTAACGACGATAGTATTCTATATAAAAATATAGATTTATTAATAAAAGAATAAGTTAATATAATTCTAAAAGTCGTTAACGTTAAAAAAGAATATCTCTATCGAATTATTATAAGAATTAAAAAATTAAACGTCTTTAATTAAGTCGTTATTAGAAATTTAAAAGTTTTATATATAAGAATTAAAGAGTTAGAAATAGAAAGAATACTCGCTCTTATCTCTTTATTCGCGTATATTATCGCTATTAAAAGCCTCTTTATAAAATAAACGCTAATTAGATTTTTATAGAAAAATTATTATATTAATAAAATAGATTAAGATTAATTATCTCTCGAATATTAAAGCTTTAATATTAAGCTTTATAGATATATCTTTTATTAAAATAAATAAGCTATTTAAAGTAATATTAATATAATTTTATAGATTATAATTAATCGATAATAAATCTATTTTTATTCTTAATATTATATATATAGTCTTAATAAAATTTATCTTAAAAGATTATATAGAAGAACTTTAATACTTAATTATCTTATTAAAATAATTTAATATTATTTTAGAAATATTATAACTAGAATAATATAACTCTTATATATTCTTTAGATTTAGAACTATTATATTTAATTTAAATTATTATATATATTTAACTATTTATTATATAATAAACTCGTTATTATTTAGAGTAATAATAAATTTTTAAAAAAGAACTTAAATTATATAATAAAGATTATATTTAAAAAAAAGAATATAATAGAGATTTTTATTTATATCTTTATTAAGATAACTAAGAAATTAGAGAATTAAGTTATTATTATATAATTTTAAGATTTTAAATAACTTTCTAACTTTATTAATAAAAAAGCGAAGTTTATTATTAATATCGTCGCTATTATAATAGAAGATTATAAAAAATTCTTTTATAAATTAAAAAAGAAATCTTCGATTATAGAATAGTTATAGAAATAAATTTTTATAATATATTATAAATAGTTAAATATTTAAAACTTAATTAAAACTAATAAACTTCCCTCTTATCGCTTTATTAATTATAAAATATATTTTAAAAAAGAAGCTATTTTATTATTAAAAAGGGCTTATAAATTCTCTAGAGATTAAATATTAGTTATAAAAAAATATATTAATAAGATATTAGAGAAAGGCTATATTAGATTAAGTATTTCTCTCTATATAGTATTTATTTTAATTATAAAGAAATTTAATAGAGGATTTAGACTATATATAAATTATAGAGCTTTAAATATACTTATTATTTTATATTAAAATAATTTTTTATTAATTAAAAAGATTCTCGCTAAATTATATATAATAAGAATATATAATAAATTTAATATTATAATCGCTTTTAACGAAATTAGAGTAAAAAAGAATTATAAAAAAAAAAATCGTATTTCTTACTCGATATAGCTTATTCGAATATATAATAATATCTTTCGAGTTATATAATACCTCTATTACTTTTTAAATATTTATTAATAATATCTTACGCGAATATCTAAATATATTCTATACTATCTATTTAGATAATATTCTTATTTATAATAATATTAAAAATAAGTATATTTAGTATATAGAAAAGATATTAAAAAAACTTCGATAAGCTAACCTCTATTTTAATATTAATAAATACGATTTTTATATTATTAGAGTTAAATATTTAGAACTAATTATTATAACGAAAGAAGTAAAAATAAATATAAAGAAAATTAAGATTATTACTTAATAAAAGAAATCTAGATATATTAAAGATATATAAGTATTTCTAAGATTTACTAATTTCTATCGAAAGTTTATTACGAAGTACTCTAAAATTATTATATCTTTAATAAATCTTATTTATATTTAATAGAAGAAAGACTTTATTTATCTATAGACTTAAAAATACTCTAAATAACTCGCTTTTAAAATACTTAAGAAAGCTTTTACTATTATTTTTATATTTATTTATTTTAATCTAGATAAAAAGACTTAATTAGAAATAAACGCGTTTAATTTTATAATTATTATTATTTTATTATAAGAAGATAAAGATAAAGTATTTAGATCTATAGTATTTTTCTTTAAAAAGATATCTTTTATAGAGTATAATTATAATATTTATAATAAAAAACTTATAGCTATAATATAGATTTTTAAGAAATAATATTTTAAACTAGCTAATACTTTTATCGAGAACTTTATTAAAGTTATTTTAGATTATAAGAACTTATAATATTTTATATTTTTTAAATAACTTAACTCCCGCTAAGTAAGATAAACGAAGTTTTTTTTTAAATTTAATTTTTATATTATCTATTATTTAAAAAAATAAAGTATTAAATTTAATAATCTTATTTAATAAGTAGAAGATTTATTTAAAAATAAGAATAACGATTATACTCGTTATTAATATTATATAATTTTTAAAAATAATAATCTTAATAAAGATATTAAGAATATTATATATTTTATTATTATATTTTTAAATAATATAAGAGAAAGTATTATCTCTCTAGCTATAATGCTATATAAATTTAGCGAATAAGATAATATTAATAATAAGAAGTCTAATAAAGAATTATTATTAAAAGCTCTAATAGAAACTTTTTAAGAGAAGTTTTTAGAAGAATTAAGAGAAGTCTCTACTATTAATACTTTTAAGTTATTATATTAAATAAAAAAAACTTATAATTATAATAATATTATTTAAAAAATTATTTAATTAAAGATATTTAAATAGAGAAAGCTATTATTTAAAATAATTAAGAATAATCTTAAATTAAAATTAAGTAATTATTATTTTTATAATAGATTATTATATATTAATAATAAATTATATATATTAGATATTCTCGAATTACGAATTAAGATTATTAGAGATATTTATAATTCTTTATTTAAAGGCTACGCTAGTAGATTATTAATTTATAATAGAATAAGTAGACTTTATTATTAGCTAAGAATAATAGATTTCGTTATTTATTATATTAAGAGCTATTATATTTATAAAAGATCTAAAATTTATAAAAAGAGTAAGTAAGGTTTATTTAAATCTCTTTTTATTTCCGAATAATATTAATAAGATATTTCTATTAATTTTATTATATTACTATCTATTTATCTTAGATATAAATATTTTTATTAATATATTATAATAATTATAAATAGACTTAATAAGAAGAAGAAATTCGTTTTTTTAAACTCTCTAGAAGTAGAGATAGTAGTTTAAATCTTTATCGAATTTATACTAATAAGTTTATTGAATATATCTTATTAAGTTATTAGAAGGCCTCGCTAGAAAGAATAAAGTAAATTTCGAAGTTTTTATAAAAAGAAATTCTCGCTATTAATAATTTAAATCTTTTTAAAAAATAAAATAAGAATATTAATTTAAAGAGGCTTTATAATATAAAATTAAAAGAGCTATTAAAGAATATTAAAAAGAAAGTATTATATATTAATTAATTTTTATCGATTATAATATAGTCTTAATACGTAAAGAAGAATAAAAAATCTCTACGATCTTAATTTAATTTTATTATAATAATTTTTAGTATTATATATTTTTAATAGTAGAAAACTAAAGCTAATTCGATTTCTATTTAATTAGATATTCTTATATATTCGCGTAAAGTTAAATAATTAATTCTTAAGCTTTATAATCGACTTAGACTAATTATTTTCTATTAAGAAATTCTATAATATATTAAGAAAAGTAGCGATTTAAATAATAAAGTAATTAAGTATATTAATTATTCTAATAACTATTATATTTAATATAATAATCTAAAATAAATATAAGAAATTAAGAAATAGAGGATAAATAGTAATAAAAAGCTAAAGTTAATAATTATCGATTATATAATTTAAGAAGATAATATATCTTTTTATAGACTTAAAGTCTTAATAATAAACTATTTTAAATCTCTACGTATATCTTATATATTAGAGATATCTAAATTATATAAAGATAAAAATCGCTAAGAAATAGATTAGCCTCTTTAATAATTTATAATAATAAAAAAATTATAGATTAATAGTAATAATATATTAATTATTTTATAAATATCGCTATTTATAATACTTTTTTTATATAATAGAAATAGCTATATAAAGATTAATTATCGTTAATTAATTCTATATCTTATATTAATAGATTAACTCTATAAGAAATCGTTAATTATTCGCTTAATTCTATTAATATTAATAAGAGTATTATAAAAGATAATATTAAGATAAAAAAAAATTTCATTTTAAATAAATTAAACTCGAATAAGATAATTCTTATTAAGATATTAATCTACGTCTTATATATAATAATTAGCTTATATTCTCTCATCTATAGAATATTAAACGACGTTATATAAAGTAAGAGATTTCTAATTATAATCGAATAACTTAATTAATATCTATATCGACCTTATTTTATATTAAAATAATCTATTTTACGATTATTTATAAGACGTATTAAATAGATACTCTATTATTTAATTTAAAAAAGATTAATAATATTAATTTTAGCTCGAAATTAATAGCGAGTAATAAATATAATCGAAAATTAAAGAATATATATATATTTAATAATTTCTTATATCTACGGTATATGTAAGATTTCTAAAATCGTAAGAATATAGAATTATCTAAAAAGAATAACTTTTAAATACTTAATAAGTTTCTTATATACTCGTTTTAGGCTTATATAATTATAATACTTTAGATATATATCTCGCTTTATAATAATAAATAGAGTTATACTATAATAGAGGAATAGCTCGCTACTTATATAATTAAGAAGATAAATAAAATCGTAATTTCTATACGAAACGATTTATTTATTAAAATACTCGAGAATAAAGAGAATATTATTTATTAAAATTATATAAAGTTCTTATAAAGTATAAAGCTCTATCTTATTTTAAAGTATAAAATTAAGTAGAATAATATCGACTTAATTTCTTATACTTTAAATCGAATATATTTATATTTCTATAAATTTAGTTTCTATAATTACGCGAAATTAATACTTTAATAAAAATATTATATTAATTTTAATAGCGAAGATAGTACTATTAATAGTAAGCTAGCTTAAGTTATTCTTTTTAATTCTTTTATTAATATTACTAATTAACTAGATAAGTAAAAAGAGATTAATCTATTCGGCGAGTATCTTAATAGCGAAATAAAAATTATATTTTAGAAGCGATATAATTCTATATTTAACTTTAACTATCTCTTTAGATATATTTCTCTTAATACTTAATTTTTTAAGAATATTAAGAAGGCCTTCTACTTATTATTTAATATCTATTAAAATAATTATTACTCGATTAAGTATTTTATAAAAGATTTATATAAATATATTAATATATTATAAGAGAGCTCTATATAACGAAATCTTAATCGATTATATATTAAATTAGCTTTATATCTACTTTTTAATAAAATAAATAAGATAAATAAGATCGTTAATAAGTATAATAAATAGTTACTCGATAATCCTCTTAAGAATAAGATTTTATCGAAGAAAAGAAGATAGTTAAATTAAGAATTAGATAATATAACTATAAATAAGATCGACGATATACGAGACTTCTATAAGAATATAATAGATAAATAGCGAATAAATACTTTTTAAGATCTCTTTAAAGATTTAAAGACTTATTATAAATACTTAAATTTAACTTCGAAGACCTCGTTTTTTAATATCTAATATTCGATTACTTAGAATATTAATACTTAATAATAATTTTAAATTAAATACTTTAAGCGCGTATAGCTAATTATTCTATACTATAACTACGTTTAAAGTTATATAGCGTTATTAGCGAACCTCGCTATCGTTATTAATAAATCTATTAAATTTAGCTATATAGTATTATTATAAAGAAAATTACTATATATCTTATATTAAATTATTTAATATCGAAATAAGATTTCTACGCTTACGAGTCGAAAGGCCTCGACTAATTAAAGGGCTTTATTTAATTCTTCGTCGATTTTAGATTCGATTTCTTTTTAGTCTTATAATTATACTAATTAGTTATATTATTACTATTTAATTATTTCTTTATTAATTCTCTTTATTTTTAAAATCTCTAATATTTATAGATATATACTATCGATAATATATTAGCGAGACGCTTAGAGTATAATATCGCCGTCGCTATCGCCGTCGAAGAAAGATACTTTTAGAAGTATTTAAAGGTATTATTTTTATTGATTTTTTAATATATATATATAGCGAGCGAGTTTTATAGCTATTAATCTCTCTATAATATTACTTTAAATTTAATCTTAATATCTACTATAATTAAATTCTCATTTATAGTAATCTTCTATTAAAAAAGATATATTAGACTATATTATTTCTTTAATTAATCGTTTATCTAACTTCTAAAGTTATTTATATATATAATCTCTATCTATCTTTATATTAATTCTCTATTTATTCGTCGTTATTAATATATTAGTTAATAAAGATCTACTATCTACTTACTTCTATTTCTTTATATTAAATATAATTCTAATATTAGAACTCTTTCGCTTATAAAGCGTTATTATAATCTTTATAACTAAGTTAATCTCCTTAATTCTATTCTCTTATACTTTTATTTCTATAGCCTTTTATCTATTTACCTTCGCTATAGTTTTCATATCTCTTATCTTCGCCTCTTTTATCTCGTTTATTATACGAATTTTTACTTATTTAATTACTTCTTTAGCTATTAAAACTTCTATCTTTTTTTATCGATCTTAATCTATTTCTTCTTCTTCGCTTACTTAATATTTAGCCTCTTATTAACTATAGTCGCTCTCTTAAATTAACGTCTAATAAGAGAATAAAGCTTAAATTTATACTTATTTATCTAGTATAAATCTTATTTTATTATTAATATTAAGAAGTTATTAATAATAATAATAATATTAGTTTATCTTACTTATTTCTATACGATATTTATATCTAGAAAAATATTTAACTCGATAATATTAGTAATATTAATTCTACTATATTTTTATTTATATTTCTCTTAACTCTATTTAAGTAATCTCTTATATATATTAATTATTCTCGTATTTAATATATAATTTTTTATACTTATTAAATCTTTAAATTATATATTTAAGATTCTTATAAATATAATTTTCTTATAGTAATTATAGTATTTAATAGTATAGATCGCTATAATTAATTTAATCTCGTCGAAATACTTTAAAAAGAATTCTCGAATATAATTACTCTAAGATCGATTAAGAATAATATACTATTCTTTTAATATATTCACTCGCTTTCTAGCTTATATTTTTTTTATATTTATTATAAAAGTAGCTAAATTCTCGAATAATAAACTAATTAAATTATTCTTAATAAATTATATAAAGTTACTATATAGATTTAATACTCGAGCTATATAACTAGCTCGCTACTATATACTTAAGAGAGAATAGATATTTTTAAATAATAATTACTATATAATAAGATATATATTAAGATTATTAATACTTATATCGAAAGCGTTTATAGTAATAAGAAGTTTAATTATTAAATTTAATCTCTTAAATTCGATAGCTATAGTTTTTAACTTCTCTTTATTTATTTTACTATTATAAGTATAAAAGAGTCTTTTTATCTTTCTTTTTATTTAATTTATATTAAGATATTATTAAATTAATTAATTAATAATATTATAATTAAATATAATATAATTAATATATAAAATTATCTTAATTAGTATATATAATAAAATAAAATAAAGCTAAGCTTAAAAATCTTAAATTTATATATATAGCTAATTATAAATTTAGATTTTATACGCTTTTTAATTAAACCGGCTAAGTTAGTTTAATAGTTCTCTTATATCTTTCTTATTAAAAATTTATATATAGAAGTTTTATACTTTAAAGTACTTAGCTTACGATATATATAGTTACTTTATAATTTCTTAAATTATAAAGCTCGCTTTACGCTTTCTAACGCTATAAGAATTATAAAGTTTAGCTTACTATTAATAAATTAAATAGATATTTAAATATAATAGTTATAGTAGTTATATTAGACGCGTTTAAAATCGAATAATAATCCTTTTATCTATTTATATAATTATTCTTCTTTTATTATTTTATTAATTTATTAATTTAAATATAATAGTTATAATAGTTATACTAGACGCGTTCGAGATTAAATAATAATTCTTTCATCTATTTATATAATTATTATTCTTCTATTATTCTATTAATTTATTAATTTAAATATAATAGTTATAATAGTTATATTAGACGCGCTCGAAATCGAATAATAATTTTTTTATCTATTTATATAATTATTCTTCTTTTATTATTCTATTAATTTATTAATATAAATATAATTATTCTCGATATTTCTCGCGGAAATATTACTAAACGCTTTAAATATATATTTCTTTTATTTATCTTTTAAATCTCTTAATAATATCTCTAGACTATATTTCGATAAATTTATTATTACTAATAATCGAGGCTATAAGCGAGCTTAATAGCTATTTACTACTACTTAAAAACGCGTTAAAAAGCCTTTAAAAAAAGCCTAAACGAATTTATAGCCATCGTCTTCCTCTATATACTTCTCTTAAGTCAGCGATACTCGATTAACTTCTTAGTTAATACTATCTACTCTATTAACTTAGTAATCTACTTAGTTAGATCGTTAAATAATTAGATCGTTAACCAGTTAAATCGTCAACTAGTTAGATCGTCAACTAGTTACTTAGTTATCCACTTAGTTAGCCACTTAGCTAGCCACTTAGTCTAATACTCTATAAAAGAAGAAGTAAGAGAAGGAATTATAATAGGCAGTAAATGCGGAGAATACTACGAAGAACACTACGGAGCACTACGGAGAACACTACGGAGAACACTACGGAGAACACTACGGAGAACACTACGGAGAATACTACGGAGAAACTACGGAGAATACTACGGAGAACACTACGGAGAACACTACGGAGAATACTACGGAGAACACTACGGAGAATACTACGGAGAATACTACGGAGAGAACACTACGGAGAACACTACGGAGAACACTACGGAGAACACTACGGAAACTACGGAGAATACTACGGAGAATACTACGGAGAATACTACGGAGAATACTAAGATATACGGAGAACTCAAGCGGCAATAAGGCTACCATCGTCAAGAACACGGCTCAGCTCTCTAAGATCCCACGTCATATACTCTTTACGGTTCTATATTAAATTATTACTTAATAAGTAAAGAATACTACTATAACTTAATTTATTATCTCTATTATATTAATATAATATATTACTATAATAATATTATAAGAAAAGAATCTACTACGACGATTATAGTTAATTAAGTCTTTATAGAAGAAATATCGAATAATATATATTTAAACGAATTAAAATTATTCGATATCTTACTCTAATAGCTATTTTATTATTTAAAAGATTTTACTACGATAGAAGATAATATAGAATTTATATTACTAATTAATATATTATCTCTATTTCTTTTCGATATTTTAATACTTCTTATTATAAGAATATAGTCTTTCTCTATTTTTTATAAATAATTATTATAAATTAATCTTTTATACTTAATATACCTTTCTAATTAAATCTTAACGCGTTTCTCTTTATATATATATATTTATATATAGATTAAAAACGTATAGTAAGCGATTAGAGTTCGATTTAACTTAGAGCTAGAGCTAAAATTTAATTTAACTTAGAAAATTTAACTCTATAAATTTAATTTATAGATCTTTACTTATAAATATATAATCTAATAGTTATATTAAAAAACGAAGATCTTTAAATAAGCTTAGTTTATATTATAGAGGCTTAATACTAAGTATAATATTCTCGCGATTAATAAAAATCTTTATAATCTCGATAAGCGTATTATTTATAAAACTAATACGCGGTTAATAGATATTTAATATCTAATTATCTAACGTAGCTAAGATCTTAAACTATAATACGTTAAAAGTTAATATTTTTATTTTATAAAGTTTACTATAATTAAAACGAAAGCTATCGCTTTATTATTATATTATATATATCTTATTAATAATAATAAGATTAAGTCGCGAGATAAATCTTATATTCTTTATAATAATCTTATAAAAATTCTTATTATTTATAAAGATCTCGAGATTAATAAGAATAATATATATATAAATATTACTAGCGATATTATATAGATTTTTATTCTTATTAATTTAAGTATTTAGAATAAAAGCGTTAATATTAAATAATATATTAATTTTTAATTACTAATTTAACTTTAATATATTAAGTAAATATATAAGAATCGCTATATTACTCGATTTTAATAGAGATAGAAAGTAAAAAATAAAACTCTTTTTAAAGCCCGTTTTCGCTATTAGAATAGCGTCTTTATCGTTAAATAAATAGCGAATTATATATATCTATTTCTTTTTAAATCTATTTTTAATCTTATTAAGATTTATTTATTATTATTAACTTTATAAAGCGATTAGAGTATAATATTACTCGCTTTTTATATTAATTATATATTTCGAGACGTAGATTATAACGTAATTAATTTCTATTATTATATTAAAGATAAAATAATAAATATTAGAATTTAAAGTAGTATAAGAGAGAATATTAATATTACTAGCGATATATAAATTATTATTAAAACTATTATAATTACTCGACTCTTTTATACTTATATAATACTTAAAATTTTACTTATTCGTAAGCGAAGAAGAGTCTATATCGTTATTTATAATTTAAGATTATATATAAATATTAAAATATTCTTCTTTCTACTTTTATACCCGAGAATTAAATATATAACTTTTTTTCTTTACTCTAGAACTAGTTCGCTAAATATTTTAAAACTTCGTATTTATTAGAAAAAAGAATATTTTTATAAATTATAAAGAGGTTAATATATATAATTCGAAAATATCTCGCTATCGTTATCGAAGAGAAAATTACGTATTTAAACGTCTCTTATAGTCTTTTTATTCGTCTAAGTCTATTTTAAACGCGTTAAACGCGTTAAAATTATTTAAGATATATATTTTATACTTTCTTTAACTTCTAAATAATATATTTTTAAGTTAATAGATATATATATAGAGAGAATAATTTTAATACTCGTTTTTTATTAAATATTAATATAATTAAACTTATAATTTAATTATTATACTCGACTTATTATATAACGAGTAAAGGCCTATAAATTAAATTCATAATCGTTTTTTTTAATTAGGGCTGTCGAGTTTGATAAGCGATCTTTAATATGCGATATTTGAATTCCTTACCTTTAAAGAACTATAAGATCAAATTTTAAGATTCTTTTTTAATCTGAAAGCCTATATTACGTTCTATAGTTAAAAAGAAAAATCTCGAAATTTAAATAGAGAATAAAAATGTTATTCTAAAATTAAATAATATATACTTATTTTTTAATTAGAGCTATCGAACTTTGATAAGCGATATTTAAGATCCTTATCCTTTAATAATAATAAGATTAAATTTTATAATTTTTACGTTATTAAAAAGCGTAATATTCGCTCTATAAGTTAAAAAAATAGTTTTTAATTTTTAATAGAAAATAGTAAAGTTATTAAAGGGTTAAAAGTAAAGTAAGAGATTTTAATAGTTACGAACGCTAATTTATTTATTTATAATAACTTAGTCGATCTAGCTAAAAGGCGTAATAATCTCGAATTAATAATTAACTATATATATAAATTTAAGATTTTCTAATTTAGCTCTATCTTATTCTTTTATATATATTAATCTTTTAATAATATTAAATATAATATATTATTATCTAAAATTTAATTATTAAAGAGTAATTAATTAGAGATAAATATTATAATTATTAGCGAAGAATATATATTTAAATAAGCTTATATAATAATAACGAGCTATTTAATTATAATAAAAAGTTTATATACTTATTTAATAATCTTAAAAGACTTATTTTTCTCTTAATTAATATTAAAAGACTATATAATAATAATTAAAAAATTAAAGAAAGTCGCGACTTTTTATTAACGGGGTAATTATTATAATAAGCTTATATAAATTAACGATTAATATAGCGATTCTAGGATTTTCTACTTAGACTCTAAGGGAGGGGTATATCGTAATGAGCTTACGATATAATTAGTCTCCAAAGCGAGGCACGAGTGTAGGGCTGGCCATAGGTACCCCGGCTAGCCGTGAGTCTGAATTACTGAGACTAAGATCGAATTAATAGATTTATAAATTACGTAATCTCGCATGTTTTGCCCTCTCAACTTTTCCATCGGCGCATCACAGCCTCTCACCAACCCTCACACGAACATTAATAGGGGCGGCAGCGAGAGCGGAAGCGGCGAGAAGGGCCATTGCACACTACACACTACACACTGCACACTACACACTACACACTACACACTACACACTACACACTACACACACTGCACACTACACACTACACACTACACACTACACACTACACACTACACACTACACACTACACACCACACACCATACACCACACACCACACACCACACACCACACACCACACACCACACACCACACACCACACACCACACACTCCACACTCCACACTACACCAAGTGATACCACAGTGAGGCTGTGCGCAAGGAGACTGGCTGAAGGGGCGAGCTCAGTGGTGGCCGGCGAGAGCCCGAATTTGACCATTTGACCATTTGAAGCTGGTGGAGCGTTTACAGCGAGAAGGAGAGAGGAGATTTGGACTTCAGCAAATTCAGAGACCATCGAATTGTTGATACAGCTGCCTGCAGAGCACAGCACTTTTCTCGCCTTGTCAGTATATTGGAAAACCACCTCGCCAGGATATCATCGCGTGCTAATCTGGCTCATCTATCTACTCTAGTCTCAAGACTGCCTCCCTTTACTCTTCCTCGGAGCTTTCTACTTCCCACTTTGCTCTTCTAGCAATGGACGGCCAATCCGCTGCTACCGCACCTACCTCACGCCCTTTCGGAATACCTTCGATCCCTTAAGGGGGGAATACCGGCCGAAATCCTCAACAGCAAACACGGCCGCGAACTCGTCCCGCGAAGCATCAATCTATATCCAGAAGAGAGTAACGCGGGTCTTGATGTTGATCACGCGGTTTTGGTCGTGGTCCCCGCTCAGGTTACACCCCGACATTCAAGAACCGAGCTCCGACGCCAAGGTCCGCTCATTGAAGACCAGATTTAAGATGGAGCATCATATGACCTGTGTAGGCCCGCATCCCGATGTTGATACACTGGAGTACCAGAAGGCCCAAGTAGAAGGATGTTCCTGGGGAGAATATCGACTGTATGGGCAGCTGCAGCCTTTTGATCCGTTGTGTGGGCTGATCTATTTGTGTAGCATTCCGAGTTTCGGATCTGTCAAATTCACAGTGCGTCTAGCAGTAGCCATGGCAGGACTTGCAATGGCCTTTGCCACTATACCAGCTGTTCAGACTTCTGGTGGTGAAGCCCAACCTCATCACCTACGGCAACCCCGACGCCACTTAGCGCTTGATTTCCTGCACGGGTGTCGAGATATTGACCCTGAAAGCTACTTGCCCCTTGATAAGAGTCTCAACATATCCGTGCAGCACTCACTCCCTACCACGGAAACCCTCGCACGACACATTCAAAACTGCCATGACTCGGCTCGAGTGCTGGCAGCTTTCACCAATCATGATCTGCCCTGTGCGCTCCGGGGCCCCCCAACCGACAACAAGGTTACAAGACTACGATTGGTCTTGTCGCATGGCTACAAGCTCGTCATCGATGGTCATACTCAACTGACGGCCACCATAGAACGTTGGCACGATGCCTCGTCCCCATACTACCATGACGCTTTAAAGGATGCAGAAGCCGTGCGCGATAAGGCTAGAATGCCGTGGCATCAGATTGCTATCGTCTCACACCAACCGATTCCATACTGGACGGCTTATGGTGGTGCATGGAGAAGGCAAAATAGCGCTCAAATATGGCTTGATGAGGTCTCTAGCATTCTCGTGAATTATGAAGCCGATGGAGAGTCCCTCGTCGCTGATGGCCACCGCATTGAAAAGTTTGCGACTGAGCTTTTTACGCTGATGGTTTCTTTGGATAACGGCGCCCCCGGACCTTGGGGCCGGACGGATGCTTTGACGCTGAAGAAGTGGTATTTCCACAAGCTGGCAGAATTTGGTGAGGGGAAGTGGAAACGGGCAAGCTTCGAGGCGGAATGGGATGGCTTGGATTGTGGATTGGTCTGAAAGACATGTCTAGTAGGGTATGAAGGTAATGGTAAAATGTAATATCACATCATTTTCAAAGCCGCACAGGTATTGCAGCGCTCATTACAAGCCTCGCCTTCGCAAACGTGCTTGAGTTATTGTTAACACTGATAATGTTACAAGATCTCTACCTGTTTTCTGTGTGTCTGCACGCGCGTATCAGACGCTGTAGGGACGTTGTGAAGGCGAAGAATCGACATGAAGATTCGCTACATTGGAGGAGACCGAGATTCCGTAGCTGCTGGCGAGGTCCCGAGGAACCTACGCGGCCACTCGTTCCTCCACGCATTGGCATAGCTCTTCCAACCTCTTACTCTCCATCATTTTTGCACCGATCTGTTCCCCGACGGTTCGGATAAAGAAATGTTAGACTGCGGAGTGCACTAGCAGGGATTGTTTCCTTGCCTGAGGTTCTTTTGGCATCTGCGTGGTATCGTGTTAGGTCGAAGCAACGAGACGGTGCGATTGGTGGGTGTTTCCGCGCCGGATTGCCGAGCAAGAAGATAATCCTGCACCCGCCAAGAAAAGGGTCCAGCTATCGGATAACGCGCCGCCCGGAGGGTTGCCTGGACAATGCGCTTAGAGCTCCCTCGGACTTGAACCCGACATGACCCCCTCTTGCCTCTTGGTGGCCCATGCAGGATGCCCCTACCATTTTAGGGACGTCCTATCTATACTCTTCCAGCAAATTATTCGCTACAGGGCTGCCTTCCGAAAGTAGGGCTAGGGCTGCGACTAGCGCATGTGCGGGACTTTTGATACAGACCTCCGTAGACTTCTCTTCTTCTCCCACCACACGGCTAGGTACCTTCTCCATCAGACTCAATCATCAGCCACGATATCGTTTCCTCGAAATTAATCGAGTATTGTAAATCAGAGTCGAGGGAAACTTTGTCATTATTGACACTCAAATTTCGTGTGTTCAGGACTCTCCAAGGGCGGCTCGGCGGCCCGTACCGCATGCACGAGCTTGACCTCATTACGTTAGAATCAACTGCAGTATGACCCCATGTTTATGAACAGCTTCCTACCCACCGGGTGAACGATCCTCCGAGTCCCACTACAAATTCCAAAAATCCTTCACAACCTTCATCCATCATCATCATCACACCCCAAGCATACACGATTACAGCTGATCACATATTTCGCCATGGCTAATGGTATCAAGCAGCATTCGTTGAGTCGGCGTGCGAGAAGCCAGAGTCCTCAGATACATCCATCATCTCAGACAACTACGCCGTCTCGACGCGCGACGAGCCAGAGTCCTCGAACACATCTATTATCTCAGACCACCATACCGTCGAAGAGGACTGTAGTTCTCTATAACTTTCTAGTCTCATGTCACGGAAAGAACAGAGAAGCGGTAGAGCCTTGGACGGTGTTCAACTTGACGTTAAAAGAACATCAGTCACTGTGGTGGCTTCTAGAAAAAGAATCATCGCTATATAATTACGTCGTGGGCAAGCTTCGGTAAGCGAATAGATCCCTCTTATCTAGAGGGACAGACATTAATTGATATGGATACAAGTTTCGACTGGTCTCCAGATACGTCTACGTTTGTTGTCAGGATGCCAACAACTAAGCATGAGAGCTTCGTAGAAGCTGTCTCGACGGAAATCGTCTCGCAGCTAGCAAAGGCTGGTAATCAAGACAACGACGTCAAGGTCGTTACTGATCGAATCGAAAGCGAAGGATCCCCGTTAATCGACCTACTTTACTATGATACCGAACGAGCGAAATGTCCTAAACGAACACCAGACAAGTCGTTCGGCCCTGGAAACCAGTTTCCCTTGGTAGTGATCGAAGTCGCATATTCGCAGCAACAGAAAAAGTTACCCAGGATAGCCGATGAATACATTTGTGGCTCTAGCGGCAACATTAAAGTCGTGTTGGGGTTCGATATCGGGTACGATGATCAGTCCAAGAAGGCGACGACCTCAATCTGGCGACCTGGAACATCAGACGATGGAGATCTAATCACCGAAGAAGTTCGAAACGACGATGTAAGGCCTGCCTATCTGTTTTCAGTGGAAATTGCGCTACAACAATCTAGTAAATACTAATCAGTCTCGCATTTGACAGCCGTTTCGTACCAAGGAGGGAACCTTAGTCCCAGGTCTCGGATTCTCTCTTCGGGTCCGTGACCTTGTTCTCAGTACACAGCTGCCCGATCTACCCAGTCGGATTCATAACCAGACTGTTGTTCACGTTACCCCAGAGCAACTTGCCTCATTTCTCTACCGAGTGGAGACCACATACGAGCTCAATAAAATCAATCAAGGTGCACAAGAGCCGGACCGGAAAAAGAGGGTTCGTGAAGCGACACCAGAAGAAGAATTGAGCTCAAGGAAGGAGAGGAAGATCTCTAAGCAAGAGGTTGCCGAAGAGGAGAGCAATGAGGCGAGAGATCCAGATTGGAGCCCAGTTTAGGTGTGACTGTTCAGAACTGAACAGGTAGCTGTAATTACAGGCAGCCATCTGCATGGCAGTTGTGGTCCTTTCTGTTTGAAGTTGCGGTGACTGTTAATCCCAACCCGTTCGTTCTAGCGTGTTTGCCTCAGCCATTCACAGCTCCCTCTCCTCCCTCGCCCGTCCGGCTTCCTCTTTCATCAACCTCACTATCCCCTCCACCCCGACCCCCTCCCCTCCCCTCCAAATTCCCAGCCCCCGCTCCGCCCCCTCCCTCACCCTCCTCCACCCCGCCTCACTCATCCCCGCCTTCGCCGGCAAAACCAGCACCGCCTCCATCTGCGCCTCGAACCGCTGCACCGCGACCGCCCCGTGGCCCTGCACCAGATCCCCCGCGGCGACGCGCCCAAACCGCGCATCGAGCTCCAGCAACTCGCGTTCCGTGCGGGGGAGGAAGGGCCCGACTTTCCGGACGAAGGCGCCCGCGTGAGCGGCTGCGCGGTCGAGGGCGTCGAGGGTGCCGCGCTGGCGGGCGAGCCGGAGCGGATCGGAATCGCCCCACCTCCGCCCGAGGGAGTCGAGGGTCCGCGTGGCGTGGGACGGGTTGGCCGCCATGTCGCGATAGAGGAGTTGCAGGGTTTTCACCTTGCCGGTGGTGTGGGCTCGGGCGATCTGCAGGGCGGGCGCGAGGGCCTGGGAGAATGCGTCGGATTGGGTTCGGCCCGGATGGGACTGCAGCGCCTTGAGGTCTTGGGCGGACGGGCTGCGGAAGCGGGCGTATTGCCTATGGAGCTGCCGGTGCACCTGCAGGGTCGTCGGCGGGTGGGCATGCCACGGGAGGAAGAAGCCGTATCCGTGGAGGATGGAGGAGGCTTCCGGCAAGGGATTCAACACGCGCGCACCCAAGGGGCGAGGCGGGTGCTTGGGAATCGCCAGACAGGCGTTGAGATGGGCGCTGAAAATGATGTGGCGGGTTTGGATGTCTTCGACGAAGAAGTAGAGTTTGTGATGCCAGTCGAGGAAGGAGGGATGGAAAGCCTCGATCAGGATGATGACCTCCTTGATGACGGGAGCTATTTCCCGAAGTTCAGGCCGGGCCGAGGAAAGCGCGTACTGCTGTTGGAAGACGAGGTCGTCGAGACATTCTTGTAGCTGGGATGGCGCGGATAGAATCTCTGCAGGAAACTCGCTAGATGAGGAGGAGGCTCGCGAGGTGGATACCGAGTCGGTGAATGCTGCGGTATCGCAGACCTCTTGAGGCAGAAAGCCTCCAAAGATGATGAGCCATAGAAACGGGTATATGATAGCCGTCGATTGGAGGGCTGGGACGATCATGGTCCAGAACAAGCGACGGTACGCAAGAAGCCTGTTCATTCCGAAATGCTTTTCAGGATAGGAGGTGTAAGAAAGGACGAAGAAGGGAGGAAAGAGGAGAAGGAAAAAGGAAAAAGCGGGGAGCAAACACAGTGGACAAAGGCAGCGGGAGCATGCAGTAAGACTAGCAGGGGATTCAGCGTTTGGTTCACAGCATCAGCGTTCCTTTTTGGACGAGGACAAGGACTTCCCTATCGGAAATCGGAAATCGGAAATCAGAAAACAATCTTAGGCTCGTGAATAGCGATGCCATCTTGATATTAACATCAACACTTTTCGCCCGTCATCTCTCATCGGCGTCTGCCAAACGGAACAGAGCGTTTGAGAATCTCATCCTCATTGCGATTGAGCAACGTCTTATAGCCTGGAGGAAAGCTCCCGTTTTCCCCTCTCTTCTTCTTCTCCCTGTGCCACTGTTCATAATACCATAGTTGCAAAGCATAAAACACCCGCCATTCTTGACCGTAGTCGAGCGGATCCGGAAACCGTAAAGGCATCTCTGCTCTGACAATGGAGTCTTCAAACTCTTCCCATTGTTTGATCCTTTGATTGAATTCATCCACGGCAATACCATTTTTCAAATGCTCTAGACTGTAATCCTGTGCTGCCATACCAATGATTTCGTCTTTGGTGTAGGAAGGCGGCATCTTGAACATTCCGGCGGCGCGTCCAACCAAACCCTTGAAGCCAGAAACTGGAGGGTCCATGCCAAAGCTAGCATCACGATTGGCACCAACCCCATCGGCGGTAGCCTGGTCACTGCTTGGAGGTGATGGAACATTGCCCGGATGAGTCTCCACACTACCCACGCTTAGACCTACTTCGTCATCGGTAGGAACAGTGGAAGGGTTCCGCAGAGTCTGGGCGGTATGAGAGCTATCAGCAGCGGCCAAATCTGCAACAAACGGATCAACTTCCAAAACTGATAGTCTTCGTTCTGGGTCATTGCTATCGCCAGACAAATTGGCATTGACCGGTTGAGTTTCCGGACATGGTTGGAGAGTTGTGGTGTTGCCAGTGTTACCTTCGTCTGCAGCGGATAGGTCGCCTTCCGAAGTAGTGATATCTGGATGTTGAGTAGTGCCGGATCCTTCAACGCTAGTGTGCTTCAATTCTGAAAGTGGTTCAAGTGTATCCATGACCTGGTGAGGAGAGTCACTGGCGTTTCCGCTGTCTGCTATCTGTGCATCGCGTAGGGGCTGCATTCCGTTTCGAAGAGTGGTTGGTTTCTGAGCGCCTGCGACGGTAGCGATTGCTGAAGAATTCACTTCGGTCGAAGATATGAATGTTTCCGACGGAATCTGCTGCTCTTGTTGGGTTGATGTCCTCTCCTGGTTTTGATCTGATCTACTCTGTTGTTGTTGATTTGATGTACTCTCTTGTTGATTTGATGTACTCTCCTCTTGTTGGTGCGAAGTAGTCTCCTCCAATTGGTCCGTTGTACTCTTCCTCTCCTCCAATCCGATTGATTGCTTGTCGCTAGCTGTGGTTGGAGACTGCTTTGTCTCCGATCCCACATGCAGATTATGTTCTTGATCAAAGGTCCCGGAAGGCGGAACTGTATCCTGCAATCGCGATTCGGACGGCTGTACGGTTGTCAAATTTTGAAGATCCAGAAGCCTTCCAGTGCCCTGAGGTGCTCCTATCTCATCATCAAAATACAACTCGTATATATCGGTGAGGCCGGAGGGCGTCTCACTCCGAAGCTCAGGGGAAGCAGTTGAGAGGCTTGTCTGAGGAGCGCTGTGCCGTCGAAGTATGTGGCCGCCTCCTAAGAGTTGATTTCCCGGCTCTTGCCTTGGCCTCAGGTGCGAGTTAACGACTCTGGTGAGAATCTTCTGACGGGGAACTTACCGATGAGGCGGTACTTGCTCGTTAGCGGCTGGTTCTGTGGGCATCGGTGGCTGCCGAGCCGGGTTGGGACTCGAGATGAGAGACAGCTTTCTCCACAAGGATTTGGACATGAGAGCACCCATCAGTGATCTTGGCGCTGATCCAAGCATCTCTTCCAAGCACCATTCCAATGATGCAAATTTTGCAATCTTCTCAACACTAAAAAATGAATGTTAGTGACAAGATCTTAACCCTATATGATGACCGCTGTTAATCAGATCAAGAGGAAAAGGAGAAGGAAGAAGTTTGGATGAGATGTCTGGTGTTACAAAAACAAAAAAGTGAATGTTGGTGAGAGGGGACTTCTTGATGTCAGGGGAAAATCTGCAACTCACAACGGGTGTAAAGGGGAGAAGATGGACAAGACGTGTCTCGCCAAAGCCGCGACAATGGCACAATAGATTTGTGGACCGTCCCGCCACTCATGGTACTCTTGTGCGTTCATTGTTTCAAGTTTTCCAGTCACAGCGGCGAGGCGCCAAAGTATCGGTGGGGCAACGATGATCAAGCCAAGGAGGAAATCCCAAATAAAGGACCAAAACAAAAACCAAGATACTCGCCGAGACATAGTACATAGTACATAGTACATAGTACTCGTAGATGCGCTTTGAGCTTTGAGCTTTGAGCTTTAGAAAGCTTCGGGACTGTCAGATAGTGGTAGTGGTAGTGGTAGTGGTAGTGGTAGTGGTCGGGCTTCCTCTCGGCGAACAGCGGGGATTTCCGCAATACTCCGGGAAGTTCTCCAGGGTACTAATCGTGTCTACCCCCATTTGCGCCCTACCCCCATTTGCGCCCATTTTAAATCCGATAAATCCGACATAGAAAACTACCACTACCATGGCTACCACTACCATGGCTACCACTACCACTCTTTCAAATGGCCTACTACCATAGTCTATCATAATGGCTAATGCTACGGTATTATAGTCGCCGTCTATAGGCCTAGCATAGTAGATATCCTTACCCTAAACTTAGATATAGCCTGTTTTTATTCTAACGATATATATATCTAAGTAGTAATCGATATTTTATTTAAACCTTATAATATAATAAGATATCTATTAAAAATATTATAAATTATCTAATTAATAATTAGTCTCTTAGCGTATAACTATAAATTTAAATCTACTAAATATCTTAATAATTTCGAAAATAATAAAAAAATAATAACTTAATATTTAATTTCTTATAATCGTAAGAGAGTTTATATTATAAGTGTATAGTTTATTCTAATTCATAGTCTATATTCATTTATATATATTTGGAATTTACTAGGCCTCTATTAATATATTTACTCTTAAATAAACTTTTAAACTTCTTTTTTAATACTCTAGAACGTTATATAAAATGGGAATTACGATATATCTTATATAACGATCTTAATATCTAGTATTATAATATCGTAGAGCTTTAATTTTAAAGAGATTTAATAAAGAAATAAAGAAATAATAGCTATAAACGTATTTTACTATAAAATAATTATTTAATATTATATTTTTAAGCGAAGAAGAAATCGTAGAATAATACGTTCTAATTAGCTCGATTTAATTTCTCTTAAGTCGAATTAAGCCGTAATCTTTAATTCTTAAATTAATATTAAATAAGTTTCTTCTTAAGATATTATATCTACGAAATTATTATAAAATACTTAATAGTAATAGCAAGATCGAATAGTAACACAATATAACTTTTAAAGATCTTTATAAATCAAATAATAAGAAAAGCGTACTCGATAAGATTTACGTAAAGTAATTATTAAATAATAAGAGTCTAAGTAATCGATTTTTAAATATAAAAAAATAAGGCCTTAGAGTGCTTTCTAAAGACTTTGGATGAATTTAATTCGTTTAAAAATACGATATTCGAGGTTCTAGCGGTAGCCTATTAATATTATAAGCTAGGTATCTTCTATTATTTAAAATAGATATATATAAGCCTTCTATATATCTTCTTATAAGTCTTTCTATAAATCTTTCTATAAGCCTTTCTATAAGCCTTTCTATAAGCCTTCCTATAAGCCTTTCTATAAGTCTTTCTATAAGTCTTCTTAATCTAAAATAGATATATATATATAAGCCTCTCTATATTAATTAATCATCGAATAGATAATTTAGAAGACTAAGAAAAGAACTTATTATAATTTTATAGTTCTACTATAGTAAAAAAAAACTATATTCCTCTTATCTTCCCTTCGTTAATAGCTTTATTAATACCTTTATTAAAGACTTTAAAGTCTCTTAAAGAGATATTTAAAAAGAAATATCTAGAGATTATATTTAATAAGTATAATTAAACTCTTTTAGCTTATAAGAATAGCTTAGACTCTTATAAAAAGAAATCTAGAATTAAATTAATTACGTTATATTATAGAGTTATTCCTTCTACTATTAAATCGATATATCGTTATTACTAATACTTATTCTTAATAAAAAGTAGTTAAAGATTAATAACGATTAAGACTCTATAGAGAAGAAAGCTTTAAGAATATAGATTCTATAAATAATAAAGTAAGATTAATCTTTTAGAGTTGGTCTTATTTATTATATAGCTAGTAAAATACTAGTAGTAAAGTAAGATAATAAAGAGTTAGAGATAAATTAGATCCACGACTTTCTTAAATATTATTTAAATCTATAAAGTCGATTTAGTTAGCCTTTAAATAAAGAACGTGCTATAACTTATAATATAGAAAAGATTATTATAATAATTTTAGCTTATTAAATTAGTTATTTAAAAGTATAATATTTAGAAGAAAGATATATATAATATAAATAAGAAAAGATCTACTCTTAATACTGCTAGTAAAATAAGAGTTATATACTTTAAGTATAATATATATATATATATAGCTTAGAATAAGAGTAGAGAGTAGATAACTTTTATCGAATATATATTCGCGAATAAAAGACTTCTTTTATTATTTATTATCTTTAAAAATAAGCTTTAAATAAAAACTTAATTTAATATCTTAAAGAAAAAGAAATTAATAATTATATTAAGTAAAAATAAATAAATAAATAACATATTAAACTTAAAGTAGTTTATTAGATATATTTTATTAATTTCTATTTATATAATTAGCTTTTAACTTATTCCTTATAAATACTTTAAATTATAGACTCAAAAAATATTAAAAGAAAGATATCGCCTTCTAATATATAACGAGTATATATTATATATTAGTATTAAAGTTATATAGTTTTATATTAATAACGATATCGTTTTATTATATCTATTTATCTACTTTATATATATCCTTTAACTATTAAACATCGAGTTTTTTTAACCTTTAACGATTATATATCGAAAATATCTAATAAAAAATATTATACTTAAAAGTAATTACTTAATAAATAAAATAGACTTTATTTAATTTATTTAAATAATAAGAATAAATATTATAACGAAAAAGAATATTAGATATATATAATAGAAGAGTAAGCTATTTTCGAATTAGCTATAAGTTATTCTTAATAAATTAAAACTTAAGATATTAGAATTAAGATTTATTATATCTTTATCTTTAGAGATAATAATTATTATATTTAATAGTAACTCTCTATTTATATCTTTTATCTCGATAAATATAAAGTAAGTTAATTAGCTAATTTAATAAATTAAGACTAATAATCTTAATTTAATATTATTAGAAAAGCTTAAAAAAGTATATAATTTAGCGCTAATAAATAATATCTTACTTTATATTATTAACGAGGATCTTATTAAGATAGAGTAACGAAAAAAAGATAAGATTAAATATAGATATACGTATTAAGGCGAAGAATAACTTATAATTTTTAAGCTTATTTAGAAACAAATAGAAAACTTAATTAATAAGAAATTTAAGAAGTAATTTTAAAGTATATATTATCTCGAATTAGCTATTTTTAAAAATAACGAGAGATAGAAGTTTAGTTAAGAAAAAGGCTACTATATCTCTTATATTAAACTTAATAATATTACTAAATCTCGCTCTATTATCTTCGCTATTCGATAATCGTCGAGTCGAGATAACATTTTAGCTTCAAAAATCGCGTCTTTCAAGAACGCGACTTTTTTATATTCTTTCTTACTATTTTATTAAATATAATTTAACATAGCTAAAATTGCTATTCTATCTTAGTTTAATAAGAACGAACTATATAAGACTTAGAAATATTAGAAAAAAGAGGTTACGATCGAGATAAGGAAGGAAAAACTTAAGTAACGTAATATTCTTCTTCGATATATATCTATATTACCTGAGTATCAACTACTATAAATCGAGTATTATATACTTATTAGTTACTTTTTAAATAACTTTATAATTCTCTTATATCTAGTATTTAACCTTATATAAACTATTACTATCTAGAATATACTTTATAAAAATATAAATTTATATACTTCTCGACAGAGTCCTTTAGATCCTTACTGAAAACTCACCCGTATTCCGAAGCTAAAAATCTTTATCGCTATTACAATCTATATAGAAATCTATTACTTTTCTACTATTTATAATTATTGAAGAACTAATAATATTACTTCGATGTCTTCGATTCTTACTAGCGAAATAGCACGAGATCGCTATATACTTCTTCGAAGAATAATTCATTATTCAGATCCTAACGAAGAGGATTCTTTTACTCTTAAAAAGAGTAGATATCAGAAATCTATATAATATAAGAAGATACTTTTATTTACCGATGAGATATAAAGTAACTAAAAGAAATTACGTACTTTAAGTAATTATTATATAATTAATAAATATATAATTAAGAAGACGAGATATACTTATTATTCTATTATAGCTCTAAGTAAATTAATTAAGAAGAAATATAAGGTTTTTATAATTAGTAATAAGAGCTATCTCTATAACTATATATAATATTCGTTTAAATAAAACCTCGAGGATAGGCTTAAAGTTAAAGGTCTCGGAGATATAAGCGCTATAGTCTTTAAATTAGTTATTAATATACTATTCTCTAACTTTATCCTCTTTATAAATAACTATTTTATTAAATTAAAGCTTACTAGCAAGCTAAAGATCTTAAGAATTACTATATATAAAACTATAAAGTTAAATCAAATAAATCTTTTAGAATTACTTATAGAGATAAAATAGCGATTTGCTAAGAATATGCTATACGATATTCTTACTATAGTAGTTTAGAATAATATTCTTATAATAGTCTAGTAGAATAATAATCTTATTTTAGCCCTTACTACTATCTACGATATTAGAGAGATTAATAATACTATTATTAAAAAGAGAAAGCGTTCTAATAGAATAAGTATTAATAATTATATTATCTTACTTGCTTTTAAAGAGAATAGAAATAACGTCTAATAAAAGGATTTCGATATTTCGAAGATCTTTTTCTACTATAACAGGTATATGAGGGAGATTAATCGATTTAATATATTAATAACTATATATTCTTCTTATAGAGCTTATAATCGAATATAGATACCCTAATTTCACTGGAAATTAGATAGAAATCTTTCGAATACTTTCAAACTCTATAAATCTATAGGAATATTTCGTTAAGAGTATTAGACGTTTTTTAAATAGATAATAGTAGAATTACTTAAGAAAGATAGAGAAGATAAGCAATCTCGATAACCTCTTACTTTTCTTTCTACTCTATCGAAATTAGTATAAGACAATCATAAATAATAAGACTTAAAGACCGTTTAATAGTATTTTATATATCGTTTGAATCGTTAGAAGAAAGGATTTTAGAGGTTTAGTAAAGAAATAATTAATAATAGTAAGGGAGTACGAAAGATAAGAGGGGGATACGCTGTCTATAAAATCTCTTTATATAAGAAAGAAAATTATATAGAACGATTCCACTATAGAAAGAATTAAATGAAGTCTATTTAATAGATTACGATTATTTAATATAAACTATATAGTAGTTTTATAGTAGTAATATAAATAATAATACTAGAATTCTTAAATATTATCTTTCAACGGTTATCGGATAATAGCGAGCTTTATCGAAGACTTTATTATAGACTTTATCGTAGATTTTATCTTAATAATAATAGTAAGATAAAAGAGATAAAAGAGGTAGAAGAAGTAAAAGAGATAAAAGAGATGAAAGAGGTAAGAAAATAGTAGAAGAAGAGATAGTAGAAGAAGAGGTAGTAGAAGAAGAGGTAGGAGAAGAAGAGATAGTAGAAGAGATAGTAACGGTTTTTTTACGACATAATAGATCGATAAAGTCTAAAAAATAATAATTTAAACTCTTCGATATAGAAGCCTTAGAAGTAATAAAATATCATCATTATTATACTAGTTTGCTATATAAATTTAATAAGAGATAGATATTTAGATGTTGCGTCGAAATTATCGAATTTAATTTAGACGTAAATAGAGATAGAGCGTAAATGAGAGTAGATACGATTAATGTTATATCTCTATTTACGATATCTTAAATTCGATATTTTCAACGTAATATTAAAATATCTATCTTTTATCAAATTTGTATAGTAAACTAGTATGAATATGTGTTGGGGCGCGGGCTTTTCAGTAGTGAAAAGCTTGCTGAGTATTAGTTTTTAACTATTTTTAATTCTTAGAGAGATCTTCTAAAACCTCTTAAACCCTTTAAGAGCTCTTTAAAGACTCTTCGAAAGCTTATATCGAGAGACTATCGAAGGAAACTCGAAATTTAATTATTTTAATAATATTTAATTAATTTTAAATTTACTTTAATAATTTCTCGATAAAAACTCTCGAAAAGCTCTTAAAGAGCTTTAAAGAATTTAAAAGATTTTAAGAGATTTAATTCTAAGAATTAAAATACTTTTAAATATTAGCTTATATTAAGAAAAATATTAATAACGCGATTATAAGATTATATTAAATTTATATAAAAGTTATATTAAAATAAGACGCGGTCTTATAATAGTCTCGCTATTACTATTATATTCTTATTAGATCTCGCTATTATTAATAAGACTATTTATATAATAGAAACTCTTTACTCTCTTAAGATATATAGAATAAAAAGAAAACTCGCCGTCGTTAGAGCTAGGGATTTTTATAGAGAAGAAAACTTTATTAATAATATTATCTATATAGTGTAGTCTATATAATATCGCTATTTATTAAATAAAAATACGCTCTCTTATATTATTCTTTTAATCTATTATATTTAAAGTATTTATAAATAACTTTAATATTATTAACGCGATCTTCGAGAGTATTATAAGCGCGAGTTTACTATATTTAATTCTCTTTCGTAACTCTTTCTACTTATTAAGATTAATAGAGATTTTTTATTTAATAGAAGAATAATAGAAGATAGAGAGAGTAATAAATAATAGTAACGGCGATCTAGACGCGTTAAAGTATTTATCGCGACTTTACTTAATATTATTAAAGTTATTCTTATTCTTCTTCTATAATAAAGCTATATCGTCTTTTAAGAGAATCTCTAGCGAATAATATATTTTTAAGAGATTATAATAGATAAGATAAAATTATAAATAGTTTTAAAAAAATTAATAAGCGATAGTAAGTATTAGAATTAGTATAAATGCGATACTAGTATAGATAAAATAGATTAAGAATAATAAGACTATCGAACTATATAGATAGAAAGAAGATATAATATAATAGAAGATATCTTCGTTAAAACTCGCTAGTTATAGGATTAAGGGTTAAGTAATATATTAAGAATACGCTCGTAATAGTAAGATATAAAGAAGAAGAGTATAATAGATAAGAAGAACGACTAAATTACTATAGAAGGACTTTATTAATTTAACGAGTCGATTTAATTATTCTTCGATAATATTATTATAAAAGTAAGCTAAGATTTAAAAGTAATCGAGAATTAAGAGAGATATTATAATTTATTTAATATATCTAATTAGAGAAAGATCTTCTAAAATCTCTTTAACCCTTCGAGAACGCTTCGAGAGCTCTTCGAGAACTTCTATCGAAGAGACTTTTCTCGTAAACTCGATAGATAAATACTTTATTAAATTTCGTTTACGCTATATTATTTAAAAGCGTATAAATAATTCTATAACTCTATATATTTAGTTTATTATTATATTTTTAATAAAATAAAAGAAATTAAAAAAGATAGATTTAAGAATTTTAAAGTTTTTTCTAACTTTCTCTTTTAGATATACTTATATATATTCGCTTTTAAATTAAAAATAAAGAAATAAGATATATTCTAAATTAAAAATAATAAGATTTAATAATTTAATTAGTTACTAATATCTTAGCGTAGAAGCTATTTAGAATTTTAACTTTTAAGTATTAAGAAAGTAAGCTTTTTATTAATATTAATCTATTATTACTATTATAACTTCTATATCGAAGAGTTTAAATTATTATTTTTAGAACTTTATCGATCTACTATATCTTAAAAAAATCGTTATTATCTCTTCTTCTACTATTTTCTTACTTCTTTTATCTCTTTTATCTTATTATTATTACTATAATAAAGCGAGATTTAATAGTAATAATAGATATAATATAAGAGATATAGTAGTTTTTTTTCTTAATTAAACTTAAGTAAACTATATTCGAATTTAGAATAGAGATATCTACTATATTAAATCTATAAATAACGACTATAATATCTTAGTATTAACTATTATAATAGACTATAATAGTAGATTATTTAAATAAGTAATAGTAATAGCTATAATAGTAATAGCTATTTATATCGAATTTATCGAATTTAAGATAATATAAATAGAGATATAATATAAATAAAGATAGATATAATTAGCTTTAGTACTAGCCCTAGCTTAGTCTATAATTAAGATCTTTTAAATCTTACGATATTAGAATCGATAGAGAGTTAAAAGTTACGTAGATATCTCGTTATTAATAAATCGATTTAATAATTATAAGACTATATATAAATTCGATACTTAATTAAATCTTCTCGTAAATAGAGTTTAAAGTTCGTAAGAAGTTTAAATAGATATACTCTCGTATCTCGATATTAAATAAATCTTATACTTCTAATAATATAGACTTAAAGTAAAAAATAAAGTTATATATAAATACGATAGACGTAAGCGAGCGAGACGAAAGAATACTATAACTTCGAAAGAGAATACCTCGAATAAAGAGTTACATGCTAGTGAAAGATAGCTATATAAGCTATTATTAAATAAGATAACTTTCTATCTTTTAACTCTATTCTAAAACGAATCGAGTTAGATAGAATAACTAAGTGAGAAGTAATTATATATAGAAGAAGAGCTTATATAGAATAGAAAGTTTTCTAAGAATACGCTAGGCCTAAAGAAGAATAGTCGATATTATCTACTAAGTATTAAGATAAATTTCTAGCGTTATATTACGCTATACGTTCGCTATTCGTATACGTATAAAAAGAAGAGAAAATCGAGAGAAGTTAATACGCGTAAAGAATAAGTTTTTAAACTTGATATAGAATATTAAAATAATATAAAGTTACTTAATTTTATCGATCTCGTAATTTAATATAAATAAGATCGATAATATAAAACTTTAATAACTAGTAATTTCTCTTCTTACGTATTTTAAGAGTATCTAAGAGAAGTTATTAATATATATATCTAGCGTTAAGAAGACGACTATTAAATAATTAAGCTCTTAAATCTAAATTCTAGCCCGGCTCGATTTCTTCTCTCTCTTTTCTTTTAATTTTAACTCTTCTTCTCTTCTTCTTTCTCTCTTTCTTCTCTTCTCTTCGAGAGAAAAAAGATATAAAGTCTATCTATTATAAAAGAGCGAGTACGTTATACTTCGAATATATAATTATATAAATCGAAGATAATATTAAGATAATATTATTATTATTATTAGAATTAATATAAATATATGAAATAAGATAAGTAGATATCGAATAATTATATAAGTAGAAGGTATTAAATAATAATAGATAACTCTATTAAGATACGTTAAGCTTTAATAAATAATAGAACTAGATAATATATTAAGAGAGATAGAAAATACGCTTATAATATTATCTTCTCTCTCTTATAGAATTATACTTTTATAATTAATAGATAATAGAGTAATAGAAATAATATATATATACGCTTACTTAAAAATTAATAAAATAATAAAGAATTTTTAATATTCGAGATTCTTAATATAATAACATTTCTCGATAATAATATAAATAGCGAAAGCTTTTATCTTATTCTTTACGTTAATATTATTCTTAGCTAGAGAAATAATAAGTATAAAGATCTTAATTTAAAAGAAATTAATATAATAATAGACGAGTAGTAATTATAAATATTTTAGTAAATAATAAGTAAAGGCCTATAAATCAAATTTATGAAAGTAATTAATTTTTAAATCTAATTTCGAGATTAAATTCGACTCTCGAAGAGTGAAAATATTTTAATTTAAGATTTACTTAGAACTATAAAATCGAATCTTATAATTCTTAAATTATATAAAAGTATAGATTACGTTCTATAATTTTAAAAAAAGAGTTAAAGAATCTTATTAGAAATAAGAGAAGTTATATTAATAATAGATTTATAAAAAGCTAATTAACTTTAAATTAACTTAAATTTAATTATTAAGAAATTAATATTAATATCTATTAATCGTATAAGAATACGCTATACTTAATATAAACTATCTTAGCGCTAAGACTATCTTAATACGAATTCTTTTAACTTTTTTATCTATTTATCTATATATATATATATTATAAATTATTATTATCTACGAGTAAAGGCCTATAAATTAAATTCATAATTATTTTTTTAATTAGGGCTATCGAGTAAATAGGTAAGCGATTCTTAGTGAGCGAAATTTGGTAAGCGGGCTGTTCGGCTGTCGAGCGAACTTTGGTGAGCGATATTTGAATTCCTTGCGCTTTAATAATTATAAGACTAAATTTAAGAATTATTTTTTTATCTGAAAGCGCATATTTCGTTCTATAATTAAAAAAAAAATCTCAAAATTTTAATAGAAAATAAAAAGTCATTCTAAAATCAAGTAATGTATATCTATTTTTTAGTCAGGGCTATCCGGCTACATTTTTTGATGATTACGAACGCTAATTTATTTACCCACGATAACTTAGTCGATCTAATCAAAGGCGTAGTAACTCTAAATTTATAATTGGCTATATATATAAATTTAAGGTTTTCAAGCTTAGCTCTATCTTATTCTTTTATATATACTAATTTAAGTCTTTTTAATTACTTTAATCTTAATTAATTATCTAATTCTTATTATAGTAATCTTAAATTACTTAATCTTCTTATTTCTAAGTATATTATATATTCGAGACTCTTTAATATTTACTTACTTTAAAGTCTTTAAAGTCTTTTTAATCTTTATTTTCTTATATATAATAATTTTATTTCGAATCTAATAAGAGTAGATAATATCTCTCTTTTAAATTATTATATTAAACTCTACTTTATAAGTTATTTAAGTTATTATAATCTATTAAATAATATTTAATTCTCGCTTAATAAGAAGATTTAAAAGTATCTTCGCTTTTTTCTATAAATATATCTATTAAACGACTAATTAATTAAATATATATTTCGTAGTTTCTTTTTATATTATATAATTTAATAATAAGTATATAATATTAACTAGTCTTTAAGATCGAATATCTCTTACTCTAAAGTCTTATCTCTTAGCGAATTTCTTAGTAAAGAGTCTCTTCGCTAAAATCTAGCTAAATAATTTAAAATAATAGTAGAATTATAGAAAAAAAGGTTTATTTCTTATTATTTAGATATAATAATTAATCTAATAAAGATTCGATTATAAACTACTTAAAAATTAACTAAAAAGTCGAGTTTTAAATAATTATCGCTAGTTTAACGTATTACGATATTAATTATCTCGATATATTATTATTTAAATTTTTAAAAGATATTTATATTTAATAAATAGTATAAATATAAAGAATATAAAAGTAAATAGAATAGAATAATATTATTATTCTTTATATATTTAAATATTTCTCTAATAAGATAATTATTATAGTTATTAAATAGTAATAATCTATATATTCTTATATATCTTCTCTTTATAAAATAATTAAAATACTTAATTTAGACCTTATATAGATTATCGTTTATATATTTAATATTATTAATACTCTATAGAGTATCGAAATTAAGGCTCTCTTAAAATTAATTATTAAGATATTATTTTCTAATTTAAATTAGTATTAAGAAAAGCGTATAATCTAAGTTATTAATATACTCGATTAATATAATATACTCTCTATTATTTATATTTATTTAATAAAATAAAAATTCTCTTTCTTCTATAATAATATATTAACTTTTATTTATTTTAATTCGAAATTTAGTCTTATTAAAGTTATAGATATTCTTTATTTATACTTTAAACTCTTAATAAATACTTTAAAAACGTTAAAATCGATTCTAAATAGCTTCTAATTTATACGTATTCTTTTATTAAAATATTAAAAACTTTTATTTATATATTTTATATTAAGAATTACGCTTTAAAAATCGTATAAATTAATAATTACTTACGTACTTAATAAACTAAAGCGCTCGCGAAGTATAGAGTTTATAGCTCTTTTAAATATTAAACGACGATAAGATATTTCTAATTTATTAAGTCGTTATATATATTAATAAAGAGTTTATTCTTTATAATCTATAAGCGTATAAGAGTAATTATCTTTAAGAGAAATCTTATTATAACGATTTAGAAGTTAATCGTAGAATATATTAAATTTAATAGTTAATCGAGTAATTTTAAGCTTTATTTCGAGAGTAATAATAGCTAAAGCCTTTTAGATATATTTCTAAATAACGATATATAAGTTAGATATAATTATAGTTATAGTAGATAGATAAGAGATAAATAATTTAAATTATTAAAAAAATTAATATTAAGATAGTCTTAGCGTTAAGATAGTCTATATTAAGTATAGCGTATTCCCATACGATTATAGTTTATACTAATAATTTTATATTATTTTTATAATTTTATAATTTTATAATTTTTAATTAACTTTACGATTTTTAGATTTTTTAGCGAGAAAGATTTATAGATTCGAATCGAGAACGACGCGAAATCGTTTTAAAAATTATTAAAATTATTATTATTTGAATATTTAAGCTTATATTAAAGTATATTTTTAATAAAGTAAATAAGTTTTTAATAAGCGATATTTAAATTCTTTTTCTTAAAATATTTATAAAACTAAATCTAATAATTCTTTTTCTATTTAAAAGTCTATATTATATTAATATATATAATAGAATAAGATAGAGCTAAGTTTAAAAATCTTAAATTTATATATATAGCTAATTATAAATTTAAGTTCTCTACGCTTTTTAATTAGACTATCTAAGTTAGATCGCTAGCCCTTTCGTATTTTCTTATTAAAAATTTATATATAAAATTTTATACTCTAAAATAATTAGCTTTTTATAAATACTACGAGTAAAGGCGTATAAATTAAATTCATAGTCATTTTTTTAATTAGGGCCTGGTGGGCTATCGAGTAAATAGGTGAGCGATCTTTGGTAAGCGAACTTTGATGAGCGATATTTGAATTCCTTGCGCTTTAATGATTATAAGACAAATTCTTAAATTCTAAAAATTTCGAAAAGCCCAAATAGCGTTTCAAAATTTGAAAAAAAAAAAAATTTTAATAGAAAATAAAAAGTTATTACTATTATAAATAACGTATATCTATAATTTAATAAGGGAGACGGGGGGGCGAGATTTTGATAGTTGCGAACGCTAATTTATTTACCCGCGATAACTTAGCGAGTTTAACTAAAGGCGTAGTAACCCTAAATTAATAATTAGCTATATATACAATTTAGTTTTCTAGTTTAGCCTATTTATTCTATTATATATATTAATTACTTTTTATTTTAGTAAATTCTAGAGCTTAATATACGCTTTCTAACGATATAGAAATTATAAAGTTTAATCTACTATTAATAAATTAAATAAATATTTAAATATAATAGTTATATTAGACGCGTTCGAGATCGAATAATAATTCTTTTATCTATTTATATAATTATTCTTTTTTTTTTTTTTTACTAAGTTATTAATATAAATATATTCGTTTTTAATATTTCTTATCTAGAGATTACTTAATATCTAAGATATATATTTTCTTTTATTTATCTCTTAAAGTCTCTATTAATTTCTCTAGACTATCTCTAGATAGATTTATTATTACTAATAATCGAGACTATAAGAAAGCTTAATAGCTATCTATTATTTTTTATAAACGTATTAAAAAGTTAAAAAGAGTCTAAACGAATTTATAGCTATTATCTTTCTCTATATACTTCTCTTAAATTAGCGATACTTTATTAAATCGCTTAATTAATATAATCTATTCTATTAACTTAGTAATTTATTTTACTAAATTATTAGTTAATTACTTAGTTATTTACTTAATTAACTACTTAGCTAGCTATTTAATTAAATACTCTTTAAAATAAGAAGTAAGAGAAGAAATTATAATAGATAAATTAAAATATAAAGAATACTAGAAAGAATATTATAAAGAATACTACGAAGAGATTAAGTATTAATAAAATTATTATTATTAAGAATACGACTTAGCTCTCTAAAATCTTACATTATATACTCTTTATAGTTTTATATTAAATTATTACTTATAAGCGAAGAATACTATTATAATTTAACTTATTATTTTTATTATATTAATATAGTATATTATTATAATAACGTTAGAAGAGAAGAATTTATTATAATAATTATATTTAATTAAGTCTTTATAGAAGAAATATTCAATAATATATATTTAAATAAATTAAAATTATTCGATATCTATAGCTATTTTAATATTCGAAAGATTTTACTATAATAGAAGATATTATAAGATTTATACTACTAATTAATACTTTATCTTTATTTCTTTTTAATATTTTAATACTTCTTCTTATAAGAATATAGCCTTTCTCTATTTTTATAGATAATTATTATAAATTAATTCTTTATATTAGATATACCTTTCTAATTAAATCTTAGCGCGTCTCTCTTCGTATATATATATTTATAAACTATTAATATAGATAATAGAATAAGATAGAACTAAGCTTAAAAATCTTAAATTTATATATATAGTTAATTATAAATTTAAGTTCGTTACGCTCTTTAATTAGATCGGCTAAGTCAGCCTAATAGCCCTTCCGCGCCTCTCTTATTAAAAATTTATATATAGAAGTTTTATACTTTAAAGTACTTAGCTTACGATATATATAGTTACTTTATAATTTCTTAAATTATAAAACTCGCTTTACACTTTCTAACGCTGTAAAAATTATAAAGTTTAATTTACTATTAATGAAGCGAAGTAGTATTTAAATATAATTATACGAAACGCGTTCGAGACCGGATAATCCTTCTATCTATTTATATAATTATTATTCTTCTACCTCTCTATTAATTCTATTAATTCTATTAAGATAAATATATTTACTCTCGATACCCCTCACCTAAAGATTACTAAACGTCTAAGGTATATATACTTCTTTTTCTCGCCTCTTAAAGCCTCTATTAACGCTTTTAAATCGTCTTTCGACGAATTTATTATTACTAGTAATTAAGGCCGTAAGCGAGCTTAATAGCTATCTACTACTATTTATAAACGCGTTAAAAGACTCTTAAAAAGAGTCTAAACGAATATATTCTTCTCTATAGATTTCTCTTAAGCTAGCGATAATACCTTTTAACTTAATAATACTATCTCTTAAGACGCATCTTTCTTTTCTACCCGTTCTTTATTATTCTATTTTAAAGCCTCTTAACGCGTATTAGATTCTAAATAAGAAAGAGCTTTTAAATAAGAGGAAGACGCTATCGAAGACTCTTTATTGCGAGATCTATTAATAGATTTCTTTAATAACGACTCTTTCGATAGCTTACGTCCTTCTAGCCCACCTTTTAATCTACCTTTTAGTCTATCTTTTAACTCTTATTTAAGTTCTACTTAGTCTTTAATAAGGCTCGCTAGCTATATCGCGCGTTATTTATATATTATAGAGCCTATACGATATAATTTAGATTTTATAAACTAGATTTATAATAGCTACGGCGTGGTATTATAAAAAGATAAGATTATCGAATAGTACTACGATAGCGGAAAGACTAAAGTTAATATATCTAAAATAGATATCGATTAAAAAATAGACGATATAGAATAGAATTATAAGGGCGTCGAAACGAGTATAAATGATTTAATTAACCTTAGCGAGTATATTATTAATTAAATCCTTTATTCTTTAACGCTAGAGACCTTAAATTTTATTAATAATTATAAAGAATTCCGCCGCTATAGCGTTTAGTATAATAATATAATCTCTATAATCTTTTAATAGATTACTATTAATTATTTAGTCGTCTTCTATATATATAAAATTTAAAGAGCGATTACTACTTATATATCTACCCTAACGTCTTTAGAGAGTAAAAAATCGGGTTTTAATTAAATCTATATTATAAATAGTATTTAAGATTAGTTTATAATACGATATAACTTTCTCCCGGTCGCGTTTTCTATATTGACTTTACTAGATATAGTTACTATAAATATATTAATTAGACGCTTTATCGTAAAATAGCTGAAATTCTTAGAAGTATTAATTCGTATATCACTGCCCTTAAATCGATATTTAAAAAGCTAAAAGTCGATTTAAGTGTATAAGGCTATAAGCTACTTTATAAGAACTTATAATATTATAATTCGCGTACTTATAATCGTTCTACTTTAAATAAGATCGCTATCGCTTAAGAGAGTAATATAGATAATTTATTAGACTTATCTAAGGCTAAGAATATCTTAATAGAGACTTAAAGTAATAAGAGATTTAGTGTTTCATATTAGTATCTAGTCTATATACTCTTACGCTATTCTATTATCTTTCTATTTGGCGAATAGTTATAATATAATAATATACTTAATATAGGCGTTATATTAAGTGAGAGTCTTTTTATCTATCGACGTAGTAATAATGAAATCGCTTTATAAGTTAATAGAAATATTAATTAAGATAGCTTTATATAAACTATTAACTAAGATAGCTCTATATAAGTAACGCTTATCTTATATTATAGATCTATATTATTTATTCCTTCTATTCTATCGATTATTAACTTTTTATAGATATATAATATAGAATTATCTTAGTAAGTTTAATCGTCTTCTTTACTACGATAGATTACTATAGTATTTTATCTACGATATCTATATAACTATCGAAAGTAATAAACTCTATTAACTAAAGATAAATTAGAAGATTATTCGAGTCGATATCTATTAAGTAGTTATTGATACTTATATCGATAGAGTTATTATAGATAATTAGACTAGTAAATAACGTATTATCCTTTCTTTCTTCTATTAAGAAGATTTATAATTTATGAAATAACTCTACTAGAATATTATTATTCTATCTATTAAGTTTAGTCGATTAAATCTCTTTACGACTTTTATTTATAATTTAAAATAAATTAAGATTATCGAAAATCTTCTACTCGGCGAACGCGCTATTAATCGGCTTAATCTAATTACTAGAGTATTTAGATTAAAGCTAAAGACTCTTATAAACGATATTCTAAAGGGAAAGATATTAGATATACTTTTATTCTTTTTACCCCCTATTATAGTATAATAACTTTTTCTTATTTTATTTAATAGAGTAATCTTTTAAACGATATATTAGTTAGATAATTAGTATAGATTATAGTCTCTAAGAGTACTTCTAGTATAATTCAATTTACTATACGCCGTAATTCCTATTAATTAGCCCTACGATACCGTTTAAAAAATTTCTTTATCTCTATAAGGGCGAAGTACGATTAATTGAAATATCGATTAACTCTAATTCTAACTGACTTTACGGGCAATAAATCGAGTTCTCGCCTATACCTATACTATAGAATTTTAAAAACGAGGTTTATCGTATTCTTATATTCTTATTATATTATATTTTAAAGATTAATTCTTTAGCGTCGTTAAGATCGATATCGTTATTAATATTAAGATCTCTAATTAAAATTTATTTTCTAATCTCTATATAATCGTTATTAGATATATACTTTATAGAAATTATAGCTAATATACTATTAGTAGAATAGATATTATCCCGCCTTATTAAAATTTAGATAAAAACGTATATAGTAAACGATTTTCGAAGGACTTTAGCGATTATATCGTCTTTAAATTAAACTTCGAGTATCTTATATATTATCGACGTAGATCTACTAAGATATTAAATAATAAATTTAAGTAGAATTACTAAGTAATATTTTATAGTCTTTATTTATTAGCTAAGTATAACGCTTATATTAATATAGAGATTTACGCTAATATTAAAGTTTATAAATATATCTTTAAGTATATTTATAAGGGTAGCGATTAAGCTAATCTTTAAATAGAGTATAAGGGCGATATAGATTAGAACGATATAGGCCTAGACTAGATAAATAAGATTTAAGAGTATTAAGATATACGATAAATAGACTCTACGAAAGTTTATTAAAGGATTTTTGACTTTAAATTATATAATTATAATTCTTCTATCGAACGATTATCTATTTATCTTTCGAATTAATAGGGTATAATATTTAATAACGATAATAATCTATTTTATATAGTCGATATAGAATATAAATATTAAATTAAACTAATAGTCTTCTTTTAACTAAATAAATAACGTAGATAGCGAAGATAAGTAGAAGATCTCTTTTATATCGATCTATCGATGTAATATATCTGAAAAAAGAATAAGTAAGATATATTTAAATAAAGTTCACGTTAGAGGCGTAGGGGTATTATTAAAAGAATATATTATATTAATTCGAACGCTAAGAAGCTCTTCTATCTACGATATCTTCTTCTAAATATATTAAACTCTATATTCTTCGAAGACTTACGCACGGTAGACGATAATATCTTTTCTTTTTATTATAATATCTATATAGCGAGAGGCTTACTTTACGATAACGCTGAATGAAATTAAGTATTAAATAAAGTAGCGGCCTAATAGAGAGAATACGTCTTACGAAGTTTCTTCGTAATAATTCTATTATAATATAAGCTCGATAACCCTCTAGATCTATAAAATAATTATAAATTAAGATATATAGATAATTTCTTCTTTATTAGATAGAAATACTTCAAGCGTAGCATAATTAGCTTACCGCGCTAATAGTGATATTGAAATATTACGACTTTTTTTAATATAGTATTTCTTTTTTTATACACTAAAACTTTTCGCGCTAGATATATTTTTCCTTAGTAATTTCTTTTACGAGTTGAAGTGCTTTAAGCTATAGAATAAGAAGACTTCCGCGCTACTTAACGTCTAAAAAATAATAAAAGTAGTAAAGAAATAATCGTATCTAGGAATCCTAGTATCGTATCTTTCTTTATAAGAGGTATTAAGAACGATAGTAGCTCTTTATACTTACGCTATAGCGATATCGCTAGTCGAGATATAGACGTATATAGAGAGTCTAGCTAGAAGGAAATTAATATAGTATAGCGAAAATTGTATTTATAAGCGTAGGGGTAAATAATAGTAATTTTTAAATTCGTATTTAAGCGGATAAGATATTAATAAAATAATATAATATAATTAATTAAGGGCTCTCGAATCGAATCGAGCTATAGATATTAAAAACTCTAATTTAATATTAAATAACTTTAATATAGTCTTTTCTATAATATATTATTTAGCTAATATTAATTATATTTTATAACGATAATAGTATAATCTATATATATACTAATATAACTTTAAAAGATCTTTAGAGTTATATTAGTAAGAGGGGCTTACGTAAAAGATTATATATAAGATAATTCCCGATTAATATAGATCTAAGAGATTGATTCTCGGGTTTAGAAAAAATAAGGCTATTATAAAGATATCGAATAGTTTTAATTCGACTAAAAATGAGATATTCTCTATTATTTTATAAGTTAACTCTTTATAAATAAGGCTCTTCGAGATATTATTTATAAAAATCGTCTACTAAATCTTAGTAATTTTCGAATTTATCGTTATTTATATTATATTAGATAAAATTATTATCGAGATCTTTTTATTTAACTTTATACTTAAGATAGCTATAGATTAATTTAAAGCTAAGTATTTCTTTAATAATTTATTTAATTTAACTATTAATAGTAATATATTTCGATAAAGAGTTTATCTATTCTAGTAATAAATTATTTATTATGAGACTTAAGAGATTAGAGTAAAAGACGTTATAGATTCTTATACTTAGTAAAAGTTTTAGATGATATAAGATTTTTATAAGATCTATAATTTTAAATAGATTGAGTCTCTTATAGTTTAGTTTGCGAGAAAGGCGATTAAAGATAATATTCTTACTATTTAGAAAGACCTTATCGCTTATTTAAAAAGTAATCTTTTATTAATACTTATTAAATTATATAACTATAGCCTTCTAAGCGTAATCTATATTACTTTAAATATATTTAAAAATTTATTCTATATAGTTTATGATATTCTTCGCTTAAGTAGTATTAAGACGTTTACGTGTAATCTTATAGTCGATAATATTCGAGTTAAAAGTTATTTAAGAATAGAATTTTTTATTTATAAGAAAAGATAGAATATTAATAGTCGATAAGATAGTATTATTATCGGCGAACTCGATAATAGATAGCTATTTTATCTAGTCGTTCTATATATAATTATAGTATATTCGAAGATAACGCTCTATATTCTAATTCGCTCGTTTAATCTATTTATCGATTTTAAGATAAAAGACTATTAATAGCTTAATTATAATATCTAATCTCTTATAAAAAGACTTTTATATAATAGCTATAAATTAAAAATCTTAATTTAATATTATTAAGATTAATAGATTATATAAGCGAAATACTTTTTTAAGTAGTAAGTTAATTATCTTCTTAGCGATAGTATTTTTATTAATATCGAAATAGACTATATAGTAACGTTTCTTAATAAATTAATTAATTATTATTTAAATAGCGTTATAGTTATTAGATATAGATAAGTCTATAACGAAGTTAATTAATATATCTTATTATTATTTTTATAAAATTAATAGAGACTATAGTAAATTATACTCTCGATCGCGAGATATTTTAGTTTTTTAATAAATATAGTAATTCTAAACGTAGATAATTATAATAGTTCTTATATCTTATTAATAGTATTTTCTTTTAAGTAGCTTATAAGTATATATTACTTCGAGATATTTATAGAATAATTAATTATATATCTCTCGAATAATATTAATATATATATTATTAAATATCTATAAATAGTTCTAATAATAAAGTACTTTATCTTATACGAAGTATTTACTAAGAGTAATTTCTTAAAACTTTTCCTTATTTTTAATAATAGTCTTACGAATTTCTATATAATACTTATCTTTTTTATTAGTTCTTACTATCTTATAATAAATAAGATCGTTAATTATATATATATCGATATATTCGCTATTTAATTCTAATTAATTAAAAATAAGAATTATTTAATACTATTAACGTAATTATTTATTCTTAAAATCGATTAATTTATATTTAACTATTTATATAAGTATATTCGCCTTAATATTCTAAGGTTCTAATTAATAGATAATCTTTATATTAAATTCGAATAGTATATCTAAATAGCGGGCCTAATAACGGCTAAGGTCTCTTTCTTCGATAAAGTATATTAAGTCTTTATAGTCTATAAAGATCTTAATAAAGATATTAATATATTTTAATTTAGAATATTAATATTTTAAATAGCGAATAATAGCTAGTAACTTCTTATTATAGATTTAATAGTTATATTCGATTAAAGTAAGATTTTTATTATAGAAGATTATCGAGTAAAGTATTTTCTTATTATTATATTAGAAAAGAATATCTTCGTTAATATAATCGAAAGAGTTAATCTTTAGAACGGCTTTCTTTATTTTATCGAAATAATATAGAATTAAAACTTTTATAATAGCGACTTTTAGAAAATAGAAGGTCTCTTAATATATTAGAAACTAATTAAATATAATCTTTTTTACGATAAGTTTTATTATAGATTTAATTATTTTAGAGAAGTCTCTAATAAACTATTGATAAAAATTGTAAAATCTAATAAAGGTCTATATCTCTTTAAGGTTAATAGATATGATCTACTCGATAATAGTCTAAATTTTGATAGAGTTTATTTATAATTTATCTATAGATATTAGTAAGCTTAAAAATTTGATTTTCTAGATATGGAATTCGCACTTAAGATTATTTACCTGAAGGTTAATATCTCTTAATTTCTAAAGAATTTATTTAATATATTAAATATGTTTCTTTTTTATCTTACTATAAATAAGTATATTATCGAGATAAATCTAATAGAAGTTATTTAGATATTCGAATAGAATATTATTTATATATTATTAATATATAATTAGATTATTAATTAGATCGAAGGGGAGGATTTAATATTTATATACTTTTAGGGAGATAATAAAAGTAGTAAAATTCTTATTATTGGGATATATACGTAGTTTATTAAACGCGGCTATAATATCTAATTAAGTAAGATATTTATATTCCTAAATCCTTATTAAAATCTTATCTATTAATGAAATTGAATATTAGTTTCTTTTAATAATAGCGTTTAGCTTTCGATAATTTATATAAAAATATAATTTTTTATTTAGCTTTTTAATGAATAAAATAAATAAGGCGAATAGTATATAGCTTAGTATTATAAATCTCTTCTTTAGATATTCGTTTAGATACTTCTTTATTTATTCTAGTTTATATTTTAATATTAAATAAATTCTATTTTTTAAAAATTTCGTTTTATCGAAGTTATCGTTAAATTCTAGTTTATAATTATAAGAACGATATAGGGGAAGTACGTTTATCTTAGTTCTATTAAAAATATTAAGGTAATTATAATACTCCGCAGATAGCTTATATTTTACCTTCTTAGAATTAATCTTATTAATATTATTAATTTAAATAGAATAATTAAAATCGTAATATCTTTTATATTTCTTTTCTAAGTTATAAAGATAGGGTTTATTAATTAATATATAGAAATTGTAAGATATTTAATTAATAGAAAGTATATATAATATTAGCGAGTTATTATAGATCTTATTTATCGTTAATATAAATAGCTTATTACCTTTTTCACGGGCTAATTAATAGTAGATCGCTATATTAATCTCGGCGATATTAATAAACTTAGACTTTTTATTATTCTCGTCTTTATTTAATAAGAAGATATTTGAATTAGCCTTATTATTATAAGTAGATAGAGAAGACTTTATCGTTTTAGTATAATAGATGAAGAAATAAATAGTATAAATAATCGAAGCTTCGGAGTTAATAGGAAGGGGAGGTCGTTTATTATTAATATTTAATTATTATTATAATTATATCGATTAAATAGAAAGAGTATCTTATCTTATAACATATTAAGAACTATCTCGTATTTATTTATTTAAGATTTTTCTACTATTATATTATATTTTAATAGTATAATTAATATTAGATATATTTCTTCTTAATAGTCTTTTATTATTATTATAGAAAGTAAGTAGTATATAATTAATCGTTTTATAATCTGGCCGTTAAAATCTCTTAGCGATTTAGATCGTAATAGTGAGAGTGATTTTAGATATAAGACTTTATATATCGCTAGAACTAAGAACTCGTTTATGATTATATAAGTCTCGATATATTTATTATCTATAAGAGAGTTCTTAAGTAAGTAGATTCTTTCTTATAAAGAAAGTATAACTTATATATGAAAAGAACGACGTGTTAGAGCGTTATTGGAAGTATTTATTAGATATATTTTATAAGTACCTCTTATCTTAACTTTAAAAGAGGCTATTTATTTCTTAAATTCGAAAAAGAATTATTACTACCCGTAATATCGACGTTATCGATTTCGAATTCTTTATCTATTTTTATCGCGTAAAGTTATACTTCCTCGAAAGCTTTTTTATCGATCTCGATTTAAGTAGTTATTATATAATTCTTTTAATAGTAGCCTTTCTTATCGTAGTTATAGTATATTAGTTCCCTTAATTTTAAATTAATCTTAATATTTAGAGGCGTAGTAATTATAATCTTAGTAATAGATATAAGATATATATTAATTATAATTCATATTATAATTAATTTAATAATAGTCTTTATAAACTCTATATCTTTATATCTAATATAATATAAGTTATTTAATTTTCGAAGGTACTTTTTTATAGTCTTTAAGGTGATAAACCCCTTTATAATATTCTATAACTCTCTTAGATTACTTCTTAATTTATTTAGAAGATAATACTCTATTATAACGATTTTATTAAGATTAAAGATAATATCTAGTCGAATAAAGTCTAAATAGAAGTTAATAAAGAGTCGGGTTTTTTATTATAGAGTATATATATTATATAATATATTATTACGTTAATTTAAGTTTTTATAGATATTAATTAACTCGTTTATAATCTTAGTAAAAGATTAATATAGATTAGTAAAGTTTCGAAGTTTTTTATATATTATATATTATATAGTCTTACCACCGAGTTATAAAACTATATAAACTATTTTAAAGTTCTCGATAAGATAATAATCGCTATTAATCTTAAATTTCTATTTTATTTTAAAGAATTAATCGTCTTAGATAGAGTCGCTATCGTCGATAAATAGAGGTAAATCTAAGATCTTAATTAATTTCTCTTTTAAATATCTAGGCGTACGTTTTTCCTCGATCGATAATAGTCGTAAGTCTTTTATTAATTATATCTTAAGGTTATTAACTTTCCGCTATATAAAAATTATATTCTTTTAAAAGTCTCGAGCTAGTTAATTTATCTTCTCGATTATTCTATAAATCTAATATAAATTATTTATAATTAGATTCTTTTCTATTACGGCGATATAATATCGAGTAATAATCTTTTAGAAATTATCTCGCTTCTAATGAATTTCATTTAATATAGTTATGAATTCGTTAGATTAATACTTAACTTAATATTATAGTTATTAATTATTAATAATATTCTAAGATATATCTACTAAGTCTACCTCGTTAAAAGTATTATCTAATAGAACTAATACTCGTCAAAACTTGATTTACTCTAGTAAGATCTTGATTTAATTTATTTTTTCGATATTAGACTTTACTATAGAAAAGAAGAAAGGAAGATTTAAAATAAAGTGGAGAGGAGTTTAAATACTCTGAAAGAATAGGTGTTGAGAGTATTAGATATATTAGAGAATAGTAAAGTTTCTCTAAGACGCGTCGAAATTATTCGATGTTGAGAATAAAAATTTTTTACTATAAAGCTTAAGATAAGGTTGTTTTCTTACGGGGGTTTAATATACTTATTTCTTAATTATTTAAAACGTTAAGAAGACTATAAGTGCTTTAAATAGTAGTTTTTCAAGTGCACTTACTTCGCTTAAAGGGTCTCTTATCTTATAGAGAAGTTATATACGAGAAAGCTTATAAATAATATTTAAATGATATTTTATTAGTGTTAACTATTTCTTTTAATTCGCTAGTTATACGAATAGTTTAATATCTTATTTATCTCTTAATTATTATTTATCGAGTTTAATTCGCTTTAAAATCGAATTATTTATTTAATAGATTTATTTAAAGATATAATAGCTTAACTTAATTTCTTATTAAAGTCTTTATTAGCGCGTTTCTTTAAATTTATTCGCTAATATAAATGAAATAAGTAAGTTAATCTTAGTTATAGTATTAGAACTAGTATAGATATAATATTAATATAGATATATTAGATAAGATAACTAAGATATCGAATTATATAGATAAAAAGAAGATATAATATAATAGGGAATATCTTCGTTAAGGCTCGCTAGCTATAGGACTAAGAGATATATTAAGAGTACGCTCGTAATAAGTATTATACTCTCTCTCTATTAAACAATACGTAATATAAATAAGCCGTCGTCGAAGACTTCTATCTTTATTTGATTTAAATTCGATTAGAGGAAAATAATATTAGCTCTATAAAGGATATTAGCCTTATTATCGACTTTAATTTACTCGCGATCTAGCGAGACTATAAATAGTATTATATTAATAGTTAAAATCGACTTTTATACGAAGTATATAGCTATCAAACTAATACCTAAGATCAAATATAGACGAGTTTTAATAATAATCAAATCACTACAGCTAACGCTATTTAGAACGCGGTCTCTCATTCTAATAACTAACTCTTCTTTCTTAATAGCTATAAAGGTATTAATAAGATTATACTTTAGAATATTATATTGCGAAGAGTATAAAATAACTTTAAGATAGCTATTGCTATGGTTTTATCTAATATCGCCTTTATTCTTCTTTAAGATAGCTTTATCGCTTATTCTCGCTTTAAGATTTCTCTTAATACTACTATTTAGTCTAATTACGATATATCGATAAGATCTAATTTAGCTCAATTATTGGAGGCGACCGAGCTTATTTTCTAGGACGAGGTCTCTATATAAAACCGCTACGATATCGAGACCGTCAATCGTATATTCCAAGATATTTAAAAGAACCTTACTTCTTTTGATAGCATAGTCATATACTTCTACGATAACTTTTATTAAATTCTTCTAGTTATTATAAATACTAAGTTAGATCGTATCGCTCGAACTACGTTAAGGGCGTCTTATCTTTAAAATTATATTTAAATTCTTAGACTAATAGAAAATATAAGGTTTCGAAATCTTAATCTTACTAATTAAGGTCGAATTAATATAAAGGAATTTACTTAAAGGCTATTAGATATAGATAATAATATCTTAATAAGCTTCGAAGAATAAGAAGCGGTTGATTAGTCTATCGAATAGTTATTAAACGACTTTATTATTTAGCTAATTAATATTATTTATAGTAATTTTAGCTTATATTGAATAGCTAATTTCTATACGTCTAAGGCGATTCTTTATATTCTTAATAAGAATGTCATTCGGTTTAATAATTAAGTTCTTAATAAATTCCCTAGAGTTAAGATCGTTTATAATAGTAGAAATTAAGTCGTTAATAAGGAAGATAGCTTCCTCCTACCTACTAAAATAATGAATGCCTTTGAACCAGCCTCGCTTTCACCTTATTACTTAAAGTTAAAATAGAATTATATAATAATACTGCTGAGGAATTTAAAGTAGCGTATAAGTCTATATAATGAAATATATTTATAAATTAAGTATATTAAGTCTAAGATACTCGATTATCGTATTCTTAAAGGCGAATATAACGGTGAATGATACTATATACTATGTATTTCTCTAGCTCCGCCTAATTTAAATAATCTATATATTTTCTTTCGACGTATTTAATTCTTAATTTAATTAATCTTTAGTATAATGATTAATAAGGCTTAGAGCTAGTTATTATAGTAGATCGATCTATATTTATATCTCGAGATCTTTATTTATAATTAACTATATATTACTCTAAGCCGAGTTACTAGTAAGGCTAGCCTATTAATTATAGCCCTAGACGATCTATTAAGAAGATAACTCACTCGGCCGGCGAGGTGTATTAAGAATAAGGTTATTAAGTAGATGCTTCTTTTTTAAGTAAGGACGTGATTGGTTAGCGATCTGTAGTGATAGAAGTAGATTATTTATTATATAGAAAGTAAGTAGAGTTCGATTTAACTTAGAATTAAGGCTTTTATTTTCTTTATTAATTTTATAATAGTAAAAGTAGATTAAAAACGCACAGCAAGCGATTAGAGTTCGATTTGACTTAGGGCTAGGGCTAAAATTCCATTTAACTTAGAAAAATTCAACTCTATTTGACTTAGAAAAATGAAAAATTCAACTCTATGAATTTAATTTATAGGCCTTTACTTATATAGATTAATAAAATAACTTTATATTATATTAATATTATATAATATTTAAAACTATTTCTTAATAATAATTCTAATTAAAAAATAGATTATAAGTTTAATTTATAGGCCTAAACTTATTCTTTAATTTAAAAAAAGATTTAAAAGTTTAATAGAAAATAAAAATATTATTCTAAAATTAAATAACATATATTTTTTTTCTTATTAGAGCTATTAAGCGAACTTTAATAAATAAACTTTAATAAACGATATTTAAAATCTTTATTATTTAGTAACTATAAGATCGAAGTTAGTAACTTTTTTATTTTTAAAAAGCGTAAGTTATAAGCTTTAATTTAAAAAAAAATCTAAAAGTTATTAAGAGATTTAAAGTAAGATAAGGGATTTTTTAACAATTATAAATACTAATTTTATTTATTTATAATAATTTAATCGATCTAATTAAAGAGCGTAGTTCTAATAAATTTATAATTAGTTATATATATAAATTTAAGATTTTTTAATTTAACTTTATCTTACTCTTTTATATATATTAATAATAATCTTTAAATTAATATTTTAGCGTAAAAAAGAATATTAATAAAATAAAATAAAATAATTAATTAATTAAAAAGTTTTAAATAAGTTAAGTTACTAATATTAAACTCTAATTTAATATTAAATTATATTAATATAGATCTCTTTATAGTAAGTTATTTAATCGATAATAATTATACTTAATAACGTTAATAGTAAGATCTATATATAATCTAATATAATCTCGAAACCTATTAAAAGCTATATTAATAAGAGAAGCTAGTTTATTAAATTTAATATAAAATCGTTATTAGTATATATAATAGAATAAGATAGAGTTAAATTAAAAAATCTTAAATTTATATATATAATTAATTATAGATTTAAATTCGCTACGCTTTTTAATTAGATATTATAAATATTTAGATTAGCGTTTATAACTATTAAAATCTATTATTCTACGTTTAATCCTTTAATAACTTTACTATTTTCTATTAAAATTTTAATTTTTTTTTAAATATAGAATATAGATTACGTATCTTAATAAGTTAAAAAATTTAAAAATTTAATTCTATAATTATTAAACGATAAGTAATTTAAATATTACTTATTAAAGTTCGCTCGATAGCCTTAATCGAATTATTAAGAAAAATAAGTATATTATTTAAATTTAAAATAGCTTTTTTATTTTTTATTAAAATCTTTTATTTTTTTTTAAAATTATAGTCTATATCTTACGCTTTTAAAAATTTAGAAAATTAAAAAATTTAGTTTTATAAGTCTTTAAAGGCATAGAACTTAAATATCGCTTATTAAAGATCGCTTATTAAATATACTCGACAGCTCTAATTTAAAAAGAATGATTATAAATTTAATTTATAGAACTTTACTCGTAAAGTAATATAAATTTAAAAAATCGATTTATAAATATTAGCGTATAAAGAAAACTTTGAAATACTTAATACTAAGAAAATTATATATATACTATTAAAAGTAGTATTAAATAGATGAATCTTCTCTTATATCGTATTCTTTTATCTTTCTTATTATATTTAAAGCTTTTATATATCTCGCTTAGCTAATTCCTATTATTTCGAAATACCTCTTATAATAATCGATAGAAGGGGCTTATCTCCGCCTATTCGATCTAAAATTATTCGTTTATTACTACTATATTAAAGACCTAATACTATCGCTAGAACGTCTTACGATATATCGTAAGAAGAAGTCGATATAATCGTTTTTCGAGGAAGTATTTTAAGTATAATACTATAGAAGACTATATCTTTAAGACGAATATAAAAAAGTTAAATAGAACTTTTAATAAGTGCGATATTTAGATAGATTTTAAAGATTAAACTATATTTACTACTACTACTACTACTCTAGAGTTATTAAAATCTTTATCTATCGCTATTAAAACTTAAATATCTTTAAATCTATCTTAAAGCCTCTAGTTAAAGTATTAGAAATCTTTAATTATATAATAATACGATATATAGTAGATATAGAATTCTTTATTACTTTTAGATACTTAATTATTCATATATTTATATTAGCGATACGTTTTATGTTAGGAACAGTCCCACGGGGGCCCTACGAGGCCTCTGCGGGCAGGTATTTAGGTCCAAATAGGGGTGTCTCACTGTCAAGCGCAGACACCCCGGAACCGCTTTTAGCTGAGTTGCTAACAATAGTGTCTGCGCTTTGTTTCGGGTCGGTAGCCTAAAGAATCTGGCTAGCCACCCCGGAGCGACACTAGCCATAGCCGAGGGTGACACGCTTAGTCATTGAAAACTGAGGGTCGGGGGTTCGAGGACGCTTGGATCCCCCTTCAAAATCAGAAACATGTTTTTCAGAGGGTCGCTCGGGTAATAGTCACGCCGAAGGCGGGCCCCGAAGCCGAATATTTTCGGGCAGGACGCCCTATTCCAATGAGGACATTATTTTCGGGCAGAACAGCCCTATTCCATTGAGGACATTTCGGGCAGAACGCCCCAGGGCAAAAGCCCAAAGCAGACGCCCGGGAAAGAAACCCCGAGGCTGGCCAAAACAGGCCTGAATTTGATTTGTGTGCGCTAAGGCGGGGCCACAGGCCGGAATACAGCCCCATTCCCACATTGTACCGGTGCGAAGGCGGGCCAAGGCCTTTCCTTGGTAGCCCCGTGGGCAGAAACCCCAGTGGCATTTCAAGTCCCGCAATGGCGGGCATGATCTTTCGGGGAAGAGTCCCCGGGACGTCGCGATTTTTGCACTGTCTTCGAGGCTCGAGGACGAGCCCCCTAGAGGGGAAGGCATTGTTAGGAACAGTCCCCACGGGGGCCCTACGAGGCCTCTGCGGGCAGGTATTTAGGTCCAAATAGGGGTGTCTGACTGTCAAGCGCAGACACCCCGGAACCGCTTTTTAGCTGAGTTGCTAACATTTTATCTCTAAAAAGAATCTCTAACTACGTCGATTAAGAGATATTTCGAAATGTTAAGATAAAATATAAAGAATCGACTAAGCGAGATATATAAGAGCTTTAAATATGATAAGAAAGATAATAGAATACGATATAGAAGAAGATTCATCTATTTAGTACTACTTTTAGTAATATATATATATGCGATTTTCTTAGTATTAAATATTCTAACGTTTTCTATATACGCTAATATAAAAAATAAAAATATTATAAAATATTAAATAGTTTTAATTTATTTAAAAATATAATATTTGAGATAATTAACGCTAGTAAGCTATATACGAATATCGTTTATAAAAATTACTAATTATATTCTAATAATTTTCGAATTCGCTATTATTTAAGTTATACTATTTAAAATTATTATTAAAACTATCTTATTTTATACTATACTTATAATAATCGTTAATAAATTTAAAGATAAAAATCTTCTTTACTATCTACTTAATTCGACTCTTAATAATAATATACTTCGATAAAAAATTAATCTATTTTAGATAAGAGATTTATCGATATAAAATTTAAGAGATTAAGATAAAAGATATTATAAATCTTTTTATTTACTAAAAGCTCTAAGAAATATAAGATTCTTATAAAATCTACTATTTTAAATAAATTATATCTCTTATTATTTTAGTTTTTAAAGTAACTAATTTAAAATTATATTCTTATTACGAAAAAAAATTATATTATTTACTTTAAGAGTAATCTTCTAGTTTTACTTATTAATTTAAATTATTATAATCTTTTAAACGCGATTTATATTACTTCGAATATAATTAAAAACTTATTATATATATTTAATAATATCTTTTATTTAAATAGTATTAAGATATTTATAAGTAATATTATAATTAATAATATCTAAGTTAAAACTTATTTTAAAATAAAAATCTTTATTTATAAAGAATAATAAGATATTTATAATTATAAAAAGTATTATTATTAATAAACTCGATAATAGATAATTATCTAAATTAATAATTTTATATATAATTATAAAAATATTTTAAAATACAATTTTATATTTTAATCTATTTATTAATTTTAAAATAAAAGATTATTAATAATTTAATCTTAATCTTAAATCGTTTATAAAAAACCTTTTATATTATCGATATAAATTAAGAGCTTTTATTTAAAATTATCGATATTAATAGATTATATAAGCGAAAGATTCTTTTAAATAATATATTAATTATCTTTTTAGCTATAATTTCTTCGTCTATATTAAAATATATAATATAATATTATTTCTTAATAAATTAGTCTATCGCTATTTAAATAGCGCTATATCTATTAGAAAATCTATTAAAATATCTTATTATTATTTTTAAGAAATTAAAAGTAATTATAATAAATTATATCTCTAATTATAAGAAATTTTAAATTTATAATAAGTATAGTAATTTCGAATATAAATAATAATAATAGCTTTTATACTTTATTACTAATATTCTCGCTTAAATAACTTATAAATCTAAAAAATATCGAGATATTTATATAAAAACTAATTATATAATTCGTAAATAATATTAATATATAAATCTTCTAATATCTATAAGCGATCTTTATAATAAAGTATTTTATTCTCTATAAAGTATTTATTAAATATAACTTTACGAAATTTATTCTTATCTTTTATAATTATCTTATAAATCTTATTATATAACTTATTAATCTTATCTTTTTAACTTATTCTCTAGAAGATAAAATCGTTAATAATATAGTTTCTAATATTTTTATTATTAAACTTTAGATAATTCAATATAAATATTATTTAATATTACTACTTTAAGTATTTATAAGTATTTATCTTTAAAGTTAATTAACTTAAAATTAAATATATATATAAGTATATTAATTTTAATATTCTAAGACTTTAGAGAATAGATAATTTAATATTAAATTCGAATAATATATTTAAATGGCGACTTTAATAATAATTTAAATCTCTTCTTATAGTAAAGTATATTAAGTTTTAATAATTTATAAGAGATTTTAATAGAAATATTAATATATTTTAATTTAGAATATTAGTATTCTTAGATAAAAAATATTAATTAATAATTTCTTATTATAGATTTAATAGTTATATTTAATTAAAGTAAGATTCTTATTATAAAAAGCTATCGAATATAAGATTTTATCTTCGTTATATTAAAATAGAATATTAGTATATATAAAAGAATAAGATAGAATTAATTTAAAAAATCTTAAATTTATATATATAGTTAATTATAAATTCGAGTTCGTTACGCTCTTTAATTAAATTAACTAAGTTAGCTCGCTAGCCCTCTCGCGTCTTCTTATTAAAAAAATAGATATATATTATTCACATATAGAATAACTTTTTTATTTTCTATTAAAATTTTGAGATTTTTTTTTAAGTTATATAAATAAAAAAAGAATTCTTAAATTTAATCTTATACTTATTAAAGCGTAAGAAATTTAAATATCGCTTATTAAAGTTCGCTTATCAAATTTATTAATAGCTCTAATAAAAGAATAGATATATATTATTTAATTTTAGAATAATCTTTCTATTTTCTATTAAAACTTTAGAATTTTTTTTTTAAATTATAGTCTATAGCTTACACTTTTTAAGTATAAAAAATTTCAAAATTTAATCGTATAATTTTTTAAAGATATAGAATTCAAATATCGCTTCTAAATCGCTTTTAAAGATCGCTTACTAAATTTACTCGATAGTTCTAATTAAATAAAATAGTTATAAATTTAATTTATAAATCTTTACTCGTTATTATTAATATAATTAGAGAAATCTATTTCGAGTATAATATTCTTTAATTTATCGAAATAGTATAGAATTAAAACTCTTATAATAATTATCTTTCAATAAATAAGAGATTTTCTAATAAAATAATATTAGAAGTTATAAAAGCTAATAAAGATTTATATCTTTTTTAATTTAATAAAGTTAGATTTTTTCATAATAGCTTAAACTTTAAAAAAAATCTATTTTAAGATTATTAATTTAAATAAAAGATGTAAAAACTTTTTCTCTTAAATATAAAATTTAATTCCTTTATAATTTTTTAAAAATCTTTTAAATATTTATTACGTATTTATAAATAAAAATATTATTAAATAGATTTAATAGAAGTCGTTTAAATATTTAAATAAAAATATTATTTATATAATATTAATAGATAGCTAGATTATTAATTAGTTTTAAAAAAAGTATTTAATACTTATATATATTACGAAAGATAACGAATATTATAAAATTCTCGTAATTAAGATATATATATAATTTAGTAAATATAGCTATAATATCTAATTAAATAAGATATTTATAATTTCAAATTCTTATAAAAATCTTATCTATTAATAAAATTAAATATCGATTTCTCTTAATAATAGCATTTAGCCTTCGATAGTCTATAGAAAAGTATAAGTTTTTATTAATTTCTTAATTAATAGATATAGAGGATATAGATAAAATATAACTAAAGTATTATTAAACTCTCCTCTATCTATATTTCATTAATTATTATTCTTATCTCTACTTTTCTATTTATACTTATACTTAAAATTAACTCTAGAGTTTCTTTAAATTAAGAATTTTCTCTAAGAATTATTTATTATAATTTTTAATTAAGATAAAAGATAATAAGATAATTTTTTATTTCGAAAGAGAATTAATCGTAATAAGAGTTAATATCTTAGATTAAAAGACGTTATAAATATAAAATATAGCTAATAACTTTAATTAATAATTATATTTTATAACTTTATTAATCTTAAAAGAACTATATCGCTTATTATTTAACTTATAAAAAAAGCGTATTAAGATAATATTTTTACTATCTAAAAATACTATCTCTTCTTTCTTAAATTTAATATTATCTTAGTATTTATTCATTTATTCAATTATTCTCTTCTCAAATATTATTTATTATTTTATAAAAAAAGAAAAATACTTTATATATTTAATAATATCGTCTACTTTTATAGTATTAAGATATTATTTATAGAGTTATAATTCGTCATATTAGAATAAAAATTTATACGAGAATTAAAACTCTTTTTTATAAAAAATAATATAACTTCTATTAATATTAAGACGCTATTATAATTAGAGAACTTCGTTATAGAAATTTATTTAGAATAATTATCTTATATATAATTATAATATATTTAAAGATTTTATTTAAAATCTTAATTAATCTTTTTCGTCTAACTATTAATCTTAAGAAAAAAAGCTATAAATAATTTAATCTCGATCTTAAGTCTTTTATAAAATAACTTCTATACTATAGCTATAAATTATAAATCTCTATCTAATATAATTAAAGCGAGAAATTTATATAATCGAAAGACTTTTTTTATTAAGTATTTTTATTATAATCTCGAAGTTAATACTTTTATTAATAGCGACTATAAAAATATAATAGCGTTCTTTTATAAGTCTATTAATAATAATCTAAATAGTATTATAATTATTAGATTTCGAGAGATCTATAACGAGATTTATTTTTATATCTTATTATCTCTATTAGAAAATAGATAGCAATAAAAAAAGCTATATTATCGCTATTTTAAAGCTTTTATTCTCTAATAAGTATAGTAATCTTTTATATAAATAACGATGTTAGCTCTTATTTCTCTTTAAAAATACTCTCTTTTAAATAACTTATAAGTATAGATTATATTAAATTAATCGCATATAATAAATCTCGCGAATTAATTCGATATAGTAGTTTTTCGAGATTTAGAATATATCTTTATAATAGAGAATATCGTTATTAACGAAGTATTTAGATTATATAATATTATAGATTTTTTCTTTTAACTTAATTTAGTATTATAAATTACGAAATAAAGTTTATTCTCTTTATTTCTTTAAATAATTTATTAATAAATTAAATTATTTATTACTTAAATATTAATATTATCTAATTTAAAATATTTAGAGATTAAAATTATTTAGAGATTAAATTCATTTAATACTATTATTATATTCATTTATTATTTAGATTAAGAGATTTAGAATTAATTATTCTAATAAATATATCGATTTTAATATTTTACTAACTCTTTCTATAGATAATTTTAATATTAAATTTAAATAATATATCGAGATATCTTATTTAACGATAATTTAAGTCTTATTTATTTATAAAGTATATAAAACTATTATAGTCGATAAAGATTTTAATAGAAATTTTAATATATTCTAACTTCGATCTTTAATATTCTAGATTATAAATTATAATAAAAAGTTCTTTATTATAAATATAATAATTATACTTAATCGAAGTTAGATTTCTACTATAATAAATAGTCGAGAAAAAAAATTATATTATTATTATATTAGAAGAGAACGCTATTATTAATATAATTAAAAGAATCGATTTTTAATATAATATCTTTTATTATATTAAAGTATTATAAAATTAATATTATAATAATTACATTTTTAAATAGTAAGAGTAATATTTAATAGATAAAGAATTATTTAAAATCGTATTCTTCTTAATTAGCTAAATAATTAATTAAACGATTTTAAAAAAGCTCTTAATAAAATGTCTATAGAAGTTATAAAATTCTAAAAATATTTAAACTTATTTAAAATTAATTAGAATAAAATAATTTATAATAATTTATATTTTAATTAAGTTTATTCGTAGTCTATTAGTCGAAATTAATAAATGGATAAATTTAATTTTCTAAATATAAAATTCGCATCTAAAAATATCGATTTAAAGATTAACGTTTTATAACTTCTAAAGTATTTAATAAATATATTAAATATAATCTTTCTTTAATTTACTATAGATTAAAATATTATTTTAATATATTTAATAAGTTAAACTTATTAATATATTAAAATAAGACGTTATTAGTATATATAAAAGAATAAGATAGAGCTAAGCTTAAAAATCTTAAATTTATATATATAGTTAATTATAAATTTAAGGTTATTACGTCTTTTAACTAGACTAACTAAGTTAGCTCGCTAGCCCTCTCGAGCTTTCTTATTAAAAATTTATATATAGAAGTTTTATACTCTAAAATAACTAGCTCTCTATAAATACTATTTCTTTATAATTTCGTAAATTATAGAGCTTAGTATACGCTTTCTAACGCTATAAAAATAATAAAGTTTAACTTACTATTAATAGATTAAATAGATATTTAAATATAATAGTTATAATAGTTATATTAAACGCGTTCGAAATTAATTAATAATCCTTTCATCTATTTATATAATTATATTTCTTCTATAATTCTACTAATTTATTAATTATAAATAAATTCGCTCTCGATATCTCTCGTCTAAATATTACTAAGTATCTAAGATATATATTTCTTTTACTCGTCTTTTAAATTTCTTATTAACGTTCTTAGACTATCTCTCGATAAATTCGCTATTATTAGTAATCGAGGCCGTAAGCGAGTTTAATAGCTATCTACTACTACTTATAAACGCGTTAAAAGACTCTTAAAAAGAGTTTAAATAAATATATTCTTCTTTATATACTTCTTCTAAGCTAGCGATAGTGCCTTTTAATCTAGCGATACTACCTTCTAAGACGCGTCTTTCTCTTCTATTTATTTATACTTAAAAACGCGTTAAAAGACCCTTAAAAAAGAGCCCGAACGAATTTATAGCTATCGTCTTTCTCTATATACTTCTTCTAAGCTAGTAATATTCGATTAGTTATTTAGTTAATACTATCTATTCTATTAGCTTAATAATTTACTTAATTAGATTATTAATTAATTACTTAATTATTTACTTAGTTAATTACTTAGTTAGCTATTTAGCTAGAGTACTTAATTAAATAAGAGAAGAAACTATAATAGATGAATACGAAGAATATTACGAAGAATATTATAAATATAGTTAATAGCAGTAATAATATAATAGATTTACTCTCTATAATCTTATATTAATTTATTTAGCTAAGATAAGAGAAGTTACTATAGTAAATAAATGCGAAGAATACTATAAAGAATATTACGGAGAAACTAAGCGGTAGTCTTTCTCCTCTATTTATTCGTATTTAAAAACGCGTTAAAAGGCTCTTAAAAAGAGCTCGAATAAATTCACAGTCATCGTCTTTCTCTATATACTTCTCTTAAGTTAGCGATACTTTATTAATCGCTTAGTTAATACTATTTACTCTATTAGCTTAATAATTTACTTAATTAAATCGTTAATTAGTTACTTAGTTATTTACTTAGTTAGTTACTTAGTTAGCTACTTAGCTAGAGTACTTAATTAAATAAGAAAAGAAACTATAATAGACGAATACGAAGAATACTATAGAGAATATTACGAATATAGTTAATAGTAATAGTAATAATATATACTAGAGCGCGAATTATTTAATAGTAAAAAGCTAGCTAAGTATTATAGAAATACTAAGAATATCGCTATAATTAAATATATTTACGATACTATATTTAATTAATTCTTCGAATTCTTCTTATAACGATATCTAAGAAATAGATTATATCGTCGATTAATCTTAGAATATATAAAATTCTCTATAGTCTTATAACTATTATATCGAATTATAATAGATATTACTAAGTAGATATATATATTATAATTAAATATTAATCGTTCTAAGAAGACTAAGCGAGACTCGTTCTACACCTAAGAGTATATATTCTCGAGAGCGTTAAGTAACTGCTTATAACGTATCCCGTCGTCGTTATCGTCCTCGTTCTCGTCGTCCTCGTCCTCGTTGTCTTTATTCTTATCGTTCTTATTTTTTACTCGTAGTAATAATATCGATAATATCGTTATATAGCTTTAGAATAGTGTTGTATTCATAGAGAATCCGAGTATCTTTCAGCTATTCTATCGTATCTTAAAGCTCTTTATCTCGCTCTACTTATTAAATATAAATAGAATTCTTCGAATAATAAGTATCGTAGTCTTATTAAGTAGAAAGACTATAATCTCGATATAAATTTTATACGTTAAAGGTTGAACGTTATATAGAATCTTAATAGCGAAATTAGAGATTATCATATCGATAAGAAGAATTAAAGAGAAGTCTAGTAGATGATTTATTAAAGCCTTCGAATATATATTAAGAAGATCTATAAGATGTTATAGACTAAGATTAATAGCGTATTATTATATTATAAAGTATAAAATCTCGACGTTACTATAAATTTTATTAATTTCTCTAAAATTATAGCTAATTTTAAAAGCGTAATTAAGAGAGAGTATACTTATTTTTCTATTATTAACTATTTTTTTAATAACGATTTATACTACGTATAATAGTAGAAGAAGAGATATTATAATCGAAAAGAGTTAATTAAAATATAATTTATAGAGATAGAATTCTTTTAAAGAAGAAATAAAGAGAGACGGAGATAAAGTTAAGATTATTAATAAAATTTAATATTCGTAGCTAAGAAATTTAGTTACTTCTCGAATAGATATCTAACTTTCTCGATTTAGATCTTAATAATACTTTTTAAAACTTATCGATAGAAAGAAAGCTAGCTTTTTAATAATAGGTCTACTCTTTACGATCTTATATTAATTCATTTAGCTAGAGTAAGAGAAGTTACTATAGCAAGTAAATGCGAAAAATACTACGAAGAATACTGCGAAGAAATTAAGTGGTAATAAGGCTACTATCGTTAAGAATACGACTTAGCTCTTTAAGATCTCATATTATATACTCTCTACGATTCTATATTAAATTATTACTTAATAAGCGAAGAATACTACTATAACTTAATTTATTATCTCTATTATATTAATATAGTATATTATTATTATAATAATATTATAAGAGAAGAATCTATTACGATAATTATAGTTAATTAAGCCTCTATAGAAAAAATATTAAACGATTTATATTTAAATAAAATAAAATCGTTCGATATCTTACTCTAATAGCTATTTTATTATTCGAAAGATTTTATTACGATAAAAGATAATATAGAATTTATATTACTAATTAATATATTATCTTTATTTCTTTTCGATATTTTAATACTTCTTACTATAAGAATATAGCCTTTCTCTATTTTTTATAGATAATTATTATAAATTAATTTTTTATACTCGATATACCTTTCTAATTAGGCCTTAGCGCGTCTCTCTTCGTATATATATATTTATATATAGATTAAAAACGTATAGTAAGCGATTAGAGTTCGATTTAACTTAGAGCTAAGACTAAAACTCGATTTAACTTAAAAAAATCTAACTTCATAAATTTAATTCATAGGTCTTTACTTGTTTATATATTACTAAAATAAGATAAATTTATTTATTAAACTAAATAAAAGAAGTTAATATTTATATACTTTTAAAAACGTTATAAAAGTAATAAAGATTTTCGCTATTAAGATTTATATAAAGTTTATTAAATATAACGATAATATTAAGTTATATTAGATATTTATAACTCTAAAGCTTTATTAAGACTTTCTCTATTAAGAGAATAAAGTATTTATTTCTTTTAATAATTTTATTTAATTTTTAATAATCTATATAGAAGCGAAGTTCTTTATTTAATTTCTTAGTAAAGAGTATAAATAAAGCGAATAATACTTTACTAAAAAGAAAATTCTCTTTTTAAATTCCTATCGAGGTATTTCTTTATTTCTTCGATTTTATAAATTTAATATATAGTAAATTTAACTCTTTAAAAGCTTAATTTTAAAGTCTTCTTCTAGAGATCTTAATTTATATTTATATCCTTTATAAGAAGATAATTTCTTTATCTTAAAGCGATTAAATATATTTAGATAGTTATAATATTTAAAGAGAGATTTTTTCTATATATTAATCTTAAATAAAATTTATATTTTATATATTTTAACTATATTAAAGCGATAGAAATATTTAATTTTCTTTTAAGAATCGTATAAATATATAATATCTTATTTAGTATATAAAGTTAGCGAGATTTTATCTTTTATTATCGTTAATATTAATAATTAATAATTAATATTACGACTATAGCGATAAAAGTATATTATATTAATTTTATAAATATTAAAAAATAGAGAGTCTTTAATACTTATAATTTGAGTCAAATAAAATAATACTATTTTCTTTCTTCTCTATAAAGAAGATATTTTCACTAATTTTAATAAATTAGAATTATACTTAAAACTACTTATCTCTTTTTTAAAAAGATATATAAATATTAATAGTCTCTTAAAAATAATTTTATAATTAATAATAGAGAGTATAATAATTAATAATAAAGAGATATTATCTATAGTAAATAATATTCCTTTATATTTATAATATTTCGAGATAAAAAGAATCTTATTCTTTATTATATCTAGAATTATCTTTTATTTATTTATTTATAATTTATTTAATATTATATTATAACTAAATAAAGCGATTAATATTAAATATATTATTTCTCTATAATCGTCGATATCTAGTCTAGAGAGTATCTAATATATATTTAATTTTAAATTTTTTTTATATTATAATCTTATAAGTTTAGGCCTATAAATTAAATTTATAATCTATATTTTTAATTAGAACTATTATTATTAAATAATTCTTAATAGTATATAATTTTAATATAATATAAAGTTATTTCATTAATCTATATAATATATAGATATATATATATAAAGAGAGGCGCGCTAAGGCCTAATTAGAAAGATATATCGAGTATAAAGAATTAAATAGAGAAAGGCTATATTCTTATAGTAAGAAGTATCGAAATATCGAAAAGAAATAAAGATAACGTATTAGTTAGTAGTGTAAATCTTATAATATCTTCTATCGTAGTAAAATCTTTCGAATAATGAAATAGCTATAGATATCGAACGGTTTTAATTCGTCTAAATATATATCGTTCGATATTTCTTTTATAGAGATCTAATTAGCTATAATTATCGTAGTAGATTCTTCTTTATTATTATAGTAATATATTATATTAATATAATAAGAATAATAGATTAAGTTATAGTAATATTCTTCGCTTACTAAGTAATAATTTAATGTGAAATCGTAGAGAGTATATAACGTAGGATCTTAAAGAGCTAAGCCGTATTCTTAACGATAGTAATCTTATTATCGCTTAGTCTCTTAGCGTATATAGAAAACGTTGAAATACTTGACACTGAGATTCTTATATACACCTTATTAAAAGTAGTACTAAGTAGATGAATCTTCTCTTATATCGTATTCTATCATCTTTTTTATTATATTTAAAAGCTTCTATATATCTCGCTTAGTTAATTCTTAATATTTTATCTTAATATTTCGAAATACCTCTTAATTAACGTAGTTAGAGCCTCTCTTTATTATTAATCTCTTCTTTAGCTAGATAGTTTAAGAGGCCTAAAAAAAGCGTTCTTTTATATTAAAGTAATTTATTAAGAATAGCTAGCTAAGTCTTAGTAATAGTTAATTAAATGTAATTATCCTCGCTTTTAAACTTAAAGACTCTTATATTAAAGCCGTTTATAAATATATAATTCTAAAAGATATATAAGTTTAACGAGCTATAGTAATAGATAGAGTTAAGGTTTAATAACGGCGATAGAAGAAAGAATAAGAGATAAAGATAATTAAATATAATAAAGAGGAGATTAGACGTCGTTTTATTAAAGAGCGTCGATTAAGAGTTATTTAAAATAAGTTAATTATTTTAGACGTAGAGAAATTAAAGACGAAGGAATAGATTAATAATCTATTTTTAAATCTATTAACTACTCTACGAGTTAATAAATATCTAAAATAATTTATAAACCTCGAAGTTTAGAGACTTAACGTATTTAGTATATTATTATTTAAATAAATACTTATTAAGATAATTAAGAAAAGAGATAATTACTTTAAGAGCTGAAAACTCGTTAGCTATATAATTAGTATATATTCTATTTATAGTAGAGTTATACGAATTCTATAATTAATTAATAATCTTTTCGAGATTAAATAAGATAAGGCTATTAAAGTTATTACTTAGAAAGTCGATAATTAAAAGTCTAAATTAACTATAAAGATCGAGATCTCAGCTAAAATCGATAAGTCTCTATAAAAATCTACGTCTACGTTAGTAAAAGAATCTATATTAATTAATAGACTTACTTAAACGAATAGACTACTAAATAGAGTAAGAATTAAAGCGAATATACTTTAAACTATTAATAACTTTAATAAAGAGCTATTTAATTATTAATAGTATTATAATACTCGCTATAGAAATAAGAATAACTAATATTTCGTCGATTACTCTAATAAATATTATAATATAAATTATACTTAATAGTCTTTTTAAAGTAAGATTATAGTAAATAGTAAATTAAATATATTAATCTATCGGCTTTCTACTAGACTATATAATTTCTAAGTCTATAATTAAGACGCTATAGATATCGACCTATAAAAGTCTCTTTAGAAGATTAAAAGAGAGGAGGCTAAGGGCGAAAGAGAAGAAGCTATCGACTTTATAGCGAGATATATAATCTTTAATAAGTAGTAGCTAAAAATACGATTAGCTAAATCTATAATGAATTCTATAAAATAAATAGTTTTATATTAATAGTAGTAAAGACCTTCTTAGTTTATAGTATATTCGTCTATATATTAATAAGAATATTAATTACTAAAATCTTAGTTATAATTATTATATACTTCGTCTTCTTCTTAAGCGTATTTATCTTAAGCGTATCTACCTTAAGCGTATTTACCTTAAGCGTATTTACTTTAAGCGTATACTCTATAGCTATTATAGCTATCTTAAGCGTATATCTTAATATATATTTAATAATTTACTTCTACTTCTTCTCTTACTCTTATTTAAAGCTTAAGTTTTATAGATAAATCGAATTTAGATTATTTAATTATAAAGTAATTCTTTAAGTGAAAGAGGTCTTAAGTCTTTAAGGCGATATAAAAGAATAAGATCTTAGAGGTAAAATGTATTACTAATATAAATATATGAATAATTAAGTATCTAAAAGTAATAAAAAATTCTATATCTATTATATATCGTATTATTATATAATTAAGAATTTCTAATACTTTAGCTAAAGACTTTAAAATAAACTTAAAAATATTTAAGTTTTAATAGCGATAGATAAAAATCTTAATAAATTTAAAGTAATAATAGTAATAGTAAATATAGTTTAATCTTTAAAATCTATCTAAATATCGCACTTATTAAAAGCCTTATTTAACTTTCTTATATTCGTCTTAAAGATATAGCCTTTTATAGTATTATACTTAAAATACTCTCTTAAAAAGCAATCGTATCGACTTCTCCTCACGATATATCGTAAGAAATTACTAAAGTTTCTCTTAGAATTAAGACTATATCTTATAAAAGTATCTTTAAACTTATATCTTTAAGACGCTAAAAGAGAGTTCGATAAAATTGAAATCTAATAAATAGAGAGATAGATATTAAATCTCGTAATTATATTAACGAATTATCTTCTTAATATAAGAATTATAATATATATTAATATTATCTATAATAATAATACTACGATAGACTAAAAAGATATCGTAGTAAGATAATAACTCGTTAATTAATTATTAAAAGAAGATCTTAATATTAAATTACTTCTTCTTAAATCTAGTATAGAGTAGATATCTATTTATTATATATATCAAAAATCTACTTTAAAAACGTTCTTTTCTTAAATTTATATAATATCGACCGTCCTAATTAATAAAAGTATAGACTCTATATCGCTAGTCTATAAATTTTATTAAATAACGTCTTATCTATAAAGACTAGTTACTCTATAATTATATAAAAAAGCTTTATAATCCAATATAAATAAAGCTTTTTATTCTATTAATATTTGACTTTTTAATTAATCTTCTTATTTAAGCGTCTTTTTTTAAGAGTTCTTAATATCGTAACTAATATATAAATAAACCTTACTTCTTTTAAAGAAACTAGACTATCTCTTTCTATATAACCTATAACTGATCTTCGAGGTACTTAATAAAAGAGTCTTTAATAATTAAGTAAAGCTTATGAGAAGTATCTTTAAAGCGAAACTATAGCTTATAAATCGAGTTATATATAAAGAGACTTTCTTAAATATTATAGATCGTTTATATATAATAATAAACGTTTTAAATAATAGTATTAAATCTTTAATATAGAAGTAATAAATAAATAATTCTAGATCGAATAGGCGGAGATAAGCCCCTTCTATCGATTATTATAAGAGATATTTCGAAATAATAGAAATTAGCTAAGCGAGATATATAGAAGCTTTAAATATAATAAGGAAGGTGGTAGAATACGATATAGAAGAAGATTCATCTACTCAGTACTACTTTTAATAAAGTGTGTGTGAGAATCTCAGTGCCAAGTATTTCAACGTTTTCTGCACACGCTAATCTCCGTAGTATTCTCCGTAGTATTCTCCGTAGTATTCTCCGTAGTATTCTCCGTAGTATTCTCCGTAGTATTCTCCGTAGTGTTCTCCGTATGTTTCTCGTAGTGTTCTCCGTAGTGTTCTCCGTAGTGTTCTCCGTAGTGTTCTCCGTAGTATTCTCCGTAGTGTTCTCCGTAGTATTCTCCGTAGTAGTATTCTCCGTAGTATTCTCCGTAGTATTCTCCGTAGTATTCTCCGTAGTATTCTCCGTAGTATTCTCCGTAGTGTTCTCCGTAGTATTCTCCGCATTTGCCTATTATAATTTCTTCTCTTACTTCTTCTCTTATAGAGTATTAAACTAAGTAACTAGCTAAGTAACTAACTAAGTAAATAACTAAGTAACTAGCTAACGATCTAACTAAGTAGATAGATAGTATTAATTAAGTTATTAATCGAGTATCGCTAACTTAGAAGAAGTATAAAGAGGAAAACGATAGCTATAAATTCGTTCGGGCTCTTTTTAGTCTTTTAACGCGTTTATAAATAGTAGTAGATAGCTATTAAGCTTTCTTACGGTCTCGCTTATTAGTAATAATAAATTCGTCGAGAGATAGTCTAAAGATATTAATAGAGAGTTTAAAGAGATAAGTAAAAGAATATATATATATCTGAGATATTAAGAATAAATATATTTATCTTAATAGAATTAATAGAATTAATAGAGAGATAGAAGAATAATAATTATATAAATAGATGAAAGGATTATTCGATTTCGAACGCGTTTCGTATAACTATATTTAAATACTACTTCGCTTTATTAATAGTAGATTAAACTTTATAATTTTTATAGCGTTAGAAAGCGTAAAGCGAGCTTTATAATTTAAGAAATTATAAAGTAACTATATATATTATAAGCTAAGTACTTTAAAGTATAAAACTTCTATATATAAATTTTTAATAAGAAAAGCGCGAAAGAGTTATCGAGCTAATTTAGTCGATCTAATTAAAGAGCGTAGCGAACTCGAATTTATAATTAGCTATATATATAAATTTAAGATTTTTAAGCTTAGCCTTATCTTATTCTATTATATATACTAATAACTACTTTAATTTAAAAAGAGTAATAAATTATTTTTATTATTATTTATATATAGCTAATATTAATATCTTATTAATAATTATATTAGCTTCGAAATAACTAGTATCGATAAAAATATTATTAATAGAATATATCTTTTTAGAAGCGAATAATATAATTATTATTCGAAATAAAAAATATATTAATAGATTATTTAGAGTATTTACTAAATATATCTTATTAAAACTTTCTCTTATAATTTTAAAGAAAAGTTATTTATTTTCTAAATCGAAAGAATTATTAGAGATATTTATATTATTATCGAGAGAGAGATTATTAAATATATAATTCTTATCTATTTCTAAGATAACGATATTAATCTTTAATAAGATCTTTTTTATTATTCTTTAAAATAGACTTCTTATAATTCTTTTAATACTAGTTAATAACTTCGTAGTTAAAATATACTTAATTCTTCTCTATAGAGATCTTTACTTTTATAATAGAAGTTAAAAGAATATTAACTATTCTAATAGTTAAAGTAGTAATTCTTAGTATTATCTTTATAATTAAAATAGATTTAAACTAATCGATAATCTCTTGTAATAATCTCTTAATAATAATCTTTTAATATTTAACTCGTTAATTAAAATCTATTAATATAAAATAATTTTTTATACTTCGAAGGTCTATAAACTTATTATAAGACTTTAAAATCGTTTATAAACTAGAATAAATCTTCTTATAGAGATCTTTAAGTATTTATTTTTTATTTATATTAATAGTAATAGCGAGATATATTATATTAAAAAAGAATTCGATAAACGATTCGCTATTTATTATTAAGATCTTATATTCTTAATTAATATTACTCTTTTTATAAGAATTTTTATAGATCTTAGATAATTAATTTAAAATTACGTTAATTATAATATAAAGATTAGAATAATTATAAAGTCTTCTATATAAGATATACTTAGCGATATTCTCTTTAATTTATCTTAAAATATAAACTATCTTAATAAATTTAATAGAGTAATAATTAAAGTTAATATTTAACTTAGTTATTATTTTAAAGTATTAATTATCTTATAAAAAGTCGATATCGTTAATAAATATAGCGAGATCGAGAATCTTTATCGATTTTTTATATTTTCGAGAATATACTTTAATTAAAGTCTTATCGTCGTTAGTTAATACTATATCGATTTTATATTAACGAAGTTTCTTAATTATCTACTTCGCTTTTATAAATATAGAAATTAAATAACTTCTATTTACTTTTAAAATATCGATTTTCTTTTTAAATAGTTTAGCTTTAGATTTTAATATTATCTCTCTTCTTTAATATAGTATTAATTTAAGCGATAATATTAAGATATCTATTATATTCTTTTTAAATCTAATTAAATATTTAGAAGAGATTTTTAGAGTTTATTCTTATTTAATATTATATCTATAAGATATTATAGATATATTATAAAGACTTAGCGATATTAATAACTTTAAATTCGTTTTATATAATAATAAAGTATCGTTAATAAGTCGTCTTATTTAGAATATTTTTAATTCTATTATCTTATTCTTAATTATTATTAAAATTAATTATAATAAATATTAGTTTTCTTTAGAAAAGAAAGAATTTTCTAATAAAAGAGAAGAAAAAGAATATAAGATATATATAAGTACTTCGAGAGAAATAGTATTTAATATACTTATATTATAAAAGACTAGTAATACTTTTTATTTAAAAGAAAGAAAAATCTAGTATTAAAAAATCGATTTCTTCGTTATTATTAAATAGACTTTTTATTAATAATTTTAAATATTATAAAGAATCTAAATATCTTAAATAATACTCTTTATAATAAAAAGGATTTAATAAAGTAATATCTTATATCGCTAAGATATAAATTCTAAAAGCGAATAAGTACGCGGGGGAGAAGATATCTTATTAAAAAATTATATAGAGATATCTAATTTTAAAGAATTATAATTTTATAAGTAGTAAATTAATTTTAATATCGTAAAGAGTTTAAATATCTTTAATAATACTCTTTCGAACGATATAATTAATATTATTAGTTTATTAAAATATTTAAAAGATAAATATAGCGAGTTCTTTGCGATTCGCTTAGTCGTATAAATAATTTAATACTTTCTTTATTTCTTACTCACTATTATATAAAGTTAATTCGCTATTTATAATAGTTTTTTAAACTCGCTTTATCTATATAGTAAGCTTATTTAAAAGTACTATATCTTAATAATTAATATTAATTATAATTAAATAATCTTATTTAGTCTTCTAATAAAGCTTTTACTAATAACTTTTTTAAATTTATTTATTAATTTAAATAAAATAAAGACGACTTAGTTATAGTATTAGAATTAATATAAAATTAATAATTATATAAATATATTAGATAAGATAATTAAGTAGAGAATAATTATATATAAGAGAGAAAGATTTTATATAGTATAAAAAGCTTCTTTTAGAATATACTAGATTAAAATAGAAAAAACTAGTCGTATTAAAGAATATATATAATATTAAAGAAATCTATAGTATTAAAGAAATATAAAATACGCTTATAATATTTTAATTTATTTTAACTTATATTCTAATATAGAATAGATTTAACTCTTTAATAATTTAACGATATTAGTTTTTATAAATTCTAATTTATAATTATTTAAACGATATAATAATAATTTATCTATCTTTATTCTATCGAAAATCTTTAAATAATTATAATACTTAATATAAAGTTATTATTTAATATCTTAAAAGCTAACGATTTCGATATCGCTAATTTAAATAAGATAATTCGATTTCTAACATTTCTTATACTTCTTTTCTAAGTTATAAGAGTATAACTTATTAACTAATATATAAGAATTATATAATTTCTTTTAAGAAGATAACTTCTTTAATAGCGAGTTATAGATCTTATTTATAATAATAGTTAATTAGTTAATTTTCTTTATTACCTCTTAATTAATAGTATAAAATAAATTAATAGTCGAAAAGATATGATATTTAATATAGAATTTAGATAATTTTCGAGATATTATTCTAGAAGATATAGAATATTTTCAATTCCACTCGATATTTTATATATAAATTATCGTATTTTAAAATCATCTCGTATAAAATAGACTAGCCTCGTTATAGAGCTTTAAGAATTATAAGATTCTATAAATAGAATATAAAGATATAAATTTTCAAAGAAAAGAGATAAAAGTTAAAAAATTCTAAGTTTAAAAAATCTCATATCTTTTCGATTAGTAATTATATAATATTAATTTCGATAATATTAATAGATTATAAATCTATATCTCGCTTTTATTTTATATCTCGAAAAGTAAATATAAATCCCTTTTTATTAATTAATTTATTAGAGATATTTAAATTAATAATAAAATTTAAATTATTATTATATACGAATTAAAGAGAAGATTCTTTTATTAAAATAATCTATAAGATAAAGAATTTTAATTTTTAAACTTAATAAGATAGCGAGATTCTTCGCTATCGAGGTCTCGTTATTATTATAATTATAGCGATTTAATATAAAAAGAATCTTATCTTTTATTATATTAAGAAGTATTCTATATTTATTTATTTATAATTTTTTTAAAATTATATTATATATAAAAGGGGTAATAAGTATAAAATACGTTCTCTCTTAATAGTTATTTACTATTATTATCGAAAGTAAATAATAAATAATAAGTTTCTTTATAATTCGACTATTATAATTCTTTAAAGATTTAAATTTCGATAGTAAAATCGATTCTAATAATAATTCTTCGTAAATTCTATAAATTAGAAACTTATTAATAACTATATATATCTTAATATATCTACTATTAATAAGAGCGTTCTAAAATAAATATTTTTATTCTTATAATAATAGCGTAACTTATATTCTAAAAAAATAGCGTATTAAAAAATTATTAAAAGTATTTAATAGATATATATTATAGATACTTCTTATCGTAACTTTAATAAAAACTATTTATTTTCTAAATTCTTAGAAACTTTATAAATATCGATTAATAGATTAATCTTATATTTATCGTTAATAATAAATTTATAAATTCTTATATCTTATAAGGCCTTTTTATTAATATTAATCTATCTCTATATTAGATAATCTCGTTTTAAATAATCTATTTTTTTATAATTAAAATATATAAAGTCTTTCGAATTAATATTTATTTTTATCTTCGATATACTCTAAAAAGTATTTAAAGTATAAATACTCGATATAATAGCGAAAGGCGTATAATTCTCGATTATAGTAATAATAATTTTCTTATTCGAGTTATAATAATTTTAAAAGTTATTTTATTAAGAGTTAAAGCTTAATATCGTTTATAATTTATACGCTATAAATTATTATTATTTATAAGATATTTTTTAATATTCTTTAAAGATATAGACTTTTAATTAGAAAGGCTTATAAAAATAATATAAAGTTAAATATATATTTATAATTTAATATTTAAATTATCTCTTTTAGATAAATTTTATTATAATTAAATTTAAAATTTAATTTAATAAGTTTTATATATAATCTATTAAAGGACTAAATTATTTATTAAAAAGAATTATAATACTATCTTATCTTATTATAATAATTTATTTCTTTATAAATCTTAATTAGTTAGACTATAATCTCGCTAATTAATATATAAAGATTTATAATACTTTTATTTTTTCTATTTTAAATATAAAAATTTACTTTTTTATCTATCTATAATAAAAGATAGATAATTTAAAATATTTCGATAAAGGAATAATTCTTATTACTTAATAAAATTTTTTTAAACTAAATAATTCTTCTATTCGAAATTTATATTATTTATTAAAGAAAGAGAATTAAATAGTTTAATTAACTTTTCTTCTTTATAAATAAAAAGTAAAATCTAAATAAACTTTAGTAAGATTAACGCTTATATCTTAATAATAATTTATAAATTTTTCTATATACTTTATTATAATATACTTAGTTATTATTAAATCGTTCTATTATTTTTCTATAACTCTTTAATCTTAATATTAATTTACTATAAATATTATTAAATCTTATTTTATTAGTCTACTATCTTATTCTTTTTAGTTTTAAGATTAATATATTATTTAACTATATTTTAAAATTAGTCTTATTAATAATAGAAATTAAAGAATGATAATAAGAAATTAATTTAGCTTTCTATCGATTTAATAGCGTATTTAATAAAGATTAATTATCTATTATAGATTTATAATAATCTTAATAATCTCTACTATCTTATTAAATAACGAGTTTAGACGTATAAATTAAATTTATAATATATTTTTTTAATTAGAGCTATCTAGTAAATTTAATAAGCGATCTTTAATAAGCGAACTTTAATAAGCGATATTTTGAATGCCTTGCTTTTTAATAATTATAAGATTGAATTTTATATTTTTTTTAGCGTTAAAAGCGAAAATTACGGGCTATAATTTAAAAAAAAATCTAAAAATTTTAATAGAAAATAGTAATATTATTAAAAGATTAAAAGTAAGATAAAAGATTTTAATAGTTACGAACGCTAATTTATTTACTCACTATAACTTAGTCGATCTAATTAAAAAACGTAGCGAACTCGAATTTATAATTAGTTATATATATAAAATTAAGATTTTATAACTTAGCTCTATCTTATTCTTTTATATATATTAATAAGAATTATAATTAATTAAATATCTAAATAAGAAGATTATTAATTTAATTTATCTTATATAATTATATATTTAAATTTTATAAAAAGAAAGAAAGTTAACTTTAAAATTAAATAAATAGAGTAATATTACTTCTTTTAAGTTTATAATATTATAAATATTTAGTAAAATAAAGAAAATAAAAACTTTCTATAATATCTTTTATAAAGCTTTACTACAAATTCGAAAAATAATTTTACATTTTATAGAGATTTTTTTTTCTTAATTTATTAATCGTTTAGACTATTATAAAAACTATAAATAGTTTAAATATTATTCTTTTAAATAGTTTTATTTCATTTAAAGAGTTAATTAGTATATATAATAGAATAAGATAGAGCTAAACTAGAAAATCTTAAATTTATATATATAGTTAATTATAGATTTAGAGTTATTACGCTCTTTAATTAAATCGACTAAATTAGCTCGCTAGCCCTCTCTCGACCTTTCTTATTAAAAATTTATATATAGAGATTTTATACTCTAAAATAACGAGTAAAGGCCTATGAATTAAATTCTACGTTTTTTTTAATCAGGGCTGTCGAGTAAATTTGGTGAGCGGTCTTTGATGAGCGGTCTTTGATGAGCGATCTTTGATGAGCGATCTTTGGTGAGCGATATTTGAATTCCTTGCCTTTAAATATCTATAAGACTAAATTTAGTAATTTTTTTTTTCTAAAAGCCCACATTACGTTCTATAATTTAAAAGAAAAATCTTAAAATTTTAATAGAAAACAAAAAAGTTATTATAAGTTTAAATAATATACACCTGTTTTTGATTAGGGCTGTCGAGCGGACTTTGGTGAGCGAACTTTGGTGAGCGATATTTGAATTCCTTGCGCTTTAATAATTATAAGACTAATTGAGAAATTTTTTTATTCGAAAGCCCATATTCCGGTCTACAATTTAAAAAAAAAAAACTTAATAGAAAAAAAAAGTTATTCTATGTGTTAATAACGTACACCTATTTTTTAATAGTTGCGAACGCTAATTTATTTACCGTTCTAACCAAAAGCGTAGACCTAACGAATTAATGATTGGCTGCATATACAAATTCAAGGTTTTCTAGTTCAGCTCTATCTTATTCTTTTATATATACTAATTAGCTTTCTATAATTACTATTACTTTATAATTTCATAAATTATAAAGCTTAGTTTACGCTTTCTAATAATATAAAATTTATAAAATTTAACTTACTATTAATAAATTAAATAGATATTTAAATATAATAATTATAGTAGTTATACTAGACGCGTTCGAGATTAAATAATTTTTAATACCCCTCGCGGAAATATTACTAAACGCTTTAGATATATATACTTCTTTTATTCGCCTCTTAGAGCCTTTATTACTACCTCTAAATTATCTCTCGATAAATTTATTACTACTAATAATCGAGATTTTAATAACTATCTACTACTATTTATAAACGCGTTAGAAGACTTTTAAAAAGACGTTAAAACGAATTTATAGTCATCGTTCTCTTCTATATACTTCTTTGAAACTAGCGATAATATCTTTTAACTCAGCGATACTATCTTCTAAGACACGTCTTTCTTCTTAATTTATTCTTTATTATTTTATTCTAATTATATTTCTTCTATAATTCTATTAATTTATTAATTATAAATATATTTATTCTCGATACTCCTTATCTAAATATTACTAAATATCTAAAGTATATATTTCTTTTATCTATCTTTTAAACTTCTTATTAACGCTCTTAAACTATCTCTTAATAAATTTATTATTACTAATAATCGAGGCCGTAAGCGAGCTTAATAGCTATCTATTACTACTTATAAATATATTAAATATATTAAAAAACTCTTAAAAAGAGCTTAAACGAATTTATAGTTATTATCTTCTTTTATATACTTCTTCTAAGCTAATAATACTCGATTAATTACTTTATTAATATTACTTATTCTATTAGCTTAATAATCTACTTAATTAGATTATTAACTAGTTACTTAATTATTTACTTAATTAGTTATTTAGCTAGTTACTTAGTTTAATACTTTATAAGAGAAGAAGTAAGAGAAGAAACTATAATAGATAAATGTGGAGAATACTACGAAGAATACTACGGAGAATACTACGAAGAATATTACGAAGAATATTACGAAGAATATTACGAAGAATATTACGAAGAATATTACGAAGAATACTACGGAGAATACTACGAAGAAATTAAGCGGTAATAAGATTATTATTATTAAGAATACGACTTAGCTCTCTAAGATCCCACGTTATATACTCTCTATAATTCTATATTAAATTATTACTTAGTAAGCGAAGAATATTATTATAACTTAATTTATTATTTCTATTATATTAATATAATATATTATTATAATAATATTATAAGAGAAGAATTTACTATAATAATTATAGTTAATTAAGTCTCTATAGAAGAAATATCGAATAATATATATTTAAACGAATTAAAATCGTTCGATATCTTATTCTAATAGTTATTTTAATATTTGAAAGTTTTTATTTTAATAGAAGATAAAATAGAATTTATATTACTAATTAATATATTATCTTTATTTCTTTTTAATATTTCGATACTTCTTATTATAAGAATATAATCTTTCTCTATTTTTTATAGATAATTATTATAAATTAATTTTTTATACTTAATATATCTTTCTAATTAAGTCTTAGCGCGTCTCTCTTTATATATATATATCTATATATTATATAGATTAAATTAATTTTATAATAGTAGAAGTAGATTAAAAACGTATAGTAAGCGATTAGAGTTCGATTTAACTTAGAGCTAGAGCTAAAATTTAATTTAACTTAGAAAAATCTAACTTTATAAATTTAATTTATAGGCCTTTACTTATTATATAATAATTTAATTAAATAATAATTTCTTTTAATTTACTAATTATATAAATAATCTAATTTAATAATTACTTTATTTCTCTAACTAGTTATAAAATCGTTACGCTATTTTAATAGATATTTTTTATAATCTATTATCTATATAATAGATTAATTTAAAAATAGATTAATTTAACTTAATACCTTATTAAAGTCTTTTCTAAATTTATCTACTAATTTAAATATAATAAGTAAAATAAACTAGTTATAATATTAAGATTAATATAAATATAATATTAATATAAGTTTATTAAATAAGATAATTAGATATCGAATAATTATATAGATAGAAGATATTAAATTATAATAAATAACTCTATTAAGATACGCTAAGCTCTAATAAAAATTAAAGCTAAATAATATATTAATAGAGATATAAGATATATTTATAATAATAAAGTTAAGAATTATATAGATATATTAAATTAAGATAATTAAGTAAGATATAATTATATATAAGAGAGAAAGTCTCTTTTTAGATACGCTAGATCGTAATAGAGTTAATTTATATAAAAGAAGATATTAAAGAATATATAATATTAAAGAGAAATATAATATTAAAGAATATATAAATATAAAGTATACTCGTAATATTATTCTCTCTTAATATGATAATAATTCTTATCGCGAAAGACTAATTTTAAATATTAAATAATATTAGAAACGAGTAAAAATATATAAATTAAATTTATAATCGTTTTTTTAAATTAGAGCTATTAAGTAAATTTTAGTAAGCGATCTTTAATAAGCGATATCTAAATTTTTTATCTTTAAATATCTATAAGACTAAATTTAGTAATTCTTTTTTTCTTCTAAAAGTCTATATTACGATCTATAATTTAAATAAAAAATCTTAAAAATTAAATAGAAAATTAAAAGATTATTTTAAAATTAAATGATATATATCTAATTAGAGTTATCTAACTATCGAGTAAACTTTAATAAGCGAACTTTAATAAACGATATTTAAGATTCTTATTCTTTAATAACTATAAGACTAAATTTTAAAACTTTTATCTTATTAAAAAGCGTAATTTTCGCGTTATAATTTAAAGAAATAATCTTTAAATTTTAATAGAAAATAGTAAAGTTATTAAAGGATTAAAAGTATAGTAAGGGATTTTAATAATTATAAAGGCTAATTTATTTACTAGCGATAACTTAATTAATCTAATTAAAAAGCGTAGTAAATTTAAATTTATAAATAATTATATATATAAATTCAAGATTTTTAAGCTTAGCTTTATCTTATTCTATTCTATATATTAATATTAAAAAAATACTCGCTATATATAATTTAATATTAAAAATAAGAAATTAGAAAGTAACTTCGTCTATATAACTCGATTTTCTTCGAGGGCGATAGCGATAGTAACTCTATATATTCGAAGACTTATTATAATCTCGTTACTAGTCTAATATTATAATACTTAAAGAACTTAGAAATAAAGTTAATTAATAAAGAAATAACGAAATAATAACTCGAAAAATAATTTAATATTCGAATTTTAAGTAAAGAAGAAATCGTTAAATAAAGATCTTTAATTAATTAAAGTCTCTCGAGTTACTCGAATCTTAACTTTAAATTAATAATATATAATTCTTAATAATTTTCTTTATAAGATATTATATATAAAAAGTTATTTAAAAACTTTAAAACGACGATAATATATCTTATAATTATACGCTATCGAGTCGAAGTAAGTTAAAATAAATATTTACGATAACGTTATACTTAATTAAATTCGAAGTACTTTAATATTAAATAATAATAATCTAAGTAATAAAAGATAAAGTCTTAATATTTAAAATAGTCTTTATAATCTTATTAATCGAGAATTTTTAAGTTTATTTAAGTATAAAGTTAACTATCTTCTTTATCTTATAGAATCTCTTATAAAGATTCTTAACTATTAATATAAAAAGAATAATTCTAAAATAAGTAATTAAAGAATTAATTTATAAGAATTAATATATAGTATATAGAGAGATTAATTACGATAAGATAATTCTTCGATATAAATAATTAATATATTAGAGGCGAAATTATAGAATATTATTTTAAAGAAGATATTATCGAGTATAATATAGAGATTTTAATTATTATTATAAAGATCTTTATAAAAAGAAATATTAATTACTTTAAGTTAAGTAATACTATACTCTTATCTTACGAAAAAATCGATTTCTAAAATTTAAGATTACGAAGATATATATATAACTTATTATTAAAGTTAAATAACTTATTATAATATTTATAAGAGATCTTATTATATTTACTTTTTTAATTAAAACTTAAAAGTTAATTAATAAACGAGAATAATATTAAATATATTATATATTTATAATATTTAAGAGATATTTACGAAGCGAATTTTAAAGGCGATATTAAAGTCTTTTATATAATTAAAAAGAGTTCGAATTTAATTATTAAAATTTCTATATACTTATCGAGATTTATATATTATCTAAATTTCTTAAATACTTTAATATTATAGAAATATCGACTTACGAATATACTTTCAAAAATAAATATAGAATATTTATCTTATAATAGTCGAGAAAATATTCTCTAAGACGCTTAATAAACGACTTAGTAATCGAATTTCATCGAGAAATTAAACAATTTAATATTCTAAAATATAAAAATAAATTTTTTAAACTTTCTTATCGATTTCTTTAATTCTTAAATACTTCTAATTAAAAGATATAATATATTTAAATTTTATAATAAAATACGTATATACTTAATAACGAAGTTATCGTTTAACTCTTAATTTATAAGTTATAAATTATATATAATATACTTAATCTAACTTAAATTATACGAAATTTTAATATACTTAAATCGAGTTATAGCGAGTTATTTAGAATATAACGATTTATAAGATTATAAAGTAATAAACGTAGCGAGATATTCTTTATAAAACTTTATTATTAATAAATTAATAACTTAATTAAGAGGTTTATGTAAAAAATATCTTTAAAATCTAATATAAATTTATAAAAAGTAATTTATTTTTAAATCTAATTTCGAGATTAAGTTCGATTCTCGAATTTTAAAAAGTAAAATTATTTTAATCTAAGATTTAGTTAGACTTATAAAATTAAAAATTAAAATTTTTAAATTATTAGAAAGTATAAAATTAAGATTTCTTATTAAAAGAAAGTAGTAAAATTTTAATAGAAAAAAGAGAAGTTATAGTAATAATATATTTTTAAAAATTTAATTAATTCTAAATTAATATAAATTATTAATTTTAATACTTATTACGAGTAAAGACTTATAAATTAAATTTATAACTTTTTTTTTAATTAGAGCTATCGAGTAAATTTAATAAGCGGTCTTTAGTAAGCGAACTTTAATAAGCGATATTTAAATTCCTTACGCTTTAATAATTATAAGACTAAATTTAGAAATTCTTTTTTATTTAAAAGTATAAACTTTGTTCTAAAATTTAAAAAAAAAATCTTAAAAATTTATTAGAAAATAAAAAAGTTATTCTATATATTAATAATATATATCTAATATTTTTTAATTAGGGCTATTCGACTATCGAGCGAACTTTAATAAGCGATATTTAAATTACTTACGCTTTAATAATTATAAGACTAAATTTAGAAATTCTTATTTTATTTAAAAGTTCAGATTTAGTTCTAAAATTTAGAAAAAAATCTTTAAAATTTAATAGAAGATAAAAAGGTTATTCTATGTGTTAATAAAATATATCTATTTTTTTAATAAGAAAGATATAAAAAAGAGAGATTTTAATAGTTACGAATACTAATTTATTTATTCGCGATATTTTAATCGATTTAATTAAAGAGCGTATCGAACTCGAATTTATAATTAATTATATATATAAATTTAAGATTTTTAAACTTAATTCTATCTTATTCTATTATATATATTAATAATCTTATTATTTTAATTACTATTATTATTTTCTTTATAATTTATAAAATATTTATAAATTTTATAAATTTTATAAATTTTATAATTTAATAATTCTTATAATTTTATAATTTTTATAATTTTATAATTTATTTAGCGAGAGAGATTAATAGATTTAAATCGAGAACGAAGCGAAATAGTTTAATTATTATTAATATTATTATTCTTCGATTATTTAAATTTATATAAAAGAGTATTTTTAATAAAGTAAATAAGTTTTTAATAAGCGATATTTAAATTCTCTATTTTTAAAAATTATTTTAAAATTAAATAATATATATCTATTTTTTAATTAAGACTATCGTGCGAACTTTAATAAATAATATTTAAATTTCTTATACTTTAATAATTATAAGACTAAAATCTTTTATTTTTTATTATTATATAGTATAAGCTATATACTATAATTCGAAAAATAAATTCAAAAGCTTTAATAGAAAATAGTAAGGTTATTAAGGAATTAAAATAGAGTAAGATATTTTAATAGTTATAAATACTAATTTATTTATTTATAACAATTTAATTAATTTAATTAAAGAGCGTAGCGAACTTAAATTTATAATTAGCTATATATATATATTTAAGATTTTATAGCTTAATCTTATCTTATTCTATAATATATATTAATTAGTTATTAAAATATTATATTACTATATTTACTTTCTTATTTCTCATATTTATTTTTAATTAAAATACTTTTTTTATAATCGTTATACTAAAAGCACTAATAATTAAGAACTTATCTTATTCGATTTTCTTTGTAATTCTTTTTTAGAATTAGAAGACTCTAATTTTTTTTTTAATTTAAAGAATTAAATAGATAATTATTTAACTAATTACTCATATTACAAAAAAGATTATTAAGACTTATATTATCTTTTAAATAGATTTCCTTAATATATAAATTAATATTATTATCTTTATATAATAGTAGTATAATAAAACGAGTTTACATTTATAAATTAAATTTATAATCTATCTTTTAATTAGAACTATCGAGTAAATTTAATATATAAATTTTAATATTTTTATATTATTAAAAAGTGAAATCTTTATTCTATAATTAAAAAAATAACTTTAAAGTTTTAATAGAAAATAGTAAATTTATTAAAGAGTTAAAAGTAAGAGTAAGAGATTTTAATAATTACGAATACTAATTTATTTATTCGCGATAACTTAGTCGATTTAATTAAAGAGCGTAGCAAATTTTAATTTATAATTAATTATATATATAAATTTAAGATTTTATAGCTTAGCTCTATCTTATTCTATTATATATACTAATTATTATACTTATTAATTTACTTCTTAAATTATTATATTAAATAAATTTACTTAAAGTAATAATTTATTAATATACTAATTAGTATAAACTAAAACTTACTATTAATATATAATTTCTTTTAAAAAATTTATATAAATAAAATTAAAAATTAAAAAATTTATTTTAAATCTTAAGCGCTTAATATAAAGTACTAGAAGATTTATATCTATTTTATAACTATATATTAAATTTTACTTACTTTAAATTTTAGAAATAAAAATCTTTACTTTTAATTGAGATAAAGAAATTATAAATTTAATATTAAATATTAATAAGAGTTATTTATTATTTTCTATTATATTTTAAATAATTAATAGTATATAAAATAACTAGTTTATTATTCTAAAAAATTATAATAAGTTATTATTATAAAATAAGTAAAGGCCTATGAATTAAATTCATGAAGTTGAATTTTTTATTTTTCTAAGTTAAATGGAGTTGGATTTTTCTAAGTTAAATGGAATTTTAGCTCTAGCCCTAAGTTAAATCAAACTTTAATCGCTTACTATACGTTTTTAATCTACTTTTATTATTATAAAATTGATAAAGAAGGTGAAAGTCTTAATTCTAAGTTAAGTTAAACTCTATTTACTTTCTATACGATAAATAGTTTACTTCTATTACTATAGATCGCTAATTAATTATATTCTTATCTAAGAAAGTAATATCTACTTAATAATCTTATTTTTAATATATCTTATCGGTCGAGTAGATTATCTTTTTAATAGATTATCTAGAATTATAATTAATAAATTAGTCTTACTAGTAACTTAGCTTAAGATTATATATAATTAATTATAGATAAAGATCTCGAGATATAAATATAGGTCGATCTACTATAATAACTAATTTTAGATCTTATTAATCGTTATACTAAAGACTAATCGAATTAGAAATTAAATATATCGAAAGAAAGTATATAGATCGTTTAAATTAGGCGGAGCTAGAGGAATACGTAATATATAATATTATTTATTATTATATTCGCTTTTAAGAATATAATAATCGAGTATCTTAGACTTAATATACTTAATTTATAGATATATTCTATTATATAGATTTATACGCTACTTTAAATTTCTTAATAATATTACTATATAATTCTATTTTAACTTTAAATAATAAGATAAAAGTAAGATTAATTTAAAGGTATTTATTATTTTAGTAGATAGAAGAAAGCTATTTTCCTTATTAACGACTTAATCTCTATTATTATAAATAATCTTAATTTTAGAGAACTTATTAAGAACTTAACTATTAAATTAAGCGATATTCTTATTAAGAATATAAAGAATTATTCTAAATATATAAAAATTAGCTATTCGATATAGGTTAAGATTATTATAAATAGTATTAATTAGTTAAGTAATAAAGTCGTCTAATAGTTATTCGATAGATTAATTAATAGCTTCTCGTCCTTCGAAGCTTATTAAGATATTATTATCTATATCTAATAATTTTTAAACGAATTCCTTTATATTAATTTGATCTTAATTAATAAAATTAAGATTTCGAAGTCTTATATTTTCTATTAATTTGAGGATTTAAATATAATTTTAAAGATAAAACGCCTTTAACGTAGTTTAAGCGATGCGATTTAACTTAATACTTTTAATAATTAAAAGAATTTAATAAAAGTTATTATAGAAGTATATAATTATGTTATTAAAAGAAGTAAAGTTTTTTTAAATATCTTAAAGTATATAATTAACGGCCTCGATATCGTAGCGATTTTATATAAAGATCTCGTTTTAGAAAATAAGCTTAATTATCTTTAATAACTAAGCTAAATTAGACTCTATCAATATATTATAATTAGATTAAGTAATAGTATTAAGAGAGATCTTAAAGTAAGAATAAGTAATAGTATTATCTTAAAGAAGAATAAAGATAATACTAGATAAAGCTATAGTAATAGCTATTTTAGAGTTATTTCGTATTCTTCGTAATACGATATTCTAAAGTATAATTTTATTAATATCTTTATAGCTATTAAGAAAGAAGAGTTAATTATTAAAATAAGAAATCGCGTTTTAAATAGCGTTAGTTATAGTAATTTAATTATTATTAAAATTTATTTATATTTAATTTTAGATATTAATTCGATAGCTATATACTTCGCGTAAAAGTCGATTTTAATTATTAATATAATACTATTTATAATCTCATTAAATCGCGAGTAGATTAAAGCTAGTAATAAGATTAATATCCTTTATAGAGCTAATATTATTTTTCTTTAAGCGAATTTAAATTAAATAAAGATAGAAGTCTTTAGCGACGATTTATTTATATTATATATTATTCGATAGAAAGAGAATATAGTATTAAGTCTAAAGAATATAAATAAGATTATTAGATAATTTAAATAAAGAATAATAAGTATTAGTTAAGAAATATACGCAAAGTATAAGAGAAAAATTAAATTATTTATGAGTAAAAAAAGAAAAAATGTCTAGCGCGAAAAGTTTTAATAATTAAAAAAAGAATATTATATTAAAAAATATCGCGATATTTTAAAATTATCGTTAGCGCGATAATCTTCTTATTCTATAATTTAAAGTACTTTAACTTATTAAAGAAATTACTAAGAAAAAATATATCTAGCGTAAAAAATTTTAATATATAAAAAAAGAAATACTATATTAAAAAAAGTTATAATATTTTAATATTATCGTTAGCGCGATAAGCTATTTATATTACACTTAAAGTATTTCTACTTAATAAAAAAGAAATTATCTATATATCTTAATTTATAATTATTCTATAGATCTAGAGAATTATCGAGCTTATATTATAGTAGAATTATTATAAAGAGATCTTATAAGTAATATTCTCTCTTCTAAGCCGCTACTTTATTTAATACTTAATTTTATTTAACGTTATTATAAAGTAAATTTCTTATTATATAAATATTATAATAGAAAGAAAGAATATTATCGTCTATCGTGCGTAAGTCTTCGAAGAATATAGAATTTAATACGTTTAGAAGGAGGTATCGTAGATAAAAGAGCTCTCTAGCGTTTAGATTAATATAGTATATTCTTATAATAATACCTCTACGCTTCTAACGTAAACTCTATTTAAATATATCTTACTTATTTTTTTTAGATATATTATATCGATAGATCGATATAGAAGAGATCTTCTATTTATTTTCGCTATTAATATCGTTAATTTAGTTAAAAGAAGGCTATTAGCTTAATCTAGCGTTTATATTCTATATTAATTATATAGAATAGATTATTATTATTATTAAATATTATATTTTATTAATTTAAAAGATAAATAAATAATTATTTAATAGAAGAATTATAATTATATAATTTAAAGCTAAAAATCCTTTAATAGACTTTTATAGAGTCTATTTATTATATATCTTAATACTCTTAAATCTCGTTTATCTAATTTAGACTTATATTATTTTAATCTATATCGCTTTTATACTCTATTCGAAGATTAGCTCGATTACTACTCTTATAAATATATTTAAAGATATATTTATAGACTTTAATATTAACGTAAATCTTTATATTAATATAAGCGTTATACTTAATCGATAAATAGAAACTATAGAGTATTATCTAGTAATTCTACTTAAATTTATTATCTAATATTTTAGTAGATTTATATTAATAATATATAAAGTATTTAAAGTCTAGTTTAAAGACGATATAGTCGCTAAAGTTCTTCGAAAATCGCTTATTATATACGTTCTTATCTAAGTTCTAATAAGATAAAATAATATCTATTCTATTAATAGTATATTAACTATAATTTCTATAGAGTATATATCTAATAACGATTATATAGAGATTAAGAAATAGACTTTAATTAGAAATCTTAGTATTAATAGCGATATCGATCTTAGTAACGCTAAAGAATCGATCTTTAGAATATAAAATAATAAGGATATAAATATATAATAAACCTCGTTTTTAAAATTTAATAGTATAGATATAAACCGGAATTCGATCTATTATCTATAAAGTTAGTTAGAGTTAAAGCTAATTAACATTTTAATCGATTATACTTCGCCTTTATAGGGGTGAAAAAAAAATTGAATAGTATCGTAGGGCTAATTAATAGAAATTATAGTATATAATAAGCTAAACTATGCTAGAAGTATCTCTAAAGATTATAATCTATATTAATCGTCTAACTAATATATCGTCTAAGAGGCTACTTTATTAAATAGAATAGGAGAGAGTTATTATATTATAATAGAGGGTAAAAAGAATAAAAATATATCTAGTATCTTCCTCTTTAGAATATTATTTATAAGAGCTTTTAGCTTTAATCTAAATATTTTAATAATTAGATTAGATTAATTAATAGCGCGTTCGTCGAGTAGAAGATTTTCGATAATCTTAATCTATTTTAAATTATAGATGAAAGTTATAAAGAGATTCGATCGGTTAAACTTAATAAATAGAGTAATAATATTTTAATAGAGTTATTTTATAAATTATAGGTTTTCTTAATAGAAGAAAGAAAGAATAATATATTATTTACTAGCTTAATTATTTATAATAACTTTATTAACGTAAATATCGACGATTACTTAATAGATATTAATTTAAATAATCTTCTAATTTATCTTTAATTAATAGAGTTTATTACTTTCGATAGTTATATAGATATCGTAGATAAAATATTATAATAGTTTATCGTAGTAAAGAAAATAATTAAATTTATTAGAATAACTTTATATTATATATCTATAGAAAGTTAGCGATTAATAGAATAGAAGAAATAAATAAGATAAATCTATAATATAAGATAAGCGTTACTCGTTTAGAATTATCTCGGCCGATAGTTTCTCTAACTTATGAAATAGCTTTATTATTCCTACTTCGCTAGATAAGAAGACTTCTATCTAATATAATATCTATATTAGATATATTATTATACTATAATTATTCGTCGAATAAGAAGATAAGAGAATAGCGTAGGGGTATATAGGCTGGATGTTAATATAAAATATTAAATCTCTTATTATTTCGAGTTTCTATTAATATATCTCTAGTCTTAAATATATCTAATAAATTATTAATATTACTCTTTTAGATAATAGCGATTTTATCTAAAATAAAACGATTATAGATATATAGATTATAATATTATAAGTTTTTATAAAGTAGCTTATAGTCTTATATATTCGAATTAGCTTTTAGTTTTTTAGATATCGATTTAAGAGCGTTAATATAGAAATTAATACTTTTAAGATTTATAGCTATTTTACGATAAAGCGTCTAATTAATATAATTATAATAGCTATATCTAGTAAAGTTAATATAAAAAACGCGGCTAAGAGAAAGTTATATCGTATTATAGACTAATTTTAAATATTATTTATAATATAGATTTAGCTAAATATCGATTTTTCGCTCTTTAAAGACGTTAGAATAGATATATAAGTAGTAATCGCTCTCTAGATTTTATATATATATAAGGCGATTAAATAATTAATAGTAATTTACTATAAAATTATAAAGATTATATTATTATATTAAACGCTATAGCGATAAAATTCTTTATAATTATTAATAAAATTCGAGATCTCTAGCGTTAAAGAGTAGAGGATTTAATTAATAATATACTCGCTAGAGTTAATTAAATCGTTTATACTCATTTCGACGCTCTTATAGCCTTATTCTATATCGTCTATCTTATTTATTTTAAATATATTAACTTTAATCTTTTCGCTATTATAGCATTACTCGACTATTTTATCTTTCTATAACGTTATATTATAGCGATTATAAATCTAATTTATAAAATTTAAATTATATTATATAGACTTTATAGTATATAAGTAATACGCGATATAGCTAACGAGTCTTATTAAAGACTAAGTAGAATTTATATAAAAGCTAAAAGATAAATTAAAAGAATATAGACTATCGAAAGAGTTATTATTAAAGAAGTCTAATAGTAGATCTTATAATAGAGAGTCTTCGATAGCGTCTTTCTCTTATTTAAAAGCTTTTTTTAATAATATTTAAAATCTAATATACGTTAAGAGATTTTAAAATAGAGTAATAAAGAATAGATAGAGAAGAAAAACGCGTTTTAAAAGATATTATCGCTAGCTTAGAAGAAGTATATAGAGGAGAACGTATCCGTTTAGACTCTTTTTAAGAGTTTTCTAACGCGTTTATAAGTAGTAATAGATAGCTATTAAGCTCGCTTACGGCCTCGATTATTAGTAATAGCGAATTCGTTAAGAAATAGCTTAAAGACGTTAATAGAGGCTCTAAAAGAGGGGTAGAAGAAATATATATATCTTATAGATCTAATAATATAAGAGCGAGGGGTAGAGAGAGTAAATATATTTATATTAATGAAATTAATAGAATTAATAGAGTAATAGAGAAATAATAATTATATAAATAGATGAAAGAATTATTATTCGATCTCGTCTCGAACGTATTTAATATAATTACGATATTTAAATATTAGTTTAACTTATTAATAGTAGACTAAACTTTATTATTTTTATAGCGTTAGAAAGCGTATACTAAGCTCTATAATTTACGAAATTATAAAGTAATAGTATTTATAGAAAGCTGGTTATTTCAGAGAGGAAGACTTCTATATATAGATTTTTAATAATTATAAACGCTAATTTATTTATTCGCGGTATCTAATTAAAAAGCGTAGATCTAATAAATTTATAATTGACTGCATATATAAATTTAAGATTTTCTAGTTTAGCTCTATCTTATTCTTTTATATATACTAATTATCTAGATTAAAGTTATTATCTTAATATAGATATATATTATACTTACTTATTTTATTAATAAATACTATATTTATATAATAGATTCTTATTATTATCTTAAAAAATAAAAGATTTTAATTAAAATTAATAATATATTTAATTATTATATTAATTTTAAGATTATATTCGACTTAGAAATTTAATTATCTTTATAGTTTATAGTATTTAAAGTATTTAATTTATAATTCTAAAAGATTATATTATATTAAAAAATAAGAATAATTTATTCTTATAAAATAATATATATTATGCTTTCATCTTTAATTAATAAATACTCTATTTATATATTAGATTTTTATTATTATTTTAAAAATTATAAGATTTTAATTAAAATCTATAAGATATTTAATTATTATATTATTCTTAAAATTATATTTAATTTTAATTTCAATTATTTATATTCTTTATAATTAATATTATATAAAGTATTCAAGTTATAATAATAGATTTTTATTATTATCTATTAAAAAAAGATTCTATTAAAATCTATAAGATATTATATTTTTTATAAAATTAATTATTAATTACTAATTAACTTATTAATATATAATTAAACTCGCGAATCTTTTTAAGATTTAAACTTAAATTCTTCCTTAAATCTTTTATTATATTTAATCTATTCTTCTTTATCTATAAATCTTATAATATTATAATATTAATTATTATTTAAATTTTATATAAGCGCTATAAATTAAGATAAAAATCGTAAATTTTTTATATACTACTTCTTTCTTTTTTTCTTTTTTTCTTTTACTTATTATAATATTGTATTAATTAGAATAATATATTATAAGCGTACTAATAAAGATCGCTTATCTACTTACTCGATAGTCTTAATATAAAAAAAAATTATAAATTTAATTTATAGACCTTTACTCGTATATAATTAAAAGATTAAATAATCTTCGCTTTTATATATTAAAATAGAAATAATAGTATTAAGAAGTTATAAGAATAATATTAATAGTTACTTCTTTAAAGTCTTTTAAGTCGTCTATATTTTCTTATTAGACTTAGAGTCTAGATTTAAAAAAAGAGAATAGTATATAAATATTAATTTTAGATCTCGACGATTCTTAACGCTCTTAGTTTTATTTTACTAGGAAATAACTCTCGAGAGTTATTTTTAAATATTATAAAAATATAATAATCGAATAATACTCTATATATATTTAACGCTAAGTTGAAAATATATTAAGATTATTTTAAAAATTTATAGTTATCGAAGTACTTTTAAGTATTTAAACGAAATCTATATTTCTATTATAATTTATAAGACTCTTTTTAAACTCTTTATTAATACTACTATATAATATTCTTTATTCTTTACTCGTCTCTTATAATAATTTAATTCTTAAACTTAATATCGCGAACGATTATAAGTCTAGCTTCTATATTATTCTCGACGTATTCGATAATCTTTTAAATTTAATATAATAAATCTATCGAGAATACTTCGAATATTTATAACGCGTCTTTTTTCTTTTTTTCTTTATTATTTAACTAATTATAATCTAATATATTTAAAATTACTACTCTATTTACTTCTAATTAAAACGAATTAAATAAAGTCTTAAAGCGTTAAAAACGAGTTATTTAGATTAAGACTATAAAGAAATATTTAAATTAACGTAATAATCTACTTAAGCGTATCTTATTACTTTTAGAATATTAACTATTAATAATTAACTATTATTTAATTATTAATTATCTTTCTAATAATATAGAAATATATTTATATTTAATATTTTATCTTATATAGACTAATATTATCTAAGAAGAGCTCTATAAAAATATTAATTTATATATCTCTATATAGAAGAATTTAAACTCTAATTAAGAGTCTATAAATATTTCGAAATTTAAAATCTTTATCGCTATTATTAAGAGTATTAGAAGTTTCTAGAGTAAGTAATTATAGAATTATTAAAAGAAGAAAACTTCTTTACTTAAAAACGTCTATCTTTATCTTCTATTATTATATTATTAAGATATTTATAAGATAATTATAACTAATAAAACTTAAAGAATAATTATATATATATTTAATATCGTATAGATATTAAGAGAAGAGATTTTAGTAGAGAGATTAATAATTATAGTAATATTTCTCTAAGAATTAAAGAAGAGTATAGTATATATAAAATCTTCTTATATCGTAAAGAAAACTATATAAAGCGATTCTATAATAGAATAGTTACTATATAGTCTCTAGACTAGATATAAGTTATTTATAATAGATTATATAATAAAAGTAAAGTAATAGTAAAGATAATAGTAGAGAAGATAAATTTATTATATGTGAGAGGTTATTAAATACGTATTACTTATAGTAGTAATAACGATATACGAGGTTATTCGTCTTATTATTATTATTTTAATAATTATATTTAAATTAAGCGACTTAATCGACTATATAAATAAAGATTTAGAGTTATAATTTATAAGAGCTAGAGCTAGAAGTAGCCGTAGATTCTCGAATTCTCGGCGATAAGTATTACGAGCGTACTCTATATTCTTAATATATTACTTAGCTCTCTTACTTATTCGAGTCTAGCGTATCTTAATAGAGGTATTTCTCTACTATTTAATATCTTTCTTCTATCTATATAGTTTAATATCTTAATTATCTTATTTAATATATCTATATTAATATTATATTTATATCGATTTTAATATTATAATTAAAATTAACTTACTTATTTTATTCTTATTAATAAATAAATTTAAAGAAACGCGCTAATAAAGACTTTAATAAGAAACTAAGTTAAATTATCGTATTTTTAAATAAGTCTATTAGATAGATAATTCGATTTTAAAGTAAATCGAACTCGATAAATAGTAGTTAAGAGATAAATAAGATATTAGACTATTTATACGACTAGCGAATTAAAAGAAATAGCTAATATTATTAAAATATTATTAAAATATTATTTATAAGCTTTCTTATATATAACTTTTTTATAAGATAAGAAACTCTCTAAACGAAGTAAGTATACTCGAAAAAATATTATTTAAAATATTTATAGTCTTTTTAATATCTTAAATAATTAAGAGATAAGTATATTAAGCTCTCGTAAAGAAATAACCTTATCTCGGGCTTTATAGTGAAATTTTTTATTCTTAATATCGAATAATTTTAACGCGCTTTAAAGAAACTTTACTATTCTCTAGTATATCTAATATCTTTAATACTTATTCTTTTAAAGCATTTAAACTCCTTTTTATTTTATTTTAAATCTTCTTTTTTATAATAAAGTCTAATATCGAAAGAATAGATTAAATTAAGATTTTATTTAAGTAAATTAAATTCTAATAAGTATTAGTTCTATTAGATAATATAGTTAATAAGATAAACTTAATAGAAGTATTTTAAAATATCGCTAGTAGTTAATAATTATAATATTAGACTAAGTACTAACTCGACGAATTTATAATTATATTAAATAAGATTTATTAGAAGCGAGACGATTTTCGAAAGATTATTACTCGATATTATATTATCGTTATAAAAAAGAATCTAGCTATAAATAATTTATATTAGATCTATAAAATAATCGAGAAGATAAATTAATTAATTTAAGATTTCTAGAAGAATATAATTTTTTTATATCGAAAAGTTAATAATCTTAATTTATAGTTAATAAAGAATTTATAACTACTCTTAATTGAGAAAGAATATATATCTAGACATTTAAAAGAGAAATTAATTAAGATTCTAGATTTATCTTTATTTATCGATAGTAATAACCCTATCTAAGATAATTAATTCTTTAAAATAAAATAGAAATTTAAAGCTAATAGCGATTATTATCTTATTAAGAATTTTAAAATAATCTATATAGTTTTATAACTCGGTGATAAAACTATATAATATATTATATATAGAAAACTTTAAAACTTTATTAATTTATATTAATCTATTAATAAGATTATAAATAAATTAATCGATATCTATAAGAATTTAAATTAATATAATAATATATAGCGTAAGATAAATATTCTATAATAAGAAATCTAATTTTTTATTAACTTCTATTTAGACTTTATTCGATTAGATATTATTTTTAATATTAATAAAATTATTATAATAGAGTATTATCTTCTAAAGAAATTAAAAAAAAATCTAAGAAATTTATAAAATATTATAAGAGATTTTATTATCTTAAAGACTATAAAGAAATATCTTCGAAAATTAAATAACTTATATCGTATTAGATATAAAGATATAGAGTTTATAAAGACTATTATAAAGTTAATTATAATATAAATTATAACTAATATATATCTTATATCTATTATTGAAGTTATAACCGCTATATCTCTAAATATTAAAATCGATTTAAAGTTAAGAGAATCGATATATTATAATTACGATAAGAAAGGCTACTATCGAAATATTTATATAATAACTATTTAAATCGAGATCGATAAAAAGATCTTTAAAAAAGTATAACTTTACGCGATAGATATAGATAAAGAATTTGAAATCGATAATATCGATATTATAGATAGCGATAATTCTTTATTAGATTCGAGAAATAAATAGCCTCTTTTAAAGTTATAATAAGAGATATTTATAAAGTATATCTAGTAGATACTCTTAATAACGCCCTAGCACGTCGTTCTTTTTATATATAAATTATACTATCTTTATAAGAAAGAAAGTACTTACTTAAAAACTTTCTTATAGATAATAAATATATCAATACTTATATAGTTATAAATAAGTTCTTAATTCTAGCAATATATAAAGTTTTATATCTAGAATTACTCTTATTATTATAATTTAAATTATTAAGAGATTATAATAACTAGATTATAAAATAATTAATTATATACTACTTACTCTTAACGATAATAGTAAAAAGTTATTAAGAAGAAATATACTTAATGCTAATTATACTATTAAAATATAATATAATAATTAAAAAATCTTAAATAAATAAATACGAGGTAGTTCTTAATATATTATAAAATAAGATACTCTTTCTATTTAATCGATATAATTATAATAATAATTAGATATTAATAATAAACGAACTTCTCTTTCTATTAACTTCGAAGCTTTAATTACTTATATTACTTATTCTTTTATCTATTATACTAAAATAATAAAGCTCTCTTTTACTTACTTATAATAATAAGACTAATTTAAATATCTTTTTATTAAATAAGAATAAGAATAATAAGTAATCTAAGTTTATTAATATCGCTAAGATTAGTATAGCGATCTACTATTAATTAACTCATAAAAAAAATAATAAACTATTTATATTAATAATAAATAAGATCTATAATAACTTATTAATACTATATATATTTTTTACTATTCGAATATCTCGCGATCTTCGTATATTAGTTAATAAATTATATTTCTATAACTTAGAAAAGAAATATAAAAGATATTATAGTTTTAATTATCTTATTTAGATTAATAGTATTAATAAGATTAGTTTTAAGAAGATAAAATATAAGCTATTTACGAAATATTACGATTATCTCGATATTTTCGATAGAGCTAAAATAAATATACTTTTCTTATATTATTTTTATAATTATAAGCTAAAATTTAATAATAGCTTCGATAAAACGAAATTTTCGAAAAGTAGAATCTATTTAATATTAAAATATAAATTAAAATAGATAAAGAAGTATTTAGACGAATATTTAAAGAAGGAATTTATAATATTAAGTTATATATTATTTATCTTATTTATTCTATTCGCGGAAAAGTCGAATAAAGAATTACGTTTTTATATAAACTATCGAAAGCTAAACGCTATTACTAAAAGAAATCGATATCTAATTCTATTAATAGATAAGATTTTAATAAAAATCTAAAAATATAAATATCTTACTCGATTAAATATTATAGTTATATTTAATAAACTATATATATATCTCGATAGCGAGAATTTTACTACTTTTATTATCTTTCTTAAAGTATATAAATATTAAATCCTCTCCTTCGATCTAATTAACGGCCCAGCTATATATTAATAATATATAAATAATATTCTATTCGAGTATCTAAATAACTTCTATTAGATCTATTTTAATAATATACTTATTTATAATAAGATAAAAAAGAAATATATTTAATACGTTAGATAAATTCTCTAGAAATTAAAGAATATCGGTCTTTAGATAAATATCCTTAAGTGCGAATTTCATATTTAGAAAATTAAATTTTTAGGCTTACTAATATCTATAGACGAGTTATAAATAAATTCTATTAAGATTTAGATTATTATCGAGTAAACTATATCTATTAACCTTAAAGAGATATAAACTTTTATTAGATTTTATAATTTTTATTAATAATTTATTAGAGACTTTTTTAAAATAATTAAATCTATAATAAAATTTATAATAAAAGAGATTATATTTAATTGGTTCTTAGTATATTAAGAGACCTTCTATTTTTTAAAAGTCGTCGTTATTAAAGCTTTAATTCTACGTTATTTTAATAGAATAAAAAAGATTATTCTAGAGATTAACTCTTTCGACTACGTTAACGAAGATATTTTTTCTTAATACGATAATAAAGGAGTATTTTACTCGATAGTCTTCTATAATAAAAATCTTATCTTAGTTAAATATAACTATTAGATCTATAATAAAAAATTACTAATTATTATTTACTATTTTAAATATTAGCGTCTTAAATTAAAATGTACTAATATCTCTATTAAGATCTTTATAAACTATAAAGACTTAATATACTTTATTAAAGAAAGAGACCTTAGTCGTCGCTAAGCTCGCTATTTAAATATATTATTTAAATTTAATATAAAGATTATTTATCGATCTAAATCTTAGAATATTAAGGTCGATATATTTATATAAATAACTAGATATAAACTAATTAATTTTAAGAACGAATAATTACGTTAATAGTATTAAATAATTCTTATTTTTAATTAATTAAAATTAGATAGCGAATATATCGATATATATATAATTAATAATCTTATCTATTATAAGATAGTAGAGGTTAATAAAAAAGATAACTATTATATAAAAATTCGTAACGCTATCGCCGAAGATAAGAATAAGTTTTAAGAAATTACTCTTAATAAGTACTTTATATAGAATAGAGTACTTTATTATAAAAATCGTTTATAAATATTCGATAATATATATATTAATATTATTTAAGAGATATACGATTAACTATTTTACGATTATTTTAAAATAATATAAATTTATAAACTATTTAAAAGAAAATATTATTAGCGAGAAATAAGGGCGATAATAGCTATCTATATCTAGAATTACTATATCTATTAAAGAACTAAAATATCTCGTAATCGAGAATATAGTTTATTATAATTTCTATTAATTTTATAAAAACGATAATAAGATATTAATATATATAAAAGAATAAAATAGGGCTAAACTAGAAAACCTTGAATTTATATATATAGTTAATTATTAATTCGTTAGATCTACGCTTTTTAGTTAGATATCGCGAATAAATAAATTAGCGTTCGTAATTATTAAAATCCCCTTCTTTATATCTCCCTTATTAAAAAAATAGATATATATTATTAATATATAGAATAACTTTTTTATTTTCTATTAAAATTTTGAGATTTTTTTTTAAAATTTTAAAGCGCTGTTTATGCTTTCTAAATTGTTAAGAATTCTAAAGTTAAGTCTTATAATTATTAAAGTCAAGGAATTCAAATATCGCTTATCAAAGTTCGCTTACCAAAGATCGCGGACAGCCGGATAGCCCTGATTAAAAAATAGATATACATTATTTGATTTTAGAATAACTTTTTTATTTTCTATTAAAATTTTGAGATTTCTTTTTAAACTTATAAAATCAAATATGGGCTTTTAGATAAATAAATAATTATTAAATTTAGTCTTATAAATATCTAAAGGTAAGGAATTTAAATATCGTCTATCAAAAGTTCGCTCACCAAATTTACTCGACAGCTCTAATTAAAAAAAATGATTATGAATTTAATTTATAGGCCTTTACTCGTATCGATTAACTTCGTTATAGACTTATCTATATTCGACGACTATAACGCTATTTAGATAGTAATCGATTAATTTACTAAGAAACGTTATTACGTAGTTTATTTCGATATCGATAAAAATATTATTACTAAAAAGATAGTTAACTTACTACTTAAAGAAGTATTTCGTCTATACGATTTATCGATCTTAATAATATTAGATCGAGACTCTTAATTTATAGTTATTATATAGAAATTCTTTTATAAGCGATTAAATATTATAGTTAAGCTATTAATAGTCTTTTACTCTAAAATCGATAAATAGACTAAGCGAGTAAATTAGAATATAAAGTGTTATCTTTAAATATACTATAATTATATATAGAATAACTATATAAAATAACTATTAATTATTAAGTTATTAATAATAATACTATCTTAGCGATTATTAATATCTTATCTTTTCTTATAAATAAGAGATTTTACTTTTAAATAAGTTTTAGCTCGAATATTATCGATTATAAGATTATTTATAAGCGTCTTAATATTACTTAGATAGAGAATATTACGAATTATATAAAGTAGATTTTTAAGTATATTTAAAGTAATATAGATTATATTTAAAAGACTATAATTATATAAGTTAATAAATATTAATAAAAGATTATCTTTTAAATAGATAATAAGATCTTTCTAAGTAGTAAGAATATTATTTCTAATCGCCTTTCTTATAAATTAAATTATAAGAGACTTAATTTATTTAAGATTATAGATCTTATAGAAATCTTATATTATCTAGAACTTCTTTTAAATATAAGAATTCACGACGTTTTCTATCTTAGTCTCTTAAGTCTTATAATAAATAATCTCTTACTAGAATAAATAAACTCTCTATCGAAATATATTACTATTAATAATTAAACTAAATAGATTATTAAAGAAATACTTAACTCTAAATTAATCTATAGTTATTTTAAGTATAAAGTTAAGTAAGAAGACTTCGATAATAATTCTATTTAATATAATATAAATAGTAGTAAATTTAAGATTTATTAAAATTTAGCGAATAACTTTTATAAGAGATATTTCGAAATATCTTATCTTTAAGAGATTAATTTATAAGATAAAATCTTTAATAGCGAAAAAAGTCTCTAAGTCGAAATTATCTCGAATATATTACTTTTAATTAAATTAAAATTATTTAATATCTTCGCTATAGTCTTATTTTTTTATATTCGCGAAGATCTATATTACTTAATAATAACTTTATATTAAACTTATTAAATAGATTTTTCTTATTAATAAATACTTAAATATTCTTTAAAGCTATAATATATTATTTATAGATCTTACTATCGTCGTTAATAATCTTAATTATTATCGACTAAATAATATTTTATAAAGAAACTTATAAATATCGAATTAAAGTTTTTAGCGCTTACGACTCGATTCGATTCGATTCGATTTAGAAGCCCTCGATTAATTATATCGCGCTATTTTATAAATCTTTTATCCGCTTAAATATAGATTCGAAAATTATTACTATTTACCTCTACGCCTATAAATACTATTTTTATTATACTATATTAATTTCCTTCTAGCTAAGCTTTTTATATATACTTATATCTTAATTAGCGACGTCGCTAAAGCGTAAATATAAAGAGCTACTATTATCTTTAATATCTCTTATAAAGAAAGATACGATACTGTAAATCCCGAATACAATTATTTCTTTACTACTTTTACTATTTTTTAGACGTCAAGCATATATATATATTTATTTTTCTATCTTTCCACTTATTAATTATGGAATATGATTTTATAAAGAAAGAGAATAATGTTACGAGCGTACCCTACATCCTTGACACACCACTTAGCCCTCTTACCTATTCAGGCCTAGCGTGTCTTGGCAGAGGCATCCATCTACTACTTAATGCCTTTCTTCTATCTATATAGTTCGATATCTTAGTTATCTTATTTAATATATCTATATTAATATTGCATCTGTACCGGTCCTGACAACAAGTCAGTCTGCTATGCAGACATTCGATTCCAGCTGGCTACGGCCACTCATTATTAAAATTTTCAGCAAACACAAGAGCAGAGTAGAGGAAAAGGCCAACGCTGAGTGCGTGCGTCCGAGAGTTTCAGCATTTGGGCCTACAGGGCAGGCATTCAATATTCAGCAGTTGATTCTTACATGTAGTCGACTCTTTCATGGCACAGAGGGCCGGCGGTACTACTCGGTGATTTTGCTGCGGGATTAACAGCAGCAATGGTCAAAAAAAGGACGAATTTACTCACACTATCGGATGACCAGATAGGCACAGTTGCCCAAGCAGGCATGGAGGTCGCTTGGGGACTTAGCCGTCATCTGGATGACCTGAACAGTGACTGTTTTCTTCAGCTATGCAATTGGCATGCTGCTAAAGCAATCAAGAAGAGGCTAACTCGCGAGGGGTATCCGCTTTACATAAGAAAGCCATTAGCTAATCTGGTGTGGAAGTGGATTCAGTCAGAAACCCTCGAGGATATAGAGCGGAATCGTGGTATTTTGCTTAATCAATTACACCAGAAGAAATAGAACTATTTAATTAGTTTCTATCAACGACAGGAGCATCAATTTATAATAGCCTACACCAAGGAGCAACCGAACCTGGGCTGCAGTTCCACTCAACGAGGCGAGAGTAGTCATCCTCTTATCAAGGCCGTTACAAATCGTTACACACCTATTGGTCAGTCGGTAGAAAAGATTGCTGACGAAGTGGACGAGGTTATTTATACTTATGAGTATAAATTAGAGCGTTAGAAGAGGAATAACCCTCGCAGTATCGATGCCAGCAGACCATTCTTCGTAGGCCTACTCGGTCACGTTACCCACCAGGCAATCGAACTCGTCCATGCGGAGTTAGTTGCGGCGAAAAGGTGGGTTTTTGACGTTGAGGATGAAGTGTCCCAAGAACCCGAGGAGAATAAGTGTCAGCAAGCATGCCATCTCCCCAAACGATACAGTTTACCCTGCAAATGTTGGCTGTTTCGCTGTGTTATCGAGGAGATTCCTATCCCCCTTTCTCTTTTACACCCGAGATAGCTTAGCAAGGCGCCGGAAGTTATAGTAGGTTGGGAAATAACTTTCGATCCGACTATTACAACGGCTACCTATGCGGCTCTGACTGGTACTGATGACACTCGGAGCCAGTCCAGTGATCATTCTAGCGGCGACGATGATCGACAACCTGCCCCGGTGCCCACACAGTCGAGGTATGACCGGCGAGGACTGGACTTGCTGGAGGCGGGTGCTTTTTCGGCATATGAGTTTCATAAGAAGATTCCAGAAGGTCATCGCGCTGAAGAGTACACAAGAGAGGTGACGAAGGCTATCCAAAGGGTGAATAGAGTCTATGGGCAAAAGTATAATGAGAAAGCTGCTTTGCCACAATCGTTTTCGGTAGCCAAGAAGGATGATGAGGGCTTGCAATACAAGAAGAACGGAAGCAGACGACGTGCATTGACTGGGCGTGAGGCTGCTGATGCAGAGGACCAAACCTTACGTCGTCAAGTAAGGAAGGACGCGAATGAGAAGAGGGATAATAAGAAATTTGCGGAGCAGGTGCGGAAGGATCAGATGCAGAAGGACAGAGATCAGCAAACCACCTCCGCTTTTTCACAGCTAATCTAGCTTAAGAAAATCAGAGAGCCTTCTTCTTCAACTCACCAGCGGAGAAACGGTGTTTCCGATTTCGACAACACTTTCTCTAACGCGGACGGCGACAGCGACGTTGAGTTTCTAGGCACACAGCCTATCCAGGACCCTAGTCAGCCACCTTCTGAAGGCCGTATCAACACCCCAAGTCCATTACCGTCGAAATCATCCTTAAAGCAGTTCACTAATATCGACGATTTCGATGACTTTCCCCCTCTCTCACCATCACCTCCTACAACAAGGGCTCCACCTCTTATATCATGGCCCGATCGACGTAGTCAGCAGCAAAGGCTTATCATACCGGACGATCCAGAACCCACTCCGTCAGCAACCACCAGAGCCAGCCGAGGTGTAGCCTCGAAGTCATTCAAGCAGGCTAGATTGGAGTCTCAACAAGGCCATGAAGCTAAGGCCAAAGTCGAAAAGCAGGCCAAGAAGGAGGCTGCTGTAGCGAGGAAGAGGGCAAAGGCCATGAAGCCTCGGACGGAGGATGTATCACAGTTAGGGGATGCATTGGCTCGGCTGGGATCCTCGCCGCCACCAACAGGATAGACACCTCATGGCCTGACCCACACTGACATCTCCACCGCACGGTCACTCCGTACCGAGCATGCACCGTACCGAGCATGCATGCTCCCAAATTGGCTTCCAGACAGGCCAAAAAAAGACATGTCTGGAAGCCTGTTTGGGAGCATGTTAGCAGTAACTCGGAATGCGAGAAATGAGTGGAATCTGGGTAGTTTCTTCAGGATAAACTATGCACAGTGCACATGAGAAATTTCATAGACACGAGAAATCAAAACATGAATCTCAATAATAAATTTTTCATCATTAGAAAATGTAGGGGTTTCGTGGATTTGAACTCACAGCCTTCCTAGAATTGTGGTAAAAGTCATCGCTGGAAACCTACACCATGAGGCCTCCCTCACTCGTTAAGGTGTAACGTCCTATTTGGATATTTATACCGTGCAATAAAAGAAATATCGACAATGCACCCACCAGTCAGATATCCACTATGCCAAGGCCTATGCCAAGCCGGGTGGCTGCGGATATAGCCGGTACGCTGCATTAGTATGGACGGGGGACTGTCGGAGGGGGACTGTCCGCAGTCAAGTTGACGAGCAAGGCTCGGAGAAGAATGGAAATTTGAGACCTTCGCTTAATACGCGCCTCCGCAATTCTCATAAAGTCAGCTTACATTTCAGCCTACTGTCGCGGAACAACATTAAGGTGACTCAATTATGTGGGGGTGGAAGAAGATGTTGATTATCCTATGTAGCTGCAGGGCAGATGTGTGCGGAGAAAGGCGCGCTAAGACCTATTGAGGACTAGTGCCGCATTTTGAGGACAGAATACATATGATGGAGAACTCGAATTCTATTTTCGATTCTACTTAAGAAACGTAAGTAGATCGATTATAACTTGCGGATGAGAGATGAGAAGGAGATTTCGATACTCCTCTTTGCAAAACCGTTTGCGGGAGCTCAAGCTTAGCAGCCGCCCTATCAAAATTTTGCCGTAACCACCGCCCATGGCAAGTAGAGGCTAAATTCGTGATAGATAACTGTAGAATAATTGTAGAATCGTTTATATATGAAGCTATGTATAGTTTAATTGCTAAAAAAAACTTGGTGTAGTTTTTTTTAAGTCTTTACAGTCACGCTATAGCTGTCGCTGGTCGTTGTCGCTATGTTACCGCTTATATTAAAATTATACGAGTGTAAATAGATATAGATTATTGAAACGACTCAACACTCGCTACCACTAGTACTTATTCGGTCTAGTTATGAATATATGAAGGTATTCTCTATACATAGATATTCTTCTTTCTTAAACATTATTAAGAATATTATATTTAATAATAGATCTTATTATAGTAGTAACTATATATTTAGATATTTATTAATACTAATTAGTATCAGTATATATAATAGAATAAGGTAGGGCTGAACTAGAAAACCTTGAATTTGTATGTGCAGCCAATCATAAATTCGGGGTTATTACGCCTTTTGGCTAGACTGACTGAGTCAGCCCGCTAGCCCTCCCGAGCTCCCTTATCAAAAATCTGTGTGTAGAAGTTTTACACTCTGAAATAACCAGCTCCCTACGGATACTATTTTTTCATAATTTCGTAAATTGTAGAGCTCAGTGTGCGCTTTCTAACGCTGTAAAAATAATGAAGTTTGGCCTACTATTGGTGGATTAAATGGACATTCAAATATGGTAGTCACACCAAACGCGTCCGGGATCGGATAATAATCCTTCCACCTGTTTGTTTGTGTAACCATTATTCTTCCACCACTCTACCAATTCTACCAATTCCACCAATATGAACACAATCGTCCTCGGTACCCCTCGCGGAAACGTTACTAAACGCTTCAGGCACGTACACCCCTTTTGCCCGCCTCTTAGAGCCCCTACTGACGCCCCCAGGCCACCCCTCGACGAATCCGCTACTGCTGGCAATCGAGGCCGCAAGCGAGCCCAACAGCTACCTACTATTGCTCATAGACGCGTTAGAAAGCCCTCAAAAAGAGCCCGAACGGATTCACAGCCATCGTCCTCCCCTACATACTACTCGACCAGCCGCTCAGTCAACACTACCTACCCTATCAGCTCAGTAATCCACTCAATTAGATCGTCAGCCAGTCACTCAGTCATCCACTCAGTCAGCCACTCAGCTAGCCACTCAGTCTGATACTCTATAAGAGGAGGAGCAAGAGGAGGAACTACAACAGGCAAATGCGGAGAACACTGCGGAGAAACCAAGCGGCAACAAGGCCCCCAGCACTAAGAACACGGCTCAGCTCTCCAAGATCCCACGTCATATGCTCTCCACGGTTCCACATCAAATCATCACTCAGCAAGCGGAGAACACCACTGCAACTTGGCCTGTCATCCCCACTGTATTAATATGGTATATCACTGCAATCACGTCACAAGAGGAGGATCTACTGCGACGATCACAGTCAATTAAGCCTCTGCAGGAGGAACATCGCAAGAGGAGGAACTACAACAGGCAAATGCGGAGAACACTGCGGAGAACACTGCGGAGAAACCAAGCGGCAACAAGGCCACCATCGTCAAGAACACGGCTCAGCTCTCCAAGATCCCACGTCATATCAGTCATCCACTCAGGCAGCCACTCAGCTAGCCACTCAGTCTGATACTCTACAAGAGGAGGAGCAAGAGGAGGAACTACAACAGGCAAATGCGGAGAACACTGCGGAGAAATTAAGCGGCAACAAGGCCCCCAGCACCAAGAACACGGCTCAGCTCTCCAAGATCCCACGTCATATGCTCTCCACGGTTCCACATCAAATCATCACTCAGCAAGCGGAGAACACCACTGCAACTTAGCCTGTCATCCCCACTGCATTAAGGAGTAAGAGGAGGAACTACAACAGGCAAATGCGGAGAACACTGCGGAGAACACTATGGAGAACACTGCGGAGAAACCAAGCGGCAACAAGGCCCCCAGCACCAAGAACACGGCTCAGCTCTCCAAGATCCCACGTCATATGCTCTCCACGGTTCCACATCAAATCATCACTCAGCAAGCGGAGAACACCACTACAACTTGGCCTGTCATCCCCACTGCATTAATATGGTACATCACTGCAATAACGTCACAAGAGGAGGATCTACTGCGACGATCACAGCCAATTGGGCCTCTGCAGGAGGAACATCGAACGATGCATATTTGGACGAATTGAAACCGTCCGATGTCTACAGCTATTTCATTATTCGAAAGATTTCACTGCGGCAGGAGATATTGTGGGATTCACACCACTAATTGGCACGTTGTCTCCATTTCTTTCCGGTATTTCGCTCACAAGAGGAGGATCTACTGCGACGATCACAGCCAATTGGGCCTCTGCAGGAGGAACATCGGACGATGCATATTTGGACGAATTGAAACCGTCCGATGTCTACAGCTATTTCATTATTCGAAAGATTTCACTGCGGCAGGAGATATTGTGGGATTCACACCACTAATTGGCACGTTGTCTCCATTTCTTTCCGGTATTTCGATACTTCTTGCCATAAGGACATGGCCTTTCTCTGTTTTTTGTAGGCAATTATTACACCTTCCTAATTAGGCCTTAGCGCGCCTCTCTCCGCACATATGTGCCTGTATACTACATAGATTAAATCAATTTTGTAGTGGTGGAAGTAGGTCAAAAACGCACAGCAAGCGATCAGAGTTCGATTTGACTTAGGGCTAGGGCTAAAATTCGATTTGACTTAGAAAAATCCAACTCCATGAATTTAATTCATGGGCCTTTACTTGTACTTTAATAATAGTATATAGATTAGTTAGATCATACTCTTAAAGAAAGTTCGCCTCGATATCGCCGCGATAGCTTTACACGGTTCTATTATTACTTAATCGATTTAGCTCTCGAGTATTATTAATTAAATAGAACTATAATTTCTATAATTCTATAATTTCTACGACTTCTACTTAGTAGAGAAAATATCTAGAAAATATTAAATATTATTAAGCTTTATACTATATTAATATATAATATATATCTAAAATAAATATTAAGAGTAAGAAATTTAACTCTTTAGTCGAATTATCTAATACTATAACTCTATATTAACTAGAGAATATATTATCTAAAAAAGTCGAATTAATAAATATTAATAAGAGATTTAAATAATTCGTTCTTTAAAGAATATAAGAGTATAATAAAAATAAATGGAACGCTCTCTCTAATATCTTTGCTAAGGAATTTCAATAATTCGCTAAAAAGGACTTTGAGACTCTTTCTAAAAAGACTTTCTATAACTTACGAAACTGCCTATAAGCTAATAGAGTCTATGTTAAGAAAGGACGAGAGGTTTTAATATTCGAATTATTGATTAATGTAATTTAAAAAGATATCTTATAATTATTAAATAACGAGAATCATTCTCTATTAAAGTAGTAATAATATTACTTCTCTTAGTAGTAAATAATTCAGCCGTAGTAGCCTTATCGACCGGAGAATACTATTTCTCTCCCGCCGTAATAGCCTTATTAGTAGTCTTATCGACCGGAGAATACTATTCCTCTCCCCCGTAACCGCCTTATTGATAGGAGAATCCTGCTCTAATTCTCTCGGCAACATCAATCTACGGCCTAAATTACTGAGCCCTACATCTACTACTCTTATCTTATTAAGTTATTTAAGACTTCGATATCGAATAAAACTATAATTATAGTAAGAAACTTATTACTCTAGTTAAATTATATATTATCGAGAAGAAGTATAATGAAAGTTCTATTAAGAGTCTTAGCTATAAATTTATAATTTTTATAAATTTTTATATAAGAGTTAAGATCTTCTAGTAGATTCTTTAAATAGTATTTTTAATTATATTAAAATCTATAGTATTAAAGTATTATTACTCTAGTTATTAAGAGATTAATCTTATTATTTAATAACTCTTCGATTAATTTTAAGACTATTTCGAGAGAGAAGAATATTATTATCTTATACTTTATAAGTAAAATAATATTAATCTAAAAGATTTACTTTAAGCTAATTCTAAAAAGAATAAAGAAATTATTTTCTATAAAATAATTTAAAAACTACGTTAGATTTAAAGAGGTTTAAATTACGAATTTTAATTAGATATAGTATTTCGAAATAAGATAATTATTTTTTATAGTAATATTTCTATATATAGTATTATAATTCTATAATAAACGACTATAGTTATCGAGTTAATTAATAATATTTATACTATAATTAAGAATTACGAAGAGACTATAAAGATTAAGAGATTTAAGTTATTTAGATCTATAATATACTTTATTAATCGAAAGTATTATATTAATTAATTTTTAAATTAGAGTAATTATAGTAGATCGTCTTTATAGATAAATAGCTTTTAGAAAAAGCGATACTTTATTTATAAGAAGATAGATTATTAATTAATTAAGTATATCGATAAAAAACGTTAGAAGTCTCGAAATAAATTCGCTAAGCGGTTTATTAGCTTTATTAATAAGCGATATAACTTTTATATTTAAGAGTTTAAAGATTAAAAGAATAAGATTAAGAATCTTAAGATCTTAACTCTCGATATTTAAGATACTAATTTAAAGAAGATCGAAAACTTTATTATGATTACTTCTATAATTATATCGAATTAAGCTTAAATATATTATTTAAAGCTTTTTAATTATTTTATATATTATAATATTATTAAGTCTAATAACTTTCTTAATATTAGTTAATATATCTTAAAATAGTTCTATAGTATTATACTAGATATCGAAGTTATATATATATTTATTACTAGATATAATTAAGTAAAAACTTATATAAGAAAATTCGATATATAACTAGATATTATTATTAATAGTATTATTATCTAATTTAAAATTAGAATAGTAGCGTTAATTAAAAAACTTATAGTAAATTTATTTATTAGCCGAGTCGACTTCCACGTAATATAGATCGATATCTTATTTTTACTATATATCAGTATATATAATAGAATAAGGTAGGGCTGAACTAGAAAACCTTGAATTTGTATGTGTAGCCAATCATCAATTCGTCAGGTCTACGCTTTTTGGTTAGATACCACGGGTAAATAAATTAGCGTCCGCAACCATCAAAAATCTATGTGCAGAAGTCTTAACACTCTGAAATAACCAGCTCCCTAAGGATACTATTACTTTATAATTTCGTAAATTATAGAGCTCAGTTTGCGCTTTCTAACGATGTAAAAATTTTGAAGTTTGGCCTACTATTGGTGGGTTAAACTGACATTCAAATATTGTAGTCATACCAAACGCGTCCGGGATCGGATAATAATCCTTCCACCTGTTTGTGTAACCATTATTCTTTCACCACTCTACCAATTCTATCAATTCCATCAATATGAACACAATCGTCCTCGGTACCCCTCGCGGAAACGTTACTAACGCTTCAGGCATGTACACCCCTTTTGCCCGCCTCTTAGAGCCCCTACTGACGCCCCCAGGCTAGCTACTGCTGGCAATCGAGGCCGCAACCCAACAGCTGCCTACTACTACTCATAAACGCGTTGAAAGGCCCTCAAAAAGAGCCCGAACGGATTCACAGCCATCGTCCTCCCCTACATACTCCTCCCAAGCCAGCGATACTCGACCAGCCGCTCAGTCAACACTACCTACCCTATCAGCTCAGTAATCTACTTAGTTAGATCGTCAGCCAGTCACTCAGTTATCCACTCAGTCAGCCACTCAGCTAGCCACTCAGTCTGATACTCTACAAGAGGAGAAGCAAGAGGAGGAACTACAACAGGCAAATGCGGAGAACACTACGGAGAACACTACGGAGAACACTGCGGAGAAACCAAGCGGCGCAAGGCTACCATCGTCAGGAACACGGCTCAACTCTCCAAGATCCCACGTCATATGCTCTCCACGGTTCCACATCAAATCATCACTCAGCAAGCGGAGAACACCACTGCAACTTAGCCTGTCATCCCCACTACATTAAGGAGTAAGAGGAGGAACTACAACAGGCAAATGCGGAGAACACTGCGGAGAACACTATGGAGAACACTGCGGAGAAACCAAGCGGCAACAAGGCCCCCAGCACCAAGAACACGGCTCAGCTCTCCAAGATCCCACGTCATATGCTCTCCACGAGAACACTGCGGAGAAACCAAGCGGCAACAAGGCCCCCAGCACCAAGAACACGGCTCAGCTCTCCAAGATCCCACGTCATATGCTCTCCACGAGAACACTGCGGAGAAACCAAGCGGCAACAAGGCCCCCAGCACCAAGAACACGGCTCAGCTCTCCAAGATCCCACGTCATATGCTCTCCACGGTTCCACATCAAATCATCACTCAGCAAGCGGAGAACACCACTGCAACTTAGCCTGTCATCCCCACTACATTGATATGGTATATCACTGCAATAACGTCACAAGAGGAGGATCTACTGCGACGATTACAGCCAATTAGGCCTCTATAGGAGGAACATCAAACGATGCATATTTGGACGAATTGAAACCGTCCGATGTCTACAGCTATTTCATTATTCGAAAAATTTCACTACGGCAGGAGATATTGCGGGATTCACACCACTAATTGGCACGTTGTCTCCATTTCTTTCCGGTATTTCGATACTTCTTACCATAAGGACATGGCCTTTCTCTGTTTTTTGTAGGCAATTATTACGAATCAATACTCGATACACCTTCCTAATTAGGCCTTAGCGCGCCTCTCTCCGCACATATATGCCTGTATATCACATAGATTGAATTAATTTTGTAGTGGTGGAAGTAGGTCAAAAACGGACAGCAAGCGATTAGAGTTCGATTTGACTTAGAAAAATTCAACTCCATGAATTTAATTCATGGGCCTTTACTTGTTCAAGATATGAATAAATTAGAAATCTATTTAAATAATCTTAAGAACTAAGTTATTTTAAGAAATAAATCTATAATCTTAATTATTCGCTTTTATAAATATTTATTCTTAATATAGAATTCTATATTAGTTAACTATCTAATTAATATCGAGTTATATTAACTATATTATTAATTTAATTATCTCTTAATTAATAGACTTATCTAAATCTTAAAGAAAACTAGCTATAATAACTTCGAATATCGTTATATACTTAAACGAATTATCGAGTTCTATATACTCTATTAAAAGTACTTTTAATTCTTAAATTATTTTAAATTCTTACTTAAGAATAAGAATAATACTTATTTTAACTATATAATTATTATTAATGTTCTCTATATTAATAATAGTCTAATTCTATAAATTATTAATAAGAAAACTTTATTTTAGATCGCTCAATGGCTAATAAATATAAATATCTTTTATATATAGAATATACTTAGACTATACTAGATAGATATATATATTAAATCTTTTAATATTATTATTTATAACGCTAAGATTAATTTTAATAGTATTAAATTTAAATAAAATATTAAAACTTTAAATATTTAAATAAAATACGTATTAATTAAAGTCGCTAATTCTATTAACCTAGTAAAATAATATTATATTTTATTAAAATAAGCTTATTTAATAATTATTACGAAATTAGAGAATTAAGATATTAGAAAGAAGATTTACTTATAAATAGCTATTAAGACTATTAACGATATAGTTAGATATAATAATCTTATTTCTATATTACTAGTTTTTAAAATCTTTTCTTATATTATAAATAACGATATATTTACTTTATTTATTATCGAGAGAATAAAAGCTATTAATATAGTAATAATTAAAATTATAAAATTCTATATTAAGAGATAGATTAATAACGCTTTATATTAGCGAAACGACTCTTAGATAATAAAAATATATAATATTTTAATTAATTCCTCGATATTAGTTTAAAGAACGTATTAAAAGAAGTAGATCGAATTATATAAATTACTAACTACTTCTCGAGAGATATATATCGTTAAATTATTAAATAGTTCTATTAATTTTTAAGTTATTATCATTAAGCTATATTTAAAAGAAATAGATATTCTAATTAAGTCTTTTAAGTCTTTCGAATAAGAATCTCTATAGTTAGACGATATTTAATATAAAAATAATAATAATAAAGATTATTAAGACTCTTTTTAAAACGCTTTACTACGTTATAATTCTTCTCGATAATAATATATTTCTATTTATTTTCGAAATTCTATTAATATTATAGTTTATATATCTAAGTCTATACTACAATTACCTTTATTAAACTTTTAGATATCTTAATAAAAAGAACTTAGTAAACTATTTAAAAAGAGTATATTTAAGATTATAAAGATCGAAGATATCTTTATAGAAGTATAAATATTTAATAATCGTTTTATAAATTAAGTTAAGAATAAGAATATTAAGAAAGTCTTTAAGAAGTCGCGATTAGTAATATAAGTATTTAATAACTCGAAGAAGTATAGGATTTTAATTTAGGCCTCTATTATTTAATAGATTAATTAATAATTTATTATCGCTCTAGCGTTAGCTATTCTATAACTATCTCTATATCTACGCGATATTACTTAGATATATATATAATCTTAATTTAAGTTAATTAGAGATATCTTTATTTTAGCCTTAGCTAAAATAGAATTATTCTTAAAAATAATATTTTATATTATTCTCTCTCTCTATAAAATTACTAAGTTCGATATTTATTAATTCTAGATATATTATAAGTATTATATAAAGAAGCTAAAAATAACCTCGTCTATATTCGATATTTATCTATTATTTAATAATAATATAATAATTATTATTAGCTTATAAATCGATAACTCTCTTATCGCCGATATTATCGAGTTTATAAATATAAAATTATAAGAACTATACGCCGCTAAATTATTAGCTAAGTTATATAAAAGACTTATTTTAAAATAACCTCTCGAATTTAATAGATTTATTATTATTTTTAAAAATAATATAAGAATTAGCTAATTTAGATAAGCGAAGAAGATTTAATTACTTATAAAATCGTTTATAAAAGAATAATATATCGCTTAGTAAATATAAGAAGTATATATCGCTACTATATTATAGCTATAAGCGATATTTATTTTATTATATATCGCTTAGATTATAGAGTTTATATATAAGAATATTTAATATCTAAATCGCTATTTTTTATAATAAATAAAAAAAAGAGATCTTATATTCGTTAAGTTAGATATAATATCTCTAAGAATTATAGCTTTTATAAATTTATTATTTCTTAATAATAAAGACTTTTCTTTTTAAATCGACTATATAATAGCTCTAGCTAACGCTTAGAATAATATTAATATTATTTATTAATAATCGATTAAATATTATCGAGTTATTAGAAGTATATTAATCTTCAAATTTTATATAGTATATCTAAGATTCGACATTATAGCTAATATAAAGTCTATTTTAAATTAAATCTTTTCTAATATTTCTTAAAAGAAGATATCTCTCTCTATATATATAGACTCGAAATCTTTATATAAATATCTTATTAAATTAGAAATAATTTAGAAAAAGAGATTAATAATAGATATCTTATATCTAAAATAGTTATATAAATAATAAGAGATTACTAAGATTCTATAAATTAGAGGAGATAAGAATTTAGCTAATTTAATAATAAAGGATAAGGAATATAACGTATTATAACGTCTAGTAAATATAAATTATTTAAAACTAGATCTAGAAGGCTAAGTAGAAAAATAAGATACTAATACTAATTAATAGAAAGTCGTTTTAGTATAGTATTATTAGAAGTATATCTAGTATAATCGAATCTACGCTTACTATAGTAGAGAGAGTAATTACGATTATAGAAATTACGGAGAAGGAATATAATATATAAATAATCTTATTTTCTATTTTTTGCTAGTATTAGAATAACTTAACACTCGCTATTACTAGTACTTATTCGATCTAATTATAGGTATATAAAGGCATTCTCTATATATAGATATCCTTCTTCCTTAGATATCATTAAGACTATTATATTTAATAATAGATCTTATTATAGTAGTAACTATATATCTAGATATTTATTGATATAGATTAAGTTATCTTCTACGTAGATATGGAGTATAATAGGTAGATAGTTGGCTAGCTAGATACAAAGTAAGATAAATATAAAGTAATATAAATAGATAGTTAATAACGTAATATAGATAGATAGCTAATTAGATAGTAATATAGCTACGTAGTAAGATAGCTACGTAGTAATATAGATAGATAGATAAATAGATAGATAGATAAGTACGTTATAATATAAGTAGATAGATAAATAGATAGATAAATACGTAGTAGTATAAGTAAGTAGATAGATAAATAAGTAGATAAATAGATAAGTAGATAGATAGATAGATAGATAGATGATGATGGTTTGAGATAGATAGATAGATAGATAGATAGATAGATAGATAGATAGATAGATAGATAGATAGATAGACGCGTAGTAGTAGACAGGTTTAGCAACGAATTTCAAAAGAATAATTTAAAGCGAGAACAGCTCTACTCTTCTACCGCTAATCCGATTAAGCAATATCACGAATCTCGACGAAACCTTTATCGAAGAGTTATAAATCTCTTTAAATTTTACTTATTCTTCTTCTTTTATTACATATATATCTCATAAACTCCTTTAATAATAAGGCTCTTATTACGACGATCTTTATAGTTATATTACTAGACTATTAAACTATAATCGTTACTATATTATATTATAGATATATTCTTCTAGTAAAGTACGAGTAAATCGATATTAAGAAGTTATTATAATTTAACTTATATATACGTATAGTATAAAAGATATTAATTAATCTATATACCCGTAGATATCTTATAATAATTATCTATAAAAAATAGAGAAATGCTATATCCTTATAATAAGAAGTATATATATATGATTTTTCGAATATCGAAAAGAAATAAAGATATCGAGCTAATTAGTAGTATATATTCTACGAAATCTTCTACTAGAATAAAAACTTTCGAATAATAAAATAACTATCGAAATAAGATATCGAACGATTTTAATTCGTTTAAATATATATCGTTCGATAGATAACCTCTATCTATAGAGATTTAATTAACTATAATTAATATAGTAGACTCTTCTCTTATATACTTATTATATTAATATACTATAATATAATATTATCTAGATTAATAGTAGTAATAATATAATAAATCTACTCTTTATAGTCTCATATTAATTTACTTAGTTATTTACTTATTTAGTTACTTAGCTAAAGTACTTATTTAAATAAGAGAAGAGACTATCGTAATAGATAAATACGAAGAATATTACGAAGAGATTAAGCGATAATAAGACTATTATTATTAAGAATATAGCTTAGCTCTTTAAAATTCCACGATATATACTCTTTACGATCTTATATTAAATTATTACTTAGTAGACGAAGAATAATACTATAATTTAATCTACTAATTATATAAAAATACGCTATACTTACGCGTTAAGATAGTCTTCGCGTTAAAGTAGCTTATATTAAATATAGCGTATTTCTATATAATTAATAGATTAAATTATAATATCGTTCTTCGTTTACTAAGTAGTAATTTAACGTAAAATCGTAAAGAGTATATAACGTAGGATTTTAGAGAGCTAAGTCGTATTCTTAATAATAATAATCTTATTATTACTTAGTCTCTTCGTAATATTCTTTATATTTATCTATTATAATAATCTCTTTTCTTATTTAATTAAGTACTTTAATTAAATAGCTAACTAAGTAGATAACTAAGTAAATTAATATAAGACTATAAAGAGTAAATCTATTATTAAAAAGCTTGCTTTCTCAATACTCGAGACTTGAAAATAAGAATGGGTGCTACGCTAAGAGGCTAGTGACTAATTAAATTATCGAATTTTATTATTTCTAGTCTAAAATATATCTTATTTCTTATTTTCGATCTAAATACGAGTACGTTTAAAAGAGAAAGTATTATAAGACTGAATCTCGAATATTAACTTTGTTAATTTATTCTATTTAATTCCTTTTATATTACGTAATAAATAATAATAAAGTAAATTTATAGAGTTATAGAGTTAACTATACGCTTTTAAATAGTATAGAGAAGACGAAATTCGATAAAGTATTCGTAAAGATATACTAAAAACTAAGATTTATCGAGCTCGCGAGAAGAGCCTCTTCGGTAAAAGCCCTCGGAGAGCCCTCGGAGAGCCCCCGGAGGGTTAGGGGGTTTCGGGGTCTCCCCGAGTATGTCAAATAAATTACAACGTCTCTCTCGATTCTTAGTGAACTTAACGTCTCTCTCTAACGTCTCTCTCTAACGTTCTCTCGATTCTCGGATTAGATCCCTTAAATTCCTTAAACCCTTCGGGCTCTTTAAGGGCTCTCCGGGCTTCTGTCGAGGGGCTGTTAAAGCAAGCTTGAAATCAATTAAATATCACTAAAATAATCAAATTTCGAGCTTGCTTTAACGCCCTCGATAGTCTCGGAGAGCCCTTAAAGAGCCCCGAAGGTCCAGGGTTTTAGAGAATCTCTCTGAGAATTAAAAATAGTTAAAAACCAGTACTTGGCAAGCTTTTCACTACTGGAAAGGCCCCCCAGCCATATTATTACTACTACTACGAGCAAATTATAAATTTATACTTTAAAATCTTAAATCCTTATAAATTTATATCTCTAATTATATTTTTATATTTTAATAAAGTATGAATCGATAATTCGTTATTTCTTAGGGTATGAAAATGTAATTTACTATAGTGCGCTGAGGTTAGATCTTCGGAGGCTGCGGAATTAGCTCGGACCGACCTCGGAAGCCCCGAACTGAAGACCTCTAGGGTTCGCCGTCTAACTTATCGAAACCTCGCTTCGAGGCTAAGGCGAGCTCTTACTATTATAAATCTCTAACTTATCTTAATCCGCGATAAATTTAGAATTTAATTTTCTAGAGGCTTTTTAAGACTTTTATAACTTCTTTAAAAGCGTTAAACGTCGAGCGCTTAAAGACGTAATTTAATAAATTATAAATTCATATCTTAAAGAATAGTAAATTATATTTTTATACTCTAAGATTTAATAAAGAGATATAAAAATATAATTAGAGATATGAAATTATAAGAATTTAAGCTTTTAGAGTATAAATTTATAATTTATCTCTATTACTACTAACTATCTTCGTAAAATTCTTTATATTATATTACTTCTTCTCTTATAAAATATCTAATTAAGTAACTAACTAAGTAGCTAACTAAATGAATTATTATAAGATTATAGAGAGTAGGTCTATTATATTATTACTACTACTAACTATCTTCGTAATTCTCTTCGTAATATATTATTTCTTCTCTTATAGAATATTAAATTAAGTAACTAGCTAAGTAGCTAACTAAATAGACTAATATAAAATCGTAGAGAGTAGATTTATTATATTACTACTACTATTAACTATCTTTATAATATTCTTTATATTTATCTACTATAATAATTTCTTCTCTTATTAAGTATCGAGCTAGTATAAGATCGTAGAGAGTAGATCTATTATATTACTACTACTACTAATATCTTTATAATTCTCTCTATAATATATTATTTCTTCTCTTATAGAATATTAGATTAAGTAATTAACTAAGTAGCTAACTAAGTAAATTAATATAAGATTATAAAGAGTAAAGCTATTATATTATTACTATTACTAACTATCTTCGTAATTTCAATTTTATATATCTAAATAAGTAGTTACGTTAACGTCGTATAGAGTAACTTTATAATTAAATTACTATTTTATAATATAAAATAGTAATTTAATTTATAGGTAATTGACGAGGTTAATAACTACTCTATATGATTAGCCTATTAGATTATTACCCTTTTCGTTTTGAATTATTATTTTGAATTATATTGCTAAACCTGTCTAGTGTGGGTAAGTAGGTAGATAGGTAGCTACGCAGCTACCTACCTACCTACCTACCTATATTACGGCGTACCTACCTATATTACGGCGTACCTACCTACATTACGGCGTACCTATCTACATTGCTCCGTACCTATCTACCTATATTGCTCCGTACCTATCTACCTACATTGCTGCGCGCGTACCTACCTACCTACCTACACTGCTACACGCCTACCTACCTATCTACCTACACTACTACGCATTTATCTATATTGCTGCGAGCTTACCGCATCTACCTATCTATCTATCTACATTGTCTATTCAATAGTCTTAGTAGTAGTGCTCTATCCAGTGGTTCCAGTAGTAATACTCTATCTAGTGGTCCCAGTAGTGCTCCCCGTAGTGCTCCCAGCAGTGCTCTGTCCAGTGGTCCCAGTAGTGCTCCCAGCAGTAATCTTAGTAGTGCTCTATCCAGTGCTTCCAGTAGTAGTGCTCTATTTAGTACTCCCAGCAGTGCTCTGTCCAGTGGTCCCAGTAGTAGTGCTCTGTCCAGTGGTCTTAGTAGTACTCCCCGTAGTGCTCCCAGTAGTGCGCTATCTAGTACTTCCAGTACTACTCTTTATAGTGCTCTATTAATTGCTCTTAGTACTGGAAGTAGTACTAAGAGCACTGGATAGCGCACTGCACTACTGGGACCACTGGACAGAGCACTACTGGGAGCACTGGATAGAGCACTACTACTGAAAGCACTGGACAGCGCACTACTACTAGGACCACTGGACAGAGTACTACTATTGGGACCACTGGACAGAGCACTACTGGGAGCACTACTGGAACCACTGGATAGAGCACTACTGGGACCACTGCTGGGAGCACTACTACTAAAGCATGGAAGCACTTGGACAGCGCACTACTACTGGGACCACTGGACAGAGCACTGCTGGGAGCACTACTGGGACCACTGCTGAGACCACTAGATAGAGCACTACTGGGACCACTGCTGAGAGCACTACTACTGAAAGCACTGGACAGCGCACTACTACTGGGACCACTGGACAGAGCACTACTGGGAGCACTGGACAGAGTACTACTGGGACCACTGGACAGAGCACTACTACTGGGACCACTGGATAGAGCACTACTACTGGGACCACTGGATAGAGCACTCTACTGGGCTGAGAGCACTACTGAGAGCACTGCTGGGACCACTGGACAGAGCACTACTGAGATCACTACTGGGACCACTGGACCTGAGACCACTGGACAGAGCACTACTGGGACCACTGCTGGGACTACTACGGGGAGCACTACTGGGACCACTGGACAGAGCACTACTGAGAGCACTACTGGGACCACTGCTGAGACCACTGGATAGAGCACTACTGGGACCACTGCTGGGAGCACTACTGGGAACTGGACAGAGCACTGGACAGCACTTGACACTACTGGGACCACTGGACAGAGCACTACTACTGGGACCACTTGGACTAGAGCAAGCACTACTGGGACCACTGGATAGAGCACTGCTGAGAGCACTACTGGGAGCACTGCTGGGACCACTGGACAGAGCACTACTGGGACCACTGGAGTACTGACTGGGACACTACTGGGACCACTGACTGGAGCACTACTGGGACTGCTGGTAGAGCACTACTGGGACCACTGGACAGAGCACTACTACTGGGACCACTGGACAGAACTCTGAGAGCACTGGGCACCACTACTAAGACCACTGGACAGAGCACTACTGGGACCACTACTGGGACCACTGCTGAGACCACTGGATAGAGCACTGCTGGGACCACTGGGACCACTACTGGGACCACTGGACAGAGCACTACTGAAAGCACTGGACAGCGCACCACTGCTGGGACCACTGGACAGAGCACTACTGGGATCATTGGACAGAGCACTACTGAGACCACTAAATAGAGTACTACTACTGAGATCACTGAACAGAGTATTACTACTGAGACCATTGGACAGAGCACTACTGCACTGTCTACTGGGACCACTGGATAGAGCACTGCTGAGAGCACTACTGAGAGCACTGCTGGGACCACTGGACAGAGCACTACTGGGATCACTGCTGAGACCACTGGATAGAGCACTACTGGGACCACTGCTGGGAGCACTACGGGGAGCACTACTGGAAGCACTGCAGACAGCATGGGCTGGCAAGAGGTGGTTCGGTGAAGCTACATTATAGGGCATACCTTACTACTACACCACATTCTTATGGATTAATCTCGCACACAAAGATCTGTCAATAAGTCGTTTAACGACGTGTTTCTGGCACAGTCCAGCCGTCTGATACGCCATATATAGGGAGTGCAGTCATAGAGCTCCATTTTGGTGTGCCCCAGCCCATTTTTTTTCTTCACCACTCTATATAGAGGTTCTGCCCGATTTTTAGATAGTAACTACTTATAATCTACTTAAATAGCTACAGTGACTACTGTAACGACTACTTAAATGTGGTTCTATATCTATGTAATGCGAAATACCTCTTACGCACATTTGGCGGTGGTTACGGCAAAATTTTGATAGGGCGGCTGCTAAGCTTGAGCTCCCGCAAACGGTTTTGCAAAGAGGAGTAAGCGTGAAGTCATCATGTTAATTAATATTTTCACCCCAACGTCTGTCTTCTATACTACTGTCTAGGATTTCCGATAAAGTAAAATTCATTCCAACCAATCTAGATCGGATATTCTCGAAGCAAGGTTTTTCGAATGTTCCCGCCCAGCATGTTCGCACCCGACGATTCCGCCAGGCTTTCCAGCTTGAGGTACGTGAGGTGATCGAACGACGTCTCCTTCATTTTGCCCGTCTTGGTCATCCGCACTTCGACGCTGTCATACAGAAAACAGACGCGATGGTTAGTTCTGGTCCTCTCTCTCTCTATCTTAAGGCGGGGTTTCAACTCACAAATCCTGCTTCAGCAGCTCCACGAGGATAAGCAAACTCCCGTCCCCGAATGCCTCACACAGGAGATTCAACTTCTGCCCCGAGAGGAACCACTTGGCCAGCACGTCCGTCAGCTCGGCCTCGTCCGTCTCGTTGTGCGAGGTCGCCTGCGCAATGTGGGTCTTGAATTCCGTCCGGATGAGCTCCTTCATCTTGGACCCCACGCGCGTGCGGCCGGGGAATTTGCGGTGGATCATGTCGTAGACGCAGAGCATGAGGTAGAGCCACCGGATGCGGTTCTTCCCCGCCTGGCTGTCGGATTTGTAGATGCTGGTGACGAGTTCTTCGAAGGCGTCTTCGCTGCTGCTGCTGCTGCTGCTAGAGTGCTGCTGTTGGTGTTTGATGAGCTGCACGGCATCCGTGTTGTTGAGGAAGATGGCGGCGTCGCCCGTCGGATTGTTGCCAAGATGGGCGGCTAGGAATTCGGGGGGCAAGAGCTCTTGAATGCGTAGTACGGCTCCGTCGCCCCATCCTTGGTCCATGACATTGTCTGCTTGCGTGCACCTTCTTTTCCTTGGGTTAGCTTGGGGAAGGGATGATTGGGGCCCGGTAGTTGACAGTAGCTCGTTAGGGTGGAAGAATACATAGAGCGTGTGTTGTCGTCGCTGTTGAGTGAGTGTGAGGGCACCCTGTCCCTTGGCCATGATATTCAAGACGGCCTGGGTTGTATTAATTTGATCAGCATGCTATTTGACAGTCCTCGCAGGTTGAGCAAGTTAATACCGTGTCTGAATTTAGGAGCTCGATGTATGACTCGAAATCCATGCCGACATCTTGATCTTGATTGGGTGGCGTGTTCGGTGATGTGGTTGGTGTCATTGTCATTTTGTCGTCGCAAGGCCTCTGCATGTGCATGGGCAGAGTGGTCGATGAAGATGAAGGTGAAGAAGAAGATGAAGAAGAGAGTTGATTTGGATTGAGTAAGAGCATCGCTAAGTAAGTTCCAGAGTCATTGAGTTTTTGCTCATCAATTGCAACAAAATGTCCATCGGCGGAGACGGAGACGGATTATGATGATTAAAAGATCATGCTACGCACTTTGCTTCGGGATCGTCAAGTGCACATCAATTGCGACAAAATGTCCATCGGCGGAGACGGAGACGGAGACGGAGACGGATTAAAAGATCATGCGACGCACTTCGCTTCGGGATCGCCAAGTGCCCTGTATGCACACGACTCATACGATCCCAAAGGACTCTGGCTCCGCAAATTGAACTTGGGCATGGTCATGGGCATGGACATCGATGGAGCAAGAACACAAGCTAGACTTTGTTATCAATCGAAAGCAAAAGGAAAATGAATTAGGAAAATGAAGGATTGTAGAAGAAGCAAGAGCATAAGCTAGACGATTGCTTAGCTGTCATAGCTCCTTAAGATGAAATATGTCCGCTCCGAATGACATAGATACTTGACATGGACATGGACGAGAGCATAGAATCGGACGCTGAATCTGAATGACTTCCGAGTTGGTCTTGCTTGTTTGAGGGGGTATAGCGAGCCTTGAAACACGTCCAGAGAGTGAAAGCTCCAAGTTTCAAGACTCAAAATAGAGAGTAGATACAGGCTCCGAAAATCCCCACCGTCGCTGCTCGGTCGGCGTGTTTACGTCGCGTTTATCGACGTATACACCGCAGCGAGGGCTCTACCGAAAGCTCTTTCCTGCCACGATGGTGCATTCAGCTCCGTTCTCGACTGGCAGATCGCAATTTGCTCCGCAGCTTCTTCTATTCTGCGTTCTCTCTTCTGGAAGCACCATGCCGTATGAGCCACTTCACCTCCTGGTCTCCTTGGGCTGTAGGCGCCTTCTTTCTTTCCCATATTCCATTCCAGTTCAGGTCGCAGGTTTCCGGCCACGACTTGCTTTGCTTTGAGAGGCTCTGTTAGGGTGTCGACCCAGAGAGGCAGCGGGTGGTGAAGGGTTCGACGGAGCTTTTGTCGGAGATTTGTGCGTGAGGTCCAGCGCGAGCTCGTCAGAGGATGTTTCCGATTCGGGTTGAGCACCTTCATTTGATGACCTGTTGGAAATTGCAGAGTCAGCGCTGCTTTTCGAGGTCGCTTCCACGGGTTCGAGGTTTGCATAGCTAGAAACGATCACTCGGAAGCTTGACTCACCTTATCGAAACGAGGCTGGGTGAGGATGATCCGTCCTCTGTGTCAGTCGTGTTCAGGTACGGCGCAACACGATTTGCTGCTGCGATGACATCGTCTCGCTTCTTCTTTGCCCAATCCCTAGCATTTCTCAAGGCGCCGACTCCCTGACGGAAATGATCGGCATTCCCAGTCAACTTCCAGCCATTGAGCTTCCTCATATGATACTCGATTGGGTGCTGAGGGTCGCTGGACTGAGTCGCATGGGTGGAATAGATGGTGAGATCTCCGGTGTCGCTATGATAGGTAGATGCGATTGTGTGGGCGGTTCCATATTGCGCTTTCCCGCCGTTCGCGTACGCTTCAAGTTGAAGTATCCCACGTTCACCAATTGCCCCATCGTAGCATGCTTGTCTCCTGCCGACGGATGTGTCCGCTGTTGGCCCTTTTCCTTCAGCGAAGCAATTGGGTAGAATTGGAAGAGTCTTCAGCGTGGTTGGCTCTATGTATTCGCTGAGACTTTGCCGGACGTGTTCGTTCAGCTGCTCGGGGGGCGATCCTGAAGTGAAGATGGGAATCAGTATTACCATTATAGAACTGGTCAACACTTTTCATTCTCAAAAGCTTGAAACGGCTGCGTATTCGCGATTTCAAACGCCTAGAACCGGCCATTCGTGTCTCACGAACGTCTCAAACGGGTTGGAGAAGAGCGATAGAAGCTAGGAGAACTCACCATAATAGACATCCGGTTTGGCTTGGGTGATAGAGCCGTCGGTCAATTCCTTGAGATTCCCAAACACGAGATTCTCCTGGGAAGAGTTGTCGGCGGTGCCTGCGATTATGGGGAAGGCCTTGCTCATCACCGAATTTTCGCTCGCGGCCTGTTCACTTGCTTGCTCAAACTCTTCCCACTTGCGATCTGTGAACCTTGATGGTGAAAGAGACGCGCGAGATCGGGCCAACATAGTCCTCAGCTCTTCCACATTATCAGGCTCTTGCACACTTTCGCGATCGGTATGTCTGTATCTGCTGGGATAGATCCGATGATCAATGAGATGCTGTTCGAAGGCGCGGTCGTATGGAGAAGTTTTTTTGGTGGTCGTGGTCGTGCCTGATGCTTCCCCGGTCTTGATTCGTTTCCGTGAGCCTGATTGATTTGAGGGCATCGTATGACTGGAGGCAGGACTCTTTGTAGGATTCGGGTACTATGACTATATCAGCAAGCTCAACTGATAAGGGAGGAGAGAGCGCTTACTCCTCGGACGTGACTCAGATCAGGTCCACCTTGTCTTGCAAAGCGCTCGAGGCCCCAGTCGTGGTGATCGATACGAGGAGGTAGGTCCAAGGCCGCAGCAAGGGCTGTCCTGCGATTCCACTCTCTAAGGGTACGGGTAGTGAGCCACTGTCGGGAGAGGTTGTCCCAGAATGAAGGAGGTGTTCGTTGTCGTTGGTTACCAGCGCTGGACTGCGGAGGGCAATGGCAATCAGTCTGAGGTACCGAGTCGCTTCGCAATCTCTTTCTCTTTCGATTGTGATGCGCAGGCGATGTCGCTAAAGCCATCAGCATCAGCCATAGGATGGGAGTGTTGGTAATTGAGAATTGAGAATTGAGAAATGAGGATGCGTAAGGGAGATAGGAAATATACCGGATATCTTTTAATACCATTAGCTCTGTAATGTAATTAGATATCTTGGATACCTACTTTTGATTTGCACCTCACTTCACTCTACTTTCTCACTGCTTTTGATGAACGCTATAAGAGTATTAAGAAGACGAGTGGAGAAAGAAGCTACAAGCTCATGGAGTCTAGTATTCCTTATCTGAAGGCACCCTTCCAAGCTGTGTCTCCCGTTCCATCTCACCGAGCTGTCTATGCTGTGCTGACAATCCTCGGCGGACTCGCTGAAGAATGCCTCTCAATGAATCGTTATCAGCAGCGGAGAGATTGGTCCAAGAGAGCAGGTGGAGAGTAAATACCGGGAGAAGATGGAAGATACTTCAGCTCGTGGTGAGACTGTATGTATGCAACTACATAAGGTAAATACTTGAGCTGAATTAGGCAGATGAAGATGCAGATGTACCATACATAATCAGTGGCTTGTTGCCATGAGCTAGCTACTTGTATTTTCTTCCCAACAAGAAATTATATGCATCGTCAACTCTCCCGCTCTGTGCTGATTATACCATATATCATTGAGAAGGAACAGCTGCTTTGCAAGGGAATGGTCACTTCCCGATCTGACTCCTGAGCGCTCTCCCCCCTTTCTAAATTTAGCGCTGGCCTTGCTTTGCTTGGAATCGGCTTGTCTTACAAGACATACCGAGTGAGACAACGTCAATCCTGCTGCACGTCCAATGTCTTTGCCATCACGGCACTGGTGATTCATACCTCTCCTCCTCTTCGAACAAGGTCTTTCTTCTCACCTGCTCCCGTACGCACGCCCGAGACAATGCCCAGCAGAGGCCGTGTTCTAGGCATAGAGGAGAGGCCTCAAACGATGGAAAGAAAGACATCACGGCACTGGTGTTCTACCCTCCTCCCTTTGAACAATCCCGTACCCCGCCCGAGACAATGCCCAGCAGGGGCCGTGTTCTAGGCATAGAGGAGAGGCCTCAAACGATGGAAAGAAAGACATCACGGCACTGGTGATTCATACCTCTCCTCCTCTTTGAACAATCCCGTACGCACGCCCGAGACAATGCCCAGCAGAGGCCGTGTTCTAGGCATAGAGGAGAGGCCTCAAACGATGGAAAGAAAGACATCACGGCACTGGTGATTCATACCTCTCCTCCTCTTTGAACAATCCCGTACGCACGCCCGAGACAATGCCCAGCAGAGGCCGTGTTCTAGGCATAGAGGAGAGGCCTCAAACGATGGAAAGTACCACAACGACATTGAGACTCACAGGTGGCTCAGAGGGGCATTGTGTCGTACAATAGATGTTTGGAATCCAAAGTTTCAGCCCCTAGCCACTTTGCACCCTTCTTAAAGTCTTCTTCTTCCTTCTCAACCCTTCAGCGTCGTTCTCCTTCATCATTATCGACTTCCTCGTACACAACCGCCATTCCACCTGTTCTCGGACTGCACATCATCTGACTTTCTTCGTGGCAGTCAGTCAGTCAGTCGTCAGTCACTTTATCATCAGCCATACCACCCGAACGGACACCACCCTTTCCAACCAAATCATTCCGCTACAACCCATTCGCCCGCCCATCAAGCCAGGTGGCAGAAACATTCCACCGTCAAATGCCAGACATGCCCATGCCAGACATGCCCATGTCGGGTTTACGGTGGCTCTACGAGAGCACTCTCGCCATAGAAGTGCCAGACATGTCCATGTTGGATTTACGGTGGCTCCACGAGAGCACTCTCGCCATAGAGTGCGACGCGTCCGCAACATGCAAGCTCCTCAAAGACTACTTCAGCAAATACGACCGGATTGGCGGCTTCGGTGTCTTCATGGAACAATTGATCGAAACGGGCATCGACTTGAGCACGGTTCACAAAAAAGGTGGCAGCCTCGATGAGTGGGTCCGCTCTTTTGACTTCGTCCCTGGCAACGTCTTTGCGAGTGACATGACCGATGCTGTAAACAGATTGGCCCATGACATCGAGCCTTCAGTTACCGGTGGGTGTGGTGGCTTGCGGCAACTCTTCTTCAGAGCGGTGCAGGTTGCGTCGGAAAACAAGACGCGGATTGGGTGGGTGGTTTTGGTACTCATGGGTACAATGCTTTGGAAAGGTCGGCGGTCGAGGGGGTTGAACGCCCAGGCCATCAATCAGGCGAGTGAAGAGGACGACGGCGGCGACGATGGCGATGGTGATGGTGATGGTGATGGTGATGGTGATGGTGATGGTGATGGTGATGGTGATGGTGATGGTGATGGTGATGGTGATGGTGATGGTGATGGTGATGGTGATGATAGTGATGGTGATGATGATGGTGATGGTGATGGTGATGGTGATGGTGATGGTGATGGTGATGGTGATGGTGATGGTGATGATAGTGATGGTGATGATGATGGTGATCAAGGTGGCCAGATCATGTGTCAGGTGAGGCTAGACAAAGCGAGTGACGGCCAGCGCACGGCGACAAAGGCTCCACCGCGGTTGGTATGGGGCTATCTTCTTTCAAGAAGACAGGTAACTCCCAATGGCGAATTTTGTTTTCAAGTCTGTTTTCCGTCGAGTGGGAAGAGGGGGAAGAGGGGGAAGGGTGGGAAGGGTGGGAAGAGTGGGAAGAGTGGGAAGACTGGCTGGTTTGGGACTGATCAGGTTAAGTTTGTGAATGAAGAAAGATTCAATGGGCATGATCTAAGAAAGAGGTAGAGGAAGAGAAAGAGGAAGAGGAAGAGGAATAGGGTTTAACCCTACTTGACGTTATCTTTGTACTTTCAAACGTACTTCATGAACGTTTCAATCTTTAATTGAACCCTACAGTAACCCTTGGAACGTTTCGGTTACAATCACCATAGCTATCTGTTCGAAAGATTAATAAGATTACCTAGTCTAAGATTTCATCTTTTTCATCATCCTAAGCATGGTATGTGCATCCTCAAACTCCGCAATGACATCATCAACGTGCAGATCCAACCTGTGGTCTTTCCAACTGACGCCGGGAATCTCCAACACCCCCTCCTGATTTAACATGTGATCGATTGCCACCGCTAGAGCCAGCCATATCGGCCCATGTCCATGATCGTCAAAGTAACGGAACTCGACGTACGGGCACGGGGCATAATTCCCCATAATCCCCGGTATGCCAGGCATCTTGCCAGTGTAACAGATGGGGCAAGAGTAGAGATAGGTGACCGCGTGAATCATCTCGTGGAGTAACTGGGAGAGAATCTTGGCCAAGTTGTGAGGCGTATGATCGAACTGAACTGGAGAGATGTTGGGTGCGAATGTGGGGTAAACTCCAATCACTACTGGCGGCACTTTCTTGATGGCGGAAAATCGGAGAGGACTTGTGCAGGTGAGTCGCGGAAACATCAGCGTACCCGCCTGACCTGAGAACGCTCGTGCCTGCTCCTGCTGGATGTCGCTCTTGTCGTGACCGGTCTCAAGGACAGCAAGGACAGCGTTGCCATGACCTAATGTGTTATGGAAGAAGAGGAGGTTGAAGGCTTGGGCTGGACAGGAAAGATTCAGAGGCTGCGTCAGAGTCTGACCGAAGCGTGGGTAGGTGCACGTGAACCACAGGTCCAGCCCGCCCCGTTGAACCGGCGTCAGACCAGAGAGGTTGAAGGCAGGCTTAGGGAGGAGATGAATGAGGCTTGACGGGCTTGGAGAAGACGCGGCCGATGGTTCCAAAAGAATTTCATAACATCCTCGGGGAAATACGTCACTGGCGCCTCATGCTGGCCATGGTTGAAGGTGTTCCTCATGCAGAGCCCGTAGTCTCCTTCAGTCGCGGATGGGCAATTGGTCATGTTGATGTCGTCCTGAATCGAGCGGTGCAATGTTTCGGGTACTGGAGCGCCGGCTTGAGCATAGGCTTCGTGGTGAAGACGGTCACATCGCTTCTGGTACTTGTCCTTCGGATTCGTAACCAGACCGATGAAATATAGCACCAGTCCAACAAGTGCAAGAAGTCCAATGCCTAGAAGAATCCTATCAAGTATGATTCCAATTTTATCTTCGTCTTTCGGTTTCGCTTCTCCCCCAACTCGTACTTTTCCTCTTGCATTTGAGGGCCTGCCTGATAGGCCTAAAGATGGAGGCTTGTCGTCTTTTGATGACGCAGGGCGACGTGGAGGCATGATGAGAGGATTAGACGGAGGATTGGATTGGATTGGATTGAACTGAATGGCGAGGATAAGCGGATGAGCAAGGAAGGTCAGGAGTTTGGAGGAGAGGGTTGATAGCGGTGAGGGTTGAGGGTTGATTGCTCTTTATATGCGAGGAATGCCTCTCTCTCTCTCTTTTTCTCTTTTCTCTTTTTCTTTTCAATTCCGATTCCGTCAAAAGGTCAGGGGATGTAATAGATGAATGCATCTCTCTCTCTCTTTTTCTCTTTTCTCTTTTTCTTTTCAATTCCGATTCCGTCAAAAGGTCAGGGGATGTAATAGATGAATGCATCTCTTCGGATAATCTTTCTTTATGTTGTTTATATTATTATTATTGTTGTTTTATTCTTTCTTTGATTCCTGATACTTAATACTATGATGAAGACGGACTCAACGTGGAACCTCGGGCCAAGGGGCTAGCGTAGTAAAGTCAGGCTTAGGGCTCGGATTAGGGTTAGTGCTGTCCACCGCCGCCATCAAACGGTGATGTGTTGAATAACCGAATAGATAGATAATGCTCTCAGGAACTAGAATACATACATGCCTTAGACAATTGAAGGAGGATTTCGCAGACATAATAGAACAAGAGAACAAGCAAGACAACGAGAGAGCAAAAGAGTCAGAGAGCAAGCAATGGACATAGATGGTCACGGCCATAATCATATTACCTCCGCTGAAGCAGACACAGACACAGACACACAAGCTCGACTGAATACTCGACACACCTTGCAAGACAAAGACAAAAACAAAAACAAAAGCAACAGAAATGCGAAGCGTACTCGTAGCAATCTCGCAATCTTCTCATCATTCTACATCATCCTCGCCCCGGTCATCCTCTTCATCAGCTACATCCTTACTCTTTCTATCTACCAAAGCGCATGGACCAACTATACAGCACAGCAGGCCGTCCCCAAAGCCCGGCTTTCACACCAAGCTTTCGCTCCCCTGACAATCAACTACACCATTCACCTACCCCTCCTCAACACCCTCAACACTTCCGCTTCCTTCCGTCCCTCGTCCTTCCCAGCCTTGATCACCATCGCCAACGACCACCTCACTCTCCTTCACACACTCACTCTTAGCGCCTTGCCCTGTATCCTCCTCGACTCCCCCTCCCCCTCCTCCTCCTCCGCCTCCGCCTCCGCCTCCCTTCACAATCCCACAGACATCTGGTATACGTCCTCCGCCGCAACCAATGCATCTACCGCGTTGGGTAATCTAGACGACTATTACGACGAGCTCCTCCCCCACTACGAGCAACTCCTCTCCTCCGCACTGAAGTCAGAACAAGCATTGCGCCCACCGTGGTTCAAGGCTCTCTTATGCACACCCAACAACGCTTTGGTGACGCGGTACTTCACCGACATCTGTCCGTTCGAGAGCGACATCAAACGGTATACCCACGTGAAGGCTTGGGTAGCGACAGTGGAAGTCGGGATCGAAGCAGCCGCACACGAGAAGAGTACCATTGCTCGGAAGAAGAAGGAGGTCCAAAAGTTGGAGAAGGAGTTGACGTTGTTGGGGATAAGATTGCGAAAGGGGGAGAGGATGGGAGAGGATGATATGAAGCATTGGTACTTCGAAAATGTTGCGCTGGTCGGGGGCCAGGTCTGGGGGGTTTTTGTTCAAGAGTTTGAGAGGCTGGATTGTACCAGGGATGGCGCCAAGGTGGATTTGGAGGCAGATGAGGATACGATAAAGGAGAGGAATGGGTGCAGGTCAGCAAGCAAGGAGGAGGAGGAGGAGGAGGGATGGAAGGTGGAGGAGATCTGGACAACATGATAGTTGTGCTATATGCTACTTGACGCAGGATCTGCAAACGTACTGAGCGAGCGTAGCGACTATCTCCACCGTGCAGCCTTCGTTGTGTCCAGGTAAGCCAAGTCAAGCTACTCAACACCTCACGTATCTGAAAGGGTTTCGCAAGCTAAGAACACACACAGAACGCGGATCCGCCGCACAACACCTACAAGAGACTATCTCGCGACTATTCGCACTTGAAGCGCAGCCGGTATGAAGAGATATATGTGAAATCGATCCAACAGCCTCTCCATATCCACTCAGCGATCGCGGCGTGAACGTCTCCCCGAACCCCGTGTCGCGCTGCTATATGTCGCACGGATGAGGGCAATGATCAAAGCGCCTGCGGTAGCGGTCGAATTTCCGACGTCACCTCTAAGCGTAACAGACGTCAATAGCGCTCAGCGTACCCACCATGCCCTCTCGCACATCGAGCGCTAGCTTCTCGAATAGAAGCACTTCATCTATACAGCAACAGGCCTACATCGGGCAATAGGCCGCCAGCCGCGTCGCGCAGGAAGAGAAACTCGAGCTCGAAGCCAAACGATGAGCTCGGTCATCATTAGACTCCGATATTCCTTCACGGCCACAGCTAGTTCCAGCAGCCGGACAATAAGTAGCCATGCTGGAATCCTTATGTCGCATCATGCAACGTGATAAGTAAATCCAGAAGATCAGCTTTCTTGATTGCGGTATCCGCCTCTTTGTTTAGTAGTAACTATATGTACAATATTGATCTCACTGCCGTGTGAAATCGCTATATATATACCGCGAGGTATGTTCCCTAAAAATCAGTTGTCTCATTATTGGTTTCTCTCTTTAGCAGTAGCCGTACAGGAGCTTCCTCGCTCTTTTGGGACCGCTAAAAACAGCAATAATGTATTCCCATGGCGATTTCTTGGTCGTGAGACCCGCCCCTTCTTCGAGCAACAATCGCACTATCGCCTCATATCCGACATCAGCTACTCTCTAAAGCGCCGTCGAATTGCAGACATCCCTCCCGTTGACGTCCGCCCCAGAATCTAGAAGATAGTCGTATCGTAGCTAGCTGTCTCCGCTGGGCCGCCCAGTGCAGCGCGCTGTCCTTTCCCTCCTGTGCCTTTGAAGATTCGGAGAAAATAAGCCGCTTACCTTGTTTTAACAAGATCTGTCTGATGTAAAAGATTTTCGGCGTGCGTTAGGATACCAAATCACGAAGCACAGTGCAGTAGCTCGTATGTCGGTAGTCGGTTTTCAAGAATCCGAGCTCTCTTCTTGTGAAAGGGGAGAGATGAATCGGGAATGGATGGGATCGAAAGGAGCTAGAGACTTCGCATGCTCATGAGTGCTAATACAGTGCAGTATATTGGAAATGGTATGCACTCAATGGTCTCAAATCATGAAGCATATTGTTCATTGTCATGTTCTATGAAGAAGTATGTAGGAAGGATGGAGGTAACTACCTATCTATGGTGTGAAGCCACGCTAAGGCTATTTGCCACCATAAGGCGTAGTTATAATACCTCTTTGGAACTTAGTAGTGTGTGGATATGCTGGCCTCCTATTGGCTGATTCCAACACTCCCACACAGTCTAAATAGTAGGCTGGAAACACTATTAGTTCCAACACTCCCACATAGTCCGAATTTAGACTACTCCTTATCCACTCTTCTTGAATCCAATTTAATTTATAAATATAGTAAACTTATTATTAGTAAGGGTCTTAGTAAGCCCGTCCGCAGTTATATCGTTAGTGGATACCCATTCGAATATAACTGCTCCTGTTTCCACTTAGTCTCGTACGAAATGCTATTAGATATTAATATACTTTATACGAGAGTGAAAGCGAGGGTTCTTTATTAGTACTATAGCCCCCTAGTTATCTACTTTAATTAGTATTAATTTACTAGATAATTCGAAGTTAATATCTAATTCGCTTAGAAGTTTAATTAATTATATAGCTTTCTTTACTATCTGGATTTAAGCTATATACTTAGTCTTATAAGATAATAGTATAATAGACTATTATCGTTTAGATATCTAACTAATTATCTTATCGTAGAGTAAGAATATATAGACTTTAAGAAATCGATAAGTCTCTTAATTTAAGGCCTAATTAGTATTCGTATAGTCTTTTAATATATTAGTTATTCTATATATAATATTATAAATTAGTATTCTCTTTAGATAATAAATAACTCGTTTAACGGCTATAATATATTTCGAATTAGAGTTATAATTATATTATAAAAGAATTATAACGATAAAATAGATATTCGGGCGAGTCTAAATTATAAGGTATATTATCGATTTCATTATTAATTAATACTTCTAAATAACTTCTAATTTAATCTTATCGATTAGTTTCTCTTATAGTTAAGTGCTTATTATTATTAATATAAGAGTAGATATATAGTTAATTATATTAAATCGTGATAGTATCTTCTTTAGATACGTCGTTTAGATAATTCGAACGATTCTCTTCTTACGATTTCTCTAGATTTTTATATCTAAATAATATAAGTATAGCCCGAGATCGGTTATGGCGAATCGCTTATAAAGATCTTATTTAAGTTTCGATATCTATTTTAATCCTTTTAGATTATAAATCTAAATATTATTTATATATACGCTAACGATAAGTCGTATTTTCTTATTAATAAAGAGTGAGTAATCGAATTTGATAGGTTTAAATTCTTTAGATATAAGGAAGTCTTATAGGGTAAAGTACTATTCTCGTAGCGATTGCTTTAGACTATATAATACTCTAAATAATAGATATACCTTATTACCTTTCTTTTTATACCCTTTAGACTATTTTATATAGATAATTTTCTTTAATAGTATATTAAGAAATACGATAATAATATTTATTTACTTATAGTTTAGATCGTAGTATATTATAATTATAAATAATATCTTAAATAATATAGACTTAATTACTAAGGCGAAGGTCTGATTATAATTAACGTCGTAGATCTATTTAAAACCTCGAACTATCTAGCGTACTTTATAGAGAATAAAGTTATTAAGTTTCTTTTTTATCTTATAGATCCATCTACTAATAAGAATTAATATATTCTTTATTCTCGAAATAAGCTTTTAAGTATCTATTATAATAAAGGAATTCATTTACTTATTTATAGCCTTCTTTTATTATTTAATATAAAGGCCAGCTATTATCTAATTATAGATTAATAACTCGAAATTATTAATCTCCGTAATAGTCTATTAATATCTTATATTAGTTATTTATTAAATAGTAGTAGCGAGATTAAAGACGAGATCGAAGTTATAATAATCTAGATTCTTATAACTTAGTATAGCTTATCTATAGTATAAACGTTTTAATTCGAGGATTTTATTATACTTAATATAGATAATAGCCCTCTAGGCCTATATTTTAATATTACTCTATTTATTATTTAGAAGAATTTTCTAAGAAGATATAGAAGTTCGTTTTAGTTAAGAATTATATATCGTATCGAAATATAGATCTAAGTGAGTAATAGAGCTACCTCGAGGTATCTCTTTAACGTCGTCGTCGTTAAATCCTTCTAAGCCTATATTACTATCTCCTATATCTTCGACTTCTTCGATTTCTTCGATATTTCCATTAAAAAGAATATTTCTAATTTTATTTATATTGATAGAGTCTATATCGATATCGATAACGGTCTTAGATATATGTTAATATACTATAGAGTTACCCTCTATATTAAATATATCTATTATATCGTTATTAATAGCCTCGACTAGCTAATAGTCGATATTCGAGACCGTAGTAATTATTATTTATAATTCGTTAAAATCGATATAGGAGAATCGTTTTACTTATCGAGTAACTAAATTTTATATTTGAAAGATATTTATATCTTCGTAGTTAATTAGATAGCACTTCTTACTACGTTTATCGAGCTTCTTACGCTTTTTCTTAGATATATATACCTAAGTAACGTAGTCGATAATCTTTATATAGTCGAGATATAATTATTTATCTATTTATATCTTATATAGTATTATATCTTAAAGGCGGGTAATGAAATTTCTATTCTTTTAATATACTTTAATATAAAGTAGTTCTAATTATAAATAGCGGGATAACTTCGAATTAAAAAGTATAGCCCTTACTCTATTTATAATAATCCGATTTTATATCTCGCTAAGTCTATTTTACTTAGACGTATAGAGTATAGTAGACTCTTATATAATTTCGAAGTTCTTAAAGTATTCTTTAAACTTATTATTAATAAATTCGATATTATTATTTAAACGAACTATCTTAACCTTATAATCGAATTCGTTTTTTATCTAAATTTTTCAATTACGAAATAACTTAAAGATCTTATCTTTATACTTATACGTGAAGTATTAGATTCGAAGAGTCGCTTAGTCGATTAGAAGTATATAATACTTAATCTTATTAATAAACGATATATTGAAAGATTCTTCTAAGTCTATATAAATCTTATCGAGTTTTTCGAGTACCTCGTATTATACTCTTCTTAAAACCTTTCATATAAATTTAGTCTTAAAATAGGCCTTATATATTAATCTAATTCGAGGTTTTTAAGTTAATATAATATCCTTACTTATATTAATTAATCTCTTAAAGTTCGTCTTATTTAAATATTCTATTCGACGATACTATAGCTCGATAGCTTTCTCGTTAAATATTAGACTTATTATTAAGACCTTTATATTCTTCTAAATAAGTATCGAAACCTTAATTATAGATTGTAAGATGTTGAGAATATAGATATTATTTATCTTCGGAGTGCTATTAATAAGCTTACTATCTTAAAGAATATAATAGTTATTATTAAGAAAGATAATTTTAAATCCTTTTCGTATAGCTTAATTAATTGAAAATAATTCGTATATAAGATTCGAAATATATAAGACTTTACTAACTTTCACGATATTACTAGATTTATTCTATAATAGCTATTTTATTTTAATTATATCGCGGCTCTACGTTTAAACGATAATCTTATCGACTATTATAACACCTATACGATATAACTAATAGTCGATAAACTTATTCTTATCGAAGAATATATAATTAGTATAATCTAAGTCTATTATTTATTCGTATATAATAGTAGATTAACTATTTATATATGCTATATAGAAGAGAAAGTAAGTTAAGAATTCATATAATAATTCGTTAATTATTTCGATATCCTCTAGAGAATTAGATAAAGAGTTAAGGATATTTTTAGTCTCTCGACTTATCTTATTATCTAATTTTAGACTAGCGTTAAGCTAAGATATTAATTAATTTCCTATATTCTTCTATAATTCTCGCGATTTAGCTATTTCGACTAAGAGATAATCGAGAGACTTAATTTCGAGCTCTTTATTTATTACCCCTTCATCTAATTTAGATATTAAGCTATTAACTAAGTAATCTTAATACTCTTTATCTTCTATAGTATCTCTATTATCGATTATAGTATAAATTATTACTAAAATATAAGTATAATTTTAATTTATAAAATCGTTCGGCCTATTAATTATATTAGCCATATTCGCTTTAGACTTAAAGTTCGAATTATTATTATTATTATTATTATTTCGAAATTAATTAGATATCTTTTCGTTATAAAGAATTTAGTAGCTATATGACTAGTATCTCTTCTTACTTTTATTTAATAGTAATAAGTACTTTAAATACTTAGATACGTTATCTAATCTCTTATAGTAGATACTATTCGAGTTATTTAATAGGGGATTAAAGTTATAGTTATTATTTCTACCGCTATTTTCACCCTATTCTTATTCTAAAGTATTACCCCTATATTCTAAATTGTTATTATCTCTAAAGACCTTCTTATTCTTCTATTTCTTATAATATTTCTTTATAGTAACGACTATAGCTTATTTCTTATTATCTCGCTTAAGAAGACGATCTTCTTCGTAAAGAAGTATAATAATTTTATTAAAGTCTAATATATTATTAAGTTATAAGATAAGACGATATACGAAGTTCTTATACTTTTCGTCTAAATTATTTAATAATAGAGTAATAAGAATCTATTTATCAATTAAAGCTCTTATACGCTTAAGGTTCTTAGATTTTATATATATATTAGTAATATAAGTCTTAATCGAGTTATTACTATTAACTATAATAATATTTTATAATTTCTATAACTTAATAAAGCGAAGAATAAATTCGAAGTTCATATAGTCGTTTTAAAGTCTAATTTATCTTATTATAGCTATCTCCTCATCTTTTATTACTTTAACTAGTTTATTCTTATATATCGAGTAGATAAGTTTCGATACTTAATTATTAAGGTTCTTTTAGACCTTTATATCGATATCGTATTTTAAAATCTACTAGTTAATAAATCTCGATATGATAATTCTTATACGATAAGTTTTATTAGCTAGTATATTCGTAATAATAACTTTCTCTAATAAATCGTCTAGAAATAGTACTAATTCTTATTTTACTACGTCTCATAAATCGTAATACTTTAGAATACTCTTTATCTTCTTTAATTAAGACTAATAGTTTTTTTATTCTTTAAGCTTTAGAAAATTTTAGATCTAAGTTAATATAGCTATATATATATTAAACGCCTATATAATTATCTTATATAACTATCTATAGAAGAAAGAATAAAAGAGTAAATAGAAAATATATAATAAGAATATAGGAATATTCGTTTAACTCTTATAATACTAAATTATTAAATAGATAAATATTTCTAATTAATAGTATAGAGACTACGATAGCGAAATTCCGGGCTTATAATCTATTAAAAATAATATATACTTAATAGTCTTAAATCATAAAGTATAGTTGTTTATTATTATATTCTATAAAGAAGTATATAGAAAGAATAGAGGTAATTATCTATCTATGGTGTGAAGCCACGCTAAGACTATTTACCACCATAAGACGTAGTTATAATACTTTTTTAAAACTTAATAGTATATAGATATACTAGCCTTCTATTAGCTAATTCCAATGCAGTATACGATGGTAATGGGAAGGAAGGCATTCAAATGCGAGAAATTCTGTCGTGGATCAGCAGTTTTATCTGCAAGGGCGTTAGTCTGCAGATAATCGAAACATTTGCTTCTAATGTGGAGGGTCTTGATCCTCTTCTTGATACGGAAGAGCTCTAGCAACCAATTGCCGTGAAGATTATGGCGATGTAAGAAAGTAAGAAGGCCGAATACGATGATATGAGGATCACTAACACTCAGTAGACAGGTTTAGCAATGTGATTCAAAAGAATAATTTAAAACGAAAAGGGTAATAATCCGATAGGCTAATCATATAGAGTAGTTATTAGCCTTATTAATTATCTATAAATTAAATTACTATTTTCTATTATAAAATAGTAATTTAATTATAAAGTTACTCTATATATATTAACGTAATTATTTATTAATATATATAATAAAATAAGATAGAGCTAAGCTTAAAAATCTTAAATTTATATATATAGCTAATTATAAATTTAATAAATCTACGCTTTTAAATTAAATATCGCGGGTAAATAAATTAACATTTATAATTATTAAAAAAATAGATATATTATATTAATATATAGAATTACTTTTTTATTTTCTATTAGAATTTTAATATTTTTTTTTAAATTATAGATCGAAATATAAGCTTTTAAATAAAATAATAGTTTTTAAATTTAGTCTTATAATTATTAAAGCGTTAGAAATTCAAATATCGCTTATTAAAGTTCGCTTATTAAAGATCGCTTATCTATTTACTCGATAACTCTAATTAAAAGAATAATAATAAATTTAATTTATAAATCTTTACTCGTTTAAATATATAAAATTAATTAATTAATAGATTTACTAAGCTTTTATTATATATAAGTAAAGGCCTATAAATTAAATTTATAGAGTTGAATTTTTCTAAGTTAAATTGAATTTTAGCTTTAGCTCTAAGTTAAATCGAACTCTAATCGCTTGCTATACGTTTCTAATCTACTTTTACTACTATAATATATAAATATATATATATAAAGAGAGGCGCGCTAAGGCCTAATTAGGAAGGTGTATTAAATATAGAGAATTAATTCGTAATAATTACCTATAAAAAATAGAGAAAGGTTATATTCTTATAGTAAGAAGTATTAAAATATCGAAAAGAAATAAAGATAATATATTAATTAGTGGTATAAATTTCATATTATCTCTTACCGTAGTAAAATTTTTCGAATAATAAAATAGCTATTAGAGTAAGATATCGGATAATTTTAATTTATTTAAATATATATCATTTCGGAGTAATAATTTAATATAAAATCGTAGAGAGTATATAACGTAGAATCTTGAAGAGCTAAGCCGTATTCTTAATGCTAAGAATCTTATTACCGCTTAGTTTCTCCGTAGTATTCTTTATAGTATTCTTCGTAATATTCTCCGTATTTATCTATTATAGTTTCTTCTCTAACTTCTTAATATAGTAAAAATAACGAGCTAAGTTATAGTAATATTCTCCGCTTACTAAGTAATAATTTAATATAAAATCGTAGAGAGTATATAACGTAGGATCTTGAAGAACTAAGCCGTGTTCTTAATGCTAAAGACTTTATTACCGCTTGATTTCTTCGTAATATTCTTCATATTTACCTATTATAGTTCCTTCTCTTATTTCTTAATATAATAGAGATGATAGATTAAGTTATAATGGTATTCTTCGCTTACTAAGTAATAATTTAATATAAAATCGTAGAGAGTATATAACGTGAGATCTTGAAGAGCTAAGCCGTGTTCTTAATAATAATAATCTTATTACCGCTTAATTTCTCTATAATATTCTTTATATTTATTTACTATATTAACTTCTCTTATATTAACTAAGTAAATTAATATAAGATTATAAAGAATAAGTTTATTATATTATTACTATTAATAACTATCTTCGTAATATTCTTCGTATTCGTCTATTATAGATTCTTCTCTTATTTAATTAAGTGTAAGAGTATCGACGCGTTTATAAATAGTAGTAGATAGCTATTAGACTCGCTTACGGCCTCGATTATTAATAATAATAAATTTATTAAGAAGTAGTCTAGAGATATTAATAAGGTCTCTAAGAGATAAGTAAAAGAAGTATATATATCTAAATTAAACGCGTTTAATATAACTATAATATTTAAATATTAGTTTAACTTACTTATCGCTATCTTAAAAAGAGTATATAGAGAAAAATATATTCGTTCGGGCTCTTTTTAAAAGGTTTTTTAATATATTTATAAGTAGTAGTAGATAGCTATTAGACTCGCTTACGGCCTCGATTATTAATAATAGCGAATTCGTCGAGAAGTAATTTAACTCTAAAAGGCGAGTAAAAGAGATATATATATCTAAAACGTTAAGTAACCTTTAGACGAGGGGTATCGAAAACGATTATATTTATATTAATGAAATTAATAGAATTAATAGAGTAGTAAAAGAATAATAGTTATATAAATAGATAGAAGAATTATTATTTAATTCTAGACGTATCTAGTATAACTATTATAACTATTATATTTAAATATTTATTTAATTTATTAATAGTAGATTAAACTTTATTATTTTTATATCGTTAGAAAGCGTATATTAAGCTCTATAATTTACGAAATTATAAAGAAATAGTATTTATAGAGAGCTAGTTATTTTAGAGTGTAAAACTTTTATATATAAATTTTTAATAAGGAAGTTTAAGAGGGCTAGCGAGCTAACTTAGTTAGTTTAGCTAAAAGACGTAATAACCTTAAATTTATAATTGGCTATATATATAAATTCAAGGTTTTCTAATTTAGCCTTATCTTATTCTTTTATATATATTAATATCTTCTATTTTCTAATAAATAAGAGCTAAATAAAAAGAGATTTTTAATATTTATATATGAAACGAGTGAAGATCTATAAAATAAATTTATAATCTTTTTTTATAATTCGAGCTATCGAGTAAATTTAATAAGCGAATCTTTAATAGATAATATTTAAATTTCTTACCCTTAAATATCTATAGAGCTAAATTTAATAATTCTTTTTTTATCTGAAAGCTAATTTTATATTCTATAATTTAAATAAAAAATTTGAAAATTTTAATAGAAAATAAAAAAGTTATTCTAAAACTAAATAATATATATCTATTTTTTAATTAGAGCTATCGAGCGAACTTTAATAAGCGAACTTTAATAAACGATATTTAAGGTTCTTATTCTTTAATAACTATAAGACTAAATTTTAAATTTTTATATTATTAAAAAGCGTAATCTTCGTTCTATAATTTAAAAAAAAGCCTTAAAATTTTAATAGAAAATAAAAAAGTTATTTCATATATTAATAACGTATATCTATTTTTTAATTTTTTTAATAGTTACGAATATTTAATAATTACGACTATTTATTTATTTATTCGCGATAACTTAATCGATCTAATTAAAGAGCGTAGTAATTTTAAATTTTAAATTTATTATATATATAAATTTAAGATTTTTAAGCTTAATTTTATCTTATTCTATTATATATACTAATATGAAATCTATAAAGAAATCTTAGTCTAGAAAAAACGATCTTATATTATTTAAAAGTATCTTTATTTTTAACTATTAAAGTAACTTCTACTTATAAAATAAGTTATATATTTATCTATTTAGCCTTATATTAGCTCTATAATAAATAGAGGAAAAAACGATTTTTAAGTTACTTCTCTAAATTAGTAATAATATACTATAAGCTACTTATTTCATATTCTATTATACGTTCTAGAGTAGTCTTCTATATATATAATACGCTATTATTATTAAGTCTAATTCTATTTACTATTAAAAGACGTTTTTTAGTCGTTTTTATTTATTAAGATTTTATATCGAATATAGTTAATATAATATTACTACTATAAGACTATTTAAGAAGAAAAGAGATTTTTATTATTTATAAGTCGAAATAGATAAGATACTTTTAAAGAACTAATAGTTTATTATATTTCTATTTATTATAAGTAGAACTAACTTTAATAGCCTCTATTTTATTAAGAAATTCTATTTATTAATAAGTTAATAACTATTAATAATATATGAATTTAAGCTTATAAATTAGATTTATAAAAAGTAATTTATTTTTATATCTACTCCTCTTTGTAAAATCATTTACGAGAGCGTTCGTTTAATAGCTATTCTATTAAATTTTCGTCGTAATTATCGTTAAATATACGTAAGAGATATTTCGTATTATATAGATATAGAATTATATTTAAATAGCCGTTATAGTAGTAGTTACTATAGTTATTTAAGTAGATTATAAGTAATTACTATCTAAAAATCGAGTAGAACCTCTATATAGAGTGGTGAAAAAAAAAATAGGCTAAGGTATATTAAAATAAAGCTCTATAACTATACTCTCTATATATAGCGTATTAGACGACTAAACTATATTAGAAATACGTCGTTAAACGACTTATTAATAGATCTTTATACGTAAGACTAATTTATAAGAATATAATATAGTAATAAGATATACTCTATAATATAGCTTTATCGAAATATCTCTTATTAGCTTATATTATCTATAATAATTCTAATTTAAATAATATTAAATAGAAAGAGAAAGAAGTTAATAAGATAATAGATTATAGAGGTAAAAAGATAGCTAGATAAAGATAGATTAGTTTAATTAAATTATAAAAGTAGTAATAATAAAAAACTTAGTAATTAAGATCTCGAAAGAGGTTAAAATATATTATATAATATATTCGAGGGTTAGTCGAATTAGAGTTTAATTATTAATATACTTATAGAGTATAATTATTATCGCTATATTATTATTAATTCTAAAACTTATTCGCGCTTTTATTTAGAAGAAATTCGAGTAAAACTATAGTAATAATATTATTCTAACTAATTTATACGATATAAATATATAAACTTTATAGAGTATAAGATCGTATTAACGCGAATATAATATTGTTTTTATTCTAAATAATAGCTCTAGCGAACGCCCTAGAGTTATAAATTAGTATATCGAGGAATAGCTACTCGCGTACCTCGAAGAGCGCTCTATATCGTATCTAAACGAGTTAATATATACTTATACTATTTAGAAGTAAGCTATCTCGCTTAATAGCGTCGAAAGAGCTAATTAATTAAATTACTTAGTTCTTCGTAAAAATCGTAGTTTAATTAATTAACTCTTTCGGCGCTATTAAGCGAGATAACTTACTTCTAAATAATACGAGTATACTCTTTAACGAATTTAATCTTATTATCGATAAGAGTATTAGCTAGAGAGCTTTATAATATCTCGACTAGTTTTATAAGTAAATAAAAAGAATAGCTAATTAATATAATATCTTTTTATATATTAACTAATTCGCTACGCTAGCTAATTAATAAGCTAATTAATTAATCTTTCTAAATAAATTAATAGCTTATAAACGAATTAATAAGTATTCTCTTATCTCTTATATTAATTAGATATTAAGTTTAATAGGCGATAGAAAGTATAGCTAAATATCTCTAAGTATAAGATTATAGATTAATAAAGAGTTTAAGCGATTAAAGAGATAAAATCTACTATCGATATTTATTATATAAGACTATCTATTATAAATTATTCTCTAAAGCTTTATTACGTAAGAGATCTTTATCGACTTTATATAAGATTATATTCTCTCTTACTACGATAGCTTTAATAAAAGTAAATCTCTTTTAATTATTATATATAATAATATCTCGATATATTACTATTTTAAGTTTATTTATATATACTACGATATAAGCGTTTTATTAAAGTATCTATCTTTATACTTATTTAATCTTAATTTAATTAAGATCTTATTTTCGATTTTTAAGATGTAAATTAAGAGATATTAAAATCTAGCTATTCTATACTTTAATAATAAATAATATAATAATTTTTTAAATCTAGCTATTTAGACGTAGAAGAATAGATATAACGCGAATAATCTCTTTTAAAGAAGTAATATATTCTATAAATTATAGAACGAAATAGATATAGCGAAAGAATAACTTTATTATATCTATACTACGTAATCTTTCTTATTATCGAATAATATCTTATCTTAATTTAATTTACTCTCGAATTCTTTCTTTTTTTATAACTATATATCGAAGCCTTTAGTCTTAATAGTAGTTATAATATATTTTACTATAGAGATCGAAGATATATAAGCATATAATAAAGCGTAATTAAACTACTTTCTACGTTTAAACGCCTTTATATTATCAGCTAAGTTACGTCTAATACTCGATTTAATATTTAATTTCTCTTATTTATACTCGAAATTATCGCCTTTTCACTTTTAGATATAATAAGACTTATAGTACTTATTTAATAGCTTTCTCTTTATATTCTTTAAAGCCCTCTAATTATACGATATAATCTCTAGCTTTATATCTTCGATAAAGTCTTCTAAATTAATATATATTAAATTACTAGCCCTTTATTTTAAAGTAATAAAAGTTATTATTACTTTATAATTATAAGCTCGGTTAATCGAGCGCTAAAAGGCGTAATAGCTATATATAACGAGTTCGGCTTTAAGATATAAAGATTAAATATCTATAAGGCTATTAGTAGAATTCGATAAAGGCGTAGATATAGAAAGTTAAATAATTATTATTAAAAAAGTAATAGTAGAAGCTAGCGCACGATTTTCCTCCTCTCTTTTATTCCTCTTCTTATAAGTATTATTCTTTAGATTATTCTTTAGCTTACGCTATATAATAATTATTATATTTATAAGCGATTAATTAATAATAAGTTTATTAATTCGATTTTTTAGAATAGCTACGGATTAGCTAATTAGATTTTAAGACGTAATAGAATAATATTTATAAAGATCTTTAAAGTAATTAATATAGTAAGTCGATTTAGAATAATTCTAACTATTATAATTCTTCTTAAGATACTTTTAGCGAGTATAAGTATTACGTCTAATAGTAAAAATAGAATTAATCTTATTTTTCGTAGTTTATATACTAAGTAGTTATTTAATAAGATATAAACTTATTAAAATATCGATAAGGCTTATAAATCTATTACTCTAAGTTCTATTATTATAAATAATTATTAAAGAAATTATTTTAGTAATAATAGACTTCTTCTTAATAATATTAGATTTATTATAAGTATAATAATATATTAAATTAAGCTAGAGCTCTTTTTTATACTTTTAATTATATAATTCCTTAAAAATTATATTTAAAATCTATTTATACTCGCTAGAATAAGTTTTTTAAATATTAAAATACTTCTATTTAATTATAATAAAAAAGTTATATAAAAAAGTTATAATAAGAGAAACTTAATAATATAATATATATTTAAGCGATATAGTATATTTACGAGCTTTACTATTTTAATTAGCTAATAATAGATATAATAATAAAAATTCGTTATTTAATTAATATCTCTTAATCTCGATATTAAATATAATCTTTTCGCTTTTTTAAAACGACTTTACGTTAAATTTATATAGTATAATTTTCCTCTTCTCTTATTTATTAAGCGAGTCGTTTTTCTAGATAAAAGAATTAAAAAGCTTTAATTTCCCCCTCGATTTAGCTAATTTCTTACTCGCTAATTTCTTATTTTTCTTCTACTATTAACTTTCTAGAATCTTCTAATAATTTCTTTTCTCTCTATTTTTATTATTATTAATTATTATCTATAAGTTTAATTAGATAATAAACGAAATCGCTTATATACTAAGAGAAGAAAAAGAAGAAGAAAGATTATAATATAATAAGCGAGAATTATATAGATTATCTAATTATTCTAAAAGGACTAGATTCTCGCTAATAAGTATTTAATTAAAAATTAACTTTAAATTAATAGAATATTATTTACTAATTAGAAGATTTAATAGAGATATATTATTTAAAGATTTAGAAAACTAACTTAATAGCGATAAATTAGACTTTATAAGATTTAGAAGAAACTTAATTATCGATTTAAAACGCTATTATTTAAAAGACTTTAATCTATTAAATCTTAATAACGATATTATTAATTTATAAGATATTATTATAAACTTTAAATTAAATGCTTTAAAAGTAGGCGTAATAAGAATATCTATTACTACTTTCCCCTCCGTAGCTATATTCTAAAAGAATAAAAATTACTTATTATTAACGACTAGTAGAATATTTATATATCTTTTTCTTATAATAAGCTTCTTAAAATTATTAAGCTTTTTCTTAAATAATAATTTAGATAATATAGTGGCGATAATATAGTCTATAAATATAATAGAGAAAGAACTTCTCTATATATTTATATTATATTATTAATTAAATAACTTTAATTCTAATTTAATTAGAAAGATAGAATAGCTATTATAATATCTATATAACGAAATATCTCTTATATATATTTAGCGATAATTATAGCGAAAATTTAATAGAATAGCTATTAAACGGGCGCTTTTATAAATAGTTTTATAAAAAGAAGTAATTTCGAGATTAAATTTAACTCTTAAAGAGTAAAAATACTTTAATTTAAGATTTACTTAGAATTATAAGATTTAACTTTATAAATTTTAAATTATTAGAAATTCTTAAATAAATTTTATAATTAAAAATTTTAATAGAAAAACTATAATAGAAAAAAGAGAAGTTATATAAATAATAAGTTTTTAAAAATTAATTAACTTTAAATTAATTTAAATTTAATTAATAAGAAGATTTTTTTTTTAAAATTAATAATAATTCTTTCATATTAATTATTATTATTTTTAAATTTATAATTTATAGAACTTTTATTAATTTTACGATTTCTACGATTTTACGATTTTTTAGCGAGAGAAGTTTAGAAATTCGAATCGAGAATAAAGCGAAATACTTTTAAATTTTATTAAAATTACTATTACTCGACTATTTAAGCTTATATAAAAGAATATTCTTAATAAACTAAATAAGTATTTAATAAGTGATATTTGTTATAAATATAATAGTAATAAAGAAATAAAAGATAACGCTATTATAGCGTCTTAGCAGATAAGACTTTCTAGTAAATTTCTCTATAGAATCTTAATTATCGTATACTTAACTTATAAATTTATAATAGTAATAGTAATTAATTTTCTACTATTATAATAATAATAATAATATCGAGTTACTTTATAGTAAGTATTATATAATTACTTATTATATACTATATATCTAGCGTATTAAAAATTCTTACTATATTAAAAGAATTTAATTAGATTCTTAAATTCTTAATTCGCTTTTATTATATTCTTATAAGAATTTTAATTCTTTAATATAAGAACCTCGCTTTTTTTAAATTATTCTATATTATAAGAATCCTAATTCTTTAATATAAGAATCTCGCTTCTTCTCTTACTATATTATAAAAATCTCGAGAATCCTAATTTTTTAATATAAGAATCTCGATTCTTTAGAATAAGAAAGTATATTATTATTAAGCTACTTTTATATTATTAATAAAAGACTTTATTAATATTAATTATTAAATCTATAAGATTTTCGAGTTTATCGAATACTCTATTAATTATATTATCTAGAATTATAATTATTAGTCGAAGTAGATATTGAAATTATCGAGGTATTTAAGAACGTTATCGATTAAATCTTTAGCTTTTTTATATTTTTAATTTATAGATTAATTTATCTTTTAAAAAATAGTTAGAGCTTTTAATAATCGAATATATATCTTTTAAAGTAAGTTTAAGCTTATTTAATACTTTAGAAATCGTAATTTACTCTTTATAGATTATATATCTTATATCTTATTAATAAAAACTTCTTTAGATTTATCTAGTATAAGCTTAAATTCTATTAAAGATATTAATTAAACTATTAAAATAGTTTTAATAGAGAAGATAATTTATAAAGATTTAATCGATTTAGCTATAATAGAAGATTAATTATAATAAAATATTAATTTCTTATAGCTATAATAAATAGCGTTATAAGAATTACTACGTAATATTTTTAATTAATTAGATATATAAGAATTATCTAGTAAATTAGAATCTCTCGAAATTATTATAATAGAGAATATTTTTAATTATATATATTAAAATTCTAATAATCTTAAATTTTAACTATAATAATAAGTCTATTAATATAAAATTACTAATCGAGTATATTAATAAGAAAACGTATTCTCGAGATATATATCTATTCGTAAAATGGGTTAAGAATCTCGTTATTATTAAGAGTATTAATTTAATATAATTTTTTTTATAAAGAAGTTTATATAGAATAGCGTTAAAATAGTAGATAATAGAAATTTCTACTATTAAGAAACGTATTATTAAGCTTAATAATAGCGTTAAAAAATAAATTATCTTATTAATCGCTAGATTTAAGAAATTTACTATAATAGCGATTAACGCTATACTTCGCGAGCGTTATATTATATATAACGTAATTTCTTATTATAAGCTATATAAGTATACTTAAAGAATTTTAAATTAGTTAAAGATATAGATATAATACTTATTAAGAATTAATTTAATATTATTTATAATAATATTAATCTCGAACTTTAACGAGATATTAATAAATAATAAATCTAAGAATACTATAACTATAAATTTATTTTTTATAATTCTTATTAAATATAAGTATAAATAATAGGCTTATATTAATAGATATAAAAGAAATCTAGATTTAAAAAGTATAGCTTCTAGATCTTTTTTTTAGATAAATTAATAATCTTATTTTTATAAAAATAGATTTATAGAATAGTATAGTTAATATAATAATTTATTTAATTATAGAGATTAATCGAGCTTTATTTAATTAAATCTTTAATCTAATTATTAAATAGAGTATTAATTTTTTATATTAATTTAAGCTATAATTTTAATATTCTTTTTATTAAAATCTTTAAGCTTACTAGCTAGTATAGTTTTATTATTTAAACTATTTAAATAGATTAATATAATTAAATTAACGTTTAAACGAAAATTAGTTAAGAGTTTCTCTATAATATTTTTAAATTATTAGATTTATAAATAAGTTAGATTTTTAATCTTAAAAATAGTAGTAACTTTTTTTTTAGCTCGCTTTTAATAATATTAATAAATTATTATATTTTATTAAATCTTAATATAATCTAGAAAATCGCTTTCGATCTTAATAATAGAGAATTTATTAAATATTTAAAGATATTATAAATAAGAACTTTAATAATAAATATAAGAAGTTTATAGGATTTTATTAATATTATACTATAAAAAAATGTTCTCTAAATAATACTTTTTAAGAAGCTTTAATCTTCGAGTAAGAAGAATCTTATAATAATAATAATTATAATAATATATAGAATATATATTTTATAAATAAGAAAGTTAATTATATATATAGTAAATATAAAGCTTACTTTTTTAAGAAATAAGCTTTTTAAGTATTTATAATTAGACTATTAGAAGGTTATAAAAGTAAAAATCTCTATCGCTATTATTAATAAGATTTCTAAATTTAAAGTAGAAGATCTATTTAAGATAACGCTTAATAAGTTTAATTATTTATAACTAATAATACTTACGAGAAAATAATTATTAATATTAAATTTAAATATAACTTTAGAAGTTAAAAGTATACTATTATAAAGATTAAATATAATCTAAACTCTAATATTAAGAAAAGCGAAGTTTTATCTAACTTCGACTACGAAGTAATTCTAGAAAATTATACTTATTTATAAAAGTATATTTTTAATATTAAAATTAAGAAGATAGCGTTTTTATATTAATTTAAAAAGTAAAGAATAAAATTATTAGTATAGTCGAGTATACTAGTATTACGATTTATATTAAAACTATTAATATATATAATAGAATAAGATAGAGCTAAGCTTAAAAATCTTAAATTTATATATATAGCTAATTATAAATTCGAGTTCTATACGCTTTTTAATTAGACCGACTAAGTTAGCTCGATAGTCCTTTCGCGTCTTTCTTATTAAGAATTTATATATAGAAGTTTTATACTTTAAAGTACTCAGCTTACGATATATATAGTTACTTTATAATTCCTTAAATTATAGAGCTCGCTTTACGCTTTCTAACGCTATAAAAATTATAAAGTTTAGTCTACTATTAATAGATTAAATAGATATTTAAATATTATAATTATATTAAACGCGTCCGAGATTAGATAATAATTCTTTCACCTATTTATATAATTATTATTCTTTTATTACTCTATTAATTCTATTAATTTCATTAATATAAATATAATCGTTTTCGATACCCCTCGTCTAAAGGTTACTTAACGTCTAAGATATATATATCTCTTTTACCCGCCTCTTAGAGCCTCTATTAACGCCTCTAAACTACTTCTCGACGAATTCGCTATTATTAATAATCGAGGTCGTAAGTAAGTCTAATAGCTATTTACTTCGTTAGTTACTTAGCTAGCTACTTAGTCTAATACTCTATAAGAGAAGAAGTAAGAGAAGAAACTATAATAGATAAATATAAGAAATACTACGGAGAATATTATAAAGAATATAGCGGAGAAACTAAGCGATAATAAGACTATCGTCGTCAAGAACACGACTTAATTCTCTAAGATCCTACGTTATATACTCTCTACGATTTTATATTAAATTATTACTTAGTAAGTAAAGAATATTACTATAATTTAATTTATTATCTCTATTATATTAATTAATATATATAAAAGAATAAGATAGAGCTAAATTAGAAAATCTTAAATTTATATATATAGTTAATTATTAATTCGTTAGATCTACGCTTTTTAATTATATATTATAGATAAATAAATTAATATTCGTAACTATTAAAATCTCGCCCTCCTATATCTTTCTCACTTTCTTATTAAAAAAATAGGTATATATTATTAATATATAGAATAACATTTTTATTTTCTATTAAAATTTTAAGATTTTTTTTTAAATTTTAAAGCGCTATTTATACTTTTCGAATTTTTAAGAATTATAAAATTTAGTCTTATAATTATTAAAGCGTAAGGAATTTAAATATCGCTTATTAAAGTTCGCTTATTAAAGATCGCGGATAGTTAGACAGCTCTAATTAAAAAATAGATATATATTATTTAATTTTAAAATAACTTTTTTATTTTCTATTAAAATTTTAAGATTTTTTTTTAAAATTATAGAACGAAATATAAGCTTTTAGATAAAAAAAGAATTATTAAATTTAGTCTTATAAATATTTAAAGGTAACGAATTTAAATATCGTCTATTAAAAGTTCGCTTATTAAATTTACTCGACAGCTCTAATTAAAAAAAAAAATTATAAATTTAATTTATAGATTTTTACTTATATAGTATATCGCTATAATAACGTTATAAGAGAAGAATCTATTACGACGATTATAGATGATTATAATCTCTATAGAAGAAATATTAAATAATATATATTTAAACGAATTAAAATCGTCTAATATCTATAGCTATTTTATTATCCGAAAGATTTTACTACGATAGAAGATATTATGAAATTTATATTACTAATTAATATATTATCTTTATTTCTTTTCAATATTTCGATACTTCTTATTATAAGAATATAGTCTTTCTCTATTTTTTATAGATAATTATTATAAATTAATTCTTTATACTCGATATACCTTTCTAATTAAATCTTAGCGCGCCTCTCTTCGTATATATATATTTATATTATATAGATTAAATTAATTTTATAATAGTAAAAGTAGATTAAAAACGTATAGTAAGCTAGAGCTAAAATTCGATTTAACTTAGAAAAATTCAACTTTATAAATTTAATTTATAAGTCTTTACTTATTAATATATATAAAAGAATAAGATAGAGCTAAGCTTAAAAATCTTAAATTTATATATATAGCTAATTATAAATTTAGAGTTATTACGCTTCTTAATTAGATTAACTAACTTATCGTAAATAAAGAAATTAGCGTTCGTAACTATTAAAATCTCGTCCTTCCGCGCCTCTCTTATTAAATTATAGATATACGTTATTTATAATAGTAATAACTTTTTTATTTTCTATTCAAATTTTGAATTTTTTTTTAAAATTTTAAAGCGCGATTTGCGCTTTCCGAATTTTTAAAGAATTTTAAAAATTTATCTTATGATCATTAAAGCGCAAGGAATTCAAATATCGCTCACTAAAGTTCGCTTATTAAAGTTCGCTTATCAAAATTTACTCGATAGCTCTAATTAAAAAAAATGATTATAAATTTAATTTATAGATCTTTACTCGTTATTAATAATATAATAAAAATAATCTATCTTATAATAAAGATATATATTATAAATAATCTTAAAGTTAATATTCTTATTAATATAAATATTATAATATTATAAAAAACGAGTAAAGATCTATAAATTAAATTTATAATTTTTTTTTAATTAGAGCTATCGAGTAAATTTGATAAGCGATCTTTAATAAGCGATATTTGAATGCCTTGCTTTTTAATAATTATAAGACTAAATTTAGAAATTCTTTTTTTATCTAAAAGTCTATGATTCGTTCTATAATTTAAAAAAGAAATTATAAAATTTTAATAGAAAATAAAAAGATTATTTTAAAATTAAATAATATATATTTAATTAAGACTATTATAAGTATACTCTTAATATACTACTTAGCTCTATAGCTAGCGAGTCTTAACGAAGATATCTTCTACTATATTATATCTTCTTTCTATTTATATAGTTTAATAGCCTTATTATTCTCGTTCTATCTTATCTATATTAATATCGTATTTATACTAGTTCTAATATTATAATAAGACTTCTTTATACTCTCCTCGGCGAAGAGAAACTTAAATAAATATACTCGAGAATAGTAGAGTAACTAAATAGCTATCGAATATTTTACTTTCTACTCGAAGTAAGCGACCGAGTCTAATAAAGAAAACGCTGAGTATTTCTATTATATAGAAATTCTATTATATATTTAAATCAGATATCTATATTATTCGAAAGAATCTATATTAAATAACCTATATTATTAACGATAGCCTAATCCATCAAAAAACGAGTCCTCTATATCGAATATAAAAAATCCTTCTCCGCTTCGCATCTCCAGAGATCTCTTCGCTTTATCTTTATCTATATTTAATATATTATAAATTTCGATCTAAATCGACCTACATCTACACTTTAAACCTATCTATATCTACACTTTAAACTCACTTATATTTATATTAAGATATCTTTCTTTATATCGTCGATTACTTATATACTTATAGTAAGTCTACTATAAGAATAGTAAACGTATAATCTCTTTACTAAGTATATCGATAATTATTAATAAGTACTTAATACTATAGTTACTTATATAATAAGACTTATTACTAGATATAATATTCTTAATAATATCTAAGAAAGAAGAATATCTATATATAGAGAATACCTTTATATATCTATAACTAGATCGAATAAGTAATAGTAATAGCGAGTATTTGAGTCGTTTTAATACTAGCAAAAAATAGAAAATATAGCTATTTATATACTATATTCTTTCTTTATAATTTCTATAATCGTAATTACTCTCTCTACTATAGTAAGCGTAAATTTAATTATATTAGACGTATTTCTAATAGTACTATACTAAGACGACTTTTTATTAATTAATATTAGTATCTTATCTTTTTATCTAGTTTTCTAGATTTAATTCTAGATAATTTATATTTACTAGACGTTATAGTACGTTATATCTCTTATTCTTTATTATTAAATCGATTAAATTCTTATTTTCTTTAATCTATAGAATCTTTATAATCTTCTATTATTTATATAACTATCTTAAATATAGAATATTTATTATTAATCTTTTCTCTAATATTATCTCTAGCTTAATAAGATATTTATATAAAGATTTCGAGTCTATATATATAAATAGAGATATCTTTCTCTAGAGAGTATTAGAGAAGATTTAATTTAGAGTAAACTTTATAATAACTATAACGTCGAATTTTAGAGATAATATATAAAGTTTAAAGATTAATACGCTTCTAGTAACTTAGCGATATTTAATCGATTATTAATAGATAATATTAATATTATTCTAAGCGTTAGCTAGAATTATTATATAGTCGATTTAGAAAGAAAAATCTTTATTATTAACGAATAACGAATTCGTAAAAGCTATAATTTTTAGAGATATTATATCTAACTTAATAAATATAAAATCTCTTTCTTTTATTTACTATAAAAAATAGCGATTTAAATATTAAGTATTCTCGTATATAAGCTTTATAATCTAAGCGGTATATAATAGAGTAAATATCGCTTATAGCTATAATATAGTAGCGATATATACTTTTTATACTCGCTAGACGACGTATTATTCTTTTATAAATAATTTCGTAAATAATTAAATCTTCTTCGCTTATCTAAGTTAATTAATTCTTATATTATCTTCGAGAGTAATAATAAATCTATTAAATTTAAGAGGCTATTTCGAAGTGAGTCTCTCATATAACTTAGCTAGTAGTTCGGCGGTATATAATTCTCGTGATTTTAGGTTTATAAACTCGGTGGTACCGGCGATAAGAGAACGATTTCGTAAATAATTAAATCTTCTTCGCTTATCTGAGTTAACTAATTCTTATATTATCCTCGAGAGTAATAATAAATCTATTAAATTCGAGAGACTATTTTAGAGTAAGTCTCTCGTATAATTTAGCTAGTAATTCGGCGATATATAATTCTTATAATTTTAAGTTCATAAACTTAATAATATCGGCGATAAGAGAGTTATCGATTTATAAGCTAATAATTATTATCGTATTATTATTAAATAGTAGATAAATATCGAATATAGATAAGATTATTTTTAGCTTCTTTATATAATGCTTATAATATATCTAGAACTAATAGATATCGAACTTAGCAATTCTATAGAGGGGGAGAATAATATAAAGTATCGTTTTTAAGAATAGTCCTATTTCAGCTAGGGTAAAAATAAAGATATCTCTAATTAATTCGAATTAAGATTATATATATATCTAAGTAATATCATATAAATATAGAGATAGCTATAGAATAGCTAACGTTAAAGCGATAATAAGTTATTAATTAACTCGTTAAATAATAGAAATCTAAGTAAGAATCCTATACTTCTTCGAGTTATTAAATACTTATATTACTAATCGCGACTTCTTAAAGACTTTCTCGATACTCTTATTATTAACTTAATTTATAAAATAACTATTAAATATCCGTGCTTCTATAAGAATATCTTCGATCTTTATAATCTTAAATATACTCTTTTTAAATAATCTATTAAATTCTTTTTATTAAGATATCTAAAAGTTTAATAAAGATAATTATAATATAGACTTAGATATATAGATTATAATATTAATAGAGTTTTAAAAATAGACGAGAATATATCGATATCGAGAAGGGTTATAACGTAGTAGAGCGTTCTAAAAAGAGTCTTAATAATCTTAATTATTATTATTATTATATTAAGTATCGTCTAATTATAGAGATTCTTATTTAAGAAACTCGAAAGACTTAATTAAAGTATTTTTTTTAATATAACTTAACGATAGTAACTCGAAAGTCTATAAAACTATTAGATAATTTAATAATATATATCTCTCGAGAAGTAACTAGTAATTTATATAATATAATTTATTTCTTTTAATATATTCTTTATATTAATATCGAGGAATTAATTAAAGTATTATATATTCTTATAATTTAAAAGTCGTTTCGCTAATATAAGACGTTATTAATTTATCTCTTAGCGTAAAGTTTTATAACTTTAGCTATTATTATATTAATAGCTTTTACTCTCTTAATAGTAGATAGAGTTAATATATCGTTATTTATAATATAGAAAAAGATTTTAAAAACTAGTAATATAGAAACGATATCGTTAAATTTAACTATATTATTAATAGTCTTAATAATTATTTAAAAATAAATCTTCTTTCTAATATCTTAATTCTTTAATTTCGTAATAATTATTAAATAAGCTCGTTTTAATAAAATATAATATTATTTTATTAAGTCGATAGAATTAGCGATCTTAACTAATACGTATTTTATTTAAATACTTAAAGTTCTAGCGTTTTATCTAAACTCGATATTATTAAAATTAATTCTAGCGTTATAAATAATAATATTAAGAGATTCGATATATATATCTATTTAGTATAATCTTAATATATCTTATATATAAAAGATAGTTATATTTATTAATTAGCGGGCGATTTAAAAAGAAGTTTCTTTCTTAATAATTTATAGAATTAAACTATTATTAATATAGAGAATATTAAAAATAATTATATAGTTAAAATAGATATTATCTCTATTCTTAAATAAGAATTTAAAATAATCTAGAGATCGAGAGTACTTTTAATAGAATATATAGAACTCGATAATTTATTTAAGTATATAATAATATTTAAAGTCGTTATAGCTAGCTTTCTCTAGAGTTCGAATAAGTCTATTAATTAAGAAATAATCGAATTAATAATATAATTAATATAACTCGATATCGATTAGATAATTAACTAATATAAGACTCTATATTAAGAATAAATATTTATAAAAGCGAATAATTAAAACTATAAAATTATTTCTTAAAATAACTTAATTCTTAAGATTATTTAGATAGATTTCTAATTTATCTATATCTTAAATATATAGTAAAAATAAAATATTAATCTATATTATATAAAAATTAACTCGACTAATAGACAATTCTATTATAAGTTTTCTAATTAATAATAATATTTTAATCTTAAGTTAGATAATAATATTATTAATAATAATATTTAATTATATATTAAATTCTCTTATATAGATTAGTAATTAATTATATTTAATAGTAAATATATATATAACTTTAATATCTAGTATAATATTATAGAATTACTTTAAAATATATTAACTAATATTAAGAAAGTTATTAAACTTAATAATATTATAATATATAAAATAACTAGAAAGCTTTAAGTAATATACTTAAATTTAATTTAATATAACTATAAAAGTAGTCGTAATAAAGTTTTCAATTTTCTTTAAGTTAATATCTTAAATATTAAGAGTTAAGATCTTAAGATTCTTAATCTTATTCTTTTAATCTTTAAACTCTTAAATATAAAAGTTATATCGCTTATTAATAAAGTCGATAAACCGCTTAATAAACTTATTTCGAGATTATTAGTATTCTTTATTAATATAATTAATTAACTAGTAACCTATCTTTCTATAAATAAAATATCGCTTTTTCTAGAAGCTATTTATCTGCGAGAATAATCTACTATAATTACTTTAATTTAAAGATCGATTAATATAATACTTTCGATTAATAAAGTATATTATAAATCTAAATAACTTAAATCTCTTAATCTTTATAATCTCTTTATAATTCTCGATTATAATATAGATATTATTAATTAGCTTTATAATTATAGTTATCTATTATAGAATTATAATATTATATATAAAGATATTACTATAAGAGATAACTATCTTATTTCGAAGTACTATATCTAATTAAAATTTATAATCTAACTCTCTTTAAATTTAATAAAATTATTAAATCATCTTATTAAAGATAATTTCTTTATTCTTTTTAGAATTAACTTAGAGTAAGTCTCTTATATTACTCGTAGTATTCAGAAGTAAGTAACCTCGCTTAGTAGCGCCGGCTATATTCACTAATTAGACTATTAGATTTCTCCGTAATATTATACTAGTCTTTATCTATAGATATAGAAGAGATAAGCTATTATTCTTTAATAATGGCTTTAAATACTATATTTATATGTGAGTAAGCTTTTTATTAGTCTTCTTACATATGACTAACTATGTAAAGACTCTAAATAACTTCTCTATCAGCTACCGTCGCCCTTAAATGGACGATATTATTATATTCGCTCTCCGGTAGATAGATACCTTCTAAACCCCTCTTACCGATATTACTATACTTAATAATACGATATTTCTAGACTAGATAAATCGTAGATAAGAGAAGGATATGCTGGAACGTCGTCTGGAGTATAAGACTGAGACTATGATTGAACGTGTTATAAGAGTAGAGAATTTGAAGTAAAATAAGACTAATAATAGATATACTAGAGGAAATATATCTATCCTCTAAACTTATTGCTATCTTTTAGATTATGGCAGAGCTGTAATTTGGCTCGCTAATGGCCTATAACTAGCTCGTTCCGCTTCCGATTTTTAGCGGAGTTCTATTTTTATTCTAGTTTCTCTCTAGCTTTCTCTTTAAAAGCCTTATTAGCTCCCTTAAATTTTCGCTAGCGAGACTATAAATTATTCTTTATAGGGTCTTATAATAACTTGATCTAATGCAAATTAGGTGAATTTGATGTCTATTCGACCTTGTTAATGCTACGTTATTTCCGTTCTTCTTTATAGAGCTTAGCTACTTTGGTATACGCTGGGGTATTATTCTTAATTATTCATATAATCTTATTAGAATTTCGAACTATAACTTCCTCGACGTATTTATATAGACGGGTTAATAGAATGTAATCTCGATACTACTCGATATTAATGTTATGGCCTTTAAAGATTAAAAGAGATATATACTTAAAGACTTACTCTAAAAAACGTTATTTTTTCAGGCCTTTATTATATTTACCTCTATTACTCTCTCGAACCAGCCGATTATAAATTAAAATATTAATTTATCGATTCTCGTTCTATATTTTATTAGTATTTCTTATATAAAAGTTAATATAAAAATATACTTCTATAATAATATACTCTAGAGTTTCGAGGATTTTCTGCGAGATCCCGTTTTTCTATTATATCTTTTTTAAGTTCTTAATTCTTTAATATAATTTCGACCTCTAACTTACGACGTTTAATTACGATACGTATAAGTTAATAGTACTATAAATCGATATCAGGCTCCGTGAAATATAAACTCTAATATATTTATATGAATTATACTAGTATATCGATTATAGCTATCGTTTTAGCTGATTTTCCTTTCTCTATCGAAATACGACGTTATTTATAATTACTATCTTAAATTTTATAATAATATTCGTTACTAGCGATAAAGATGAATCCTTTATCTAACTCGTTAAGAATTTATATATAAAGATTATCTTATTTATATTCCTCGTAGTAATTTAGACGTAGCTTCTTTAACTTAACTTTTCGCTTAATTCTTTTAATAATATAATCGTCGTCGATTTTATATATATATTTAAAAGTAACTCTTATAAGAAGAAATTGAGAGACTAATAATTAAAGTTTATTTTCGTCTTATTTCCATTTTTTATTAGCCCTAGAGATCTCGATATTTTCTTATTAAACGGCCTCTTTACGGAGTAATCTAGGGTGCTTTAGAATAGCCTAACGAACTTGTTTTGAAAGATTTAATTGGTCTTCTATTCGGATAGAGGCTTTAGTTCTATTAAAGTCACCTAAATATGCTAACACATCGTTGAAATCCTCACTCTTAGTTCTATCGATTGCTCTTCGTATAATAAAAGCTACGATACCAGCTTTTACATCTGTTTTTTGTTCGATTTCCTAAAATACTTCGAGATAAAGTAGTTTATAGATAGTTATAGCTATTCTAAGCTAAAGACTAACTTTATTATCGTATAGAGCTATAATATATATATATATAATATAGCTATTATAAGAGTAAATAATTAAATAAATAATCTAACTGCGGGAAAACGGCCGCCAAGACGCTAAATTTTAGCGTAGATTACTTACTTCTAAATACTACGAGTAATATTATTCTACTTATAAAGTATAAGATAATAATATTCTTCTCTCTCGAAATAATTTTAAAATCGATTAAAGAGTTATTAAATAGTAAGGCTAATTTCTTAATAGCTAGAGTAGTAGTATTTTAATATTATAGATTTTAATATAATTAAGAATACTATTAAAAGAATCTATTAAGAAATCTCGGCTTTTAAATAAAGATTTATAAAAATTATAAATTTATAGCTAAGACTCTCGATAGAATTTCTATTATACTTCTTCTCGATAATATATAATTTAATTAGAATAATAAGTTTCTTACTATAATTATAATTTTATTTAATATTAAAGCTCTTAAATAACTTAATAAGATAAGAATAATAGATATAAAACTCGATAATTTAGATCGTAAGCTGGTATTAGAGAGAGAATTAAAATAGAATTCTTCGATTAATAAGGCGGTTACGAGGGGAGAGGAATAGTATTCTTCGATCGATAAGGCTATTATTTCTATATTAATTAAATCGATTATTACTAAGAATAATAATAAGATAATTTTAATAGAGAACGATCTTCGTTATCTAATAGCTATAAAATCTCTTTCTTAATTACATCTACTAATTCTTTAGTTATTAAAAGTTCTCTTTCTTTCTTAATATAGGCTTTATTAATTTATAGATAATCTCGTAGACTAGTAATAACGTTCTTATTAAGAACCTCGAAGTTCTCTTTAACGTATAGAGTAAAGTTATTAGTAAAGACGTCTAAGAGTATTCTAAATTTATATATTTTATATTATTATACCCTTTAACGAACGAATTTCTTAAGCTCCTCTTAATATCTAATAATTTAACTTCTTATAATTTCTCTAATTTACGCTTAATTATAATATCTAATAATATCTCTAAAGAATTAGATTTCTTATCCTTAGAGTTTATTTTAATATATATTATATATTAATATAATATAAAGCTTAATAGTATTTAATATTTTCTAAATATTTTCTCTACTAAATAGAAGTTATAGAAATTATAGAAATTATAATTCTATTTAATCGAATCGTTATAATAAGCGAAATCGATTAAGTAATATAGAATCGTATAAAGTATCGCGGCGATATCGAGATAAACTTTCTTTAGTATATATTCTAGCTAATCTATATATTATTATTAAAATATATTAATTAGTATTAATAATTACTTAATACTATAATTACTTATATAATAAGACTTATTACTAGATATAATATTCTTAATAATATCTAAGAAAGAAGAATATCTATATACAGAGAAGGCCTTCATATATCAATGACTAGGCCGAATGAGTACTAGTGGTAGCGAGTGTTGAGTCGTTCCAACAACAACATAGTGAGCCTGCTGCAATGGCGACGGGAACAGACCCGGCAAAACGACTACGATTCGACCTCTTCACTAAGCATGTCGACAACACACATAGTGAAGCCTGCTACCAAATGGCATTCAACACATTCGATTCTTTCCCTACCTCCCTACCAAACCAACGAAAAGGATGGAACGAAGGATGGATTTTTGATGGCAAGAGCATGGGAGACACAGGGCAAATCTACAGTGATGCTCCCAGGCCAGGCTGCCAACAGGTGTTGGAGGATAACACATGCATGCGTTGGATTTTCTTCAATTCTACCGAAGGAATATGGCAAGAAGACTGGACAAGGAGAAGAACTCGGAGAATCTTGCTGGCACGCAGGCAAGATATGGCCAATATCTCCAGGATCTCTGAAGGACAATGTGGGTATGGCACGCATAGCACAGTCAAGACCAGCATGCGGCCCGGCAAAACCTCGGACATGATGTTTTTGAACGAATTGAAACCATCCGATGTTTTCGACTACTACCACTACACTTCGGCAAAATCCTCTCTGGTCGAGGCCTACACGGACTATGGATGTTTGGAGATACAAGGCAAGCAATGGGCGTGCATCTCCGGTCTACCAGCCATGGGGGCCATGGCTATTGAGAGGGGGGGGTAGTGTTACGAGCGTACCCTTGACACACCACTCAGCCCTATGGCTAGCGGGCCTTGGCGGAGGCATCTCCTACTATATCATGCCTCCTTCCTACATACATAGTTCGGTAGCCTTATTATCCTTGATCTACCTCACCCATACTGGTATCGCACCTATGCTGGTCCTGACACTACTATTCGATTTCTATCAAACAAGCTTACACACTATCTCTAAGCTCTTCTTGCAACGACTCGATACTCTTCACGAGCAACAGCTGCTTTTCCTTCCAGGTGTCTAGTCTCTCCGCAAGGTCACGCAAAAGTAACTTCTCGCGCCCCACTCGGTCAGATCGATCCTTGCCCTCCTCCTCACATGTTTTGACAGCTCTCTCCCACCCTCTTTTCGCCTTCTCGAGCTCGGGTAACTTGGCCTGACAGGTGTTAAGCTTGTGTTGATACTCTTCCAGCTTTGACTGGATCATATCGCGAAGCTCCGCGCTCTGATATCCTATGTCACATTCGTTATAAGTAGTGAGCGTGTTGTGATGGGCACGCACGGTCTTCTCGAGGGCTTTGGTTTCTATCAAGGAGGTTTCGTATACATCCGTCATTCGTTTGAGCAGTTCCCTTAGGACATGCAAGACTTCATCTGAAAGGGTTAGGCGGTCTTGCGTATTGCGTAAGCGCTCACGCATCAGCGAGATAGCTGCACACAAAGAATCTTTGAAAGCTAGAGAGTTAATTATGTCTTCTTGAACGATTTCCTTCGCAGTCACTACTTCAGGTGCCTGACCTGCCTTGCGCGTGACGGGGGGTATCTTCAAATCGATCTCGGCAAGCTTCTCAAGTCGGTGACTATTCGTGCTGTCGTCGTCAAGTAGGGAATCCAGAACTCCGCGCCAGAGGTCGGGGTCGATGCATGGCGGCATAGGAGTTTTAAGCATGGTGTGGAAGGCATTCACAATGATGTAAATGCCACAGTCGTGTAAATTGTTTTGAGCCGAACAATCTACTGTATTGAATTTCCACTCGATGCTGGTAGCTTCAGACGAAGCTTCGGACATTTGAGAATTCAGACTTGCTAGGAGTTTGTCGATTGCTTGTCGAGCCTTCGATTCGTAGGCTGGATTCGGTAATGAATTCCAGAAATACGAAGTACTGGCAAGGATATCGATTGTGATCAACGTCCAATGCCTCTTCTGGAGCAGCAATGGCAAAATCCACCAAGAATCCTCGCCAACTCCTCGACGCAAACGGGCTACGGTGTTAGCGGACAAGAAGGCAGGATCAAAAACTCGAATGCCATTGAACTGGCATCGATCAAGCACGGACTGAATAGCGGTAGTAGACAGCCATGTTCCAGGCCTGAAGCTACGCCTCGCACCTTGGAGATCGTTGCTTGGTATTTGGCGTCCTGAACAAGGGGCGCTTTCCTTATCTTTTGTAGTTGAAGCTTGGCAACCTGGGTCATCTACTTGAGCTGGCGCACCTGCTTGAGCCGATTCGTTTGCTTGAATTGGTTCGTCTGCTGGAGCTTGTTTGGGGTTGTGGATGGAACTATCAATGACGTTATCGATGCCGTTAAAACTCCCCTTATTGACTCCGCTGCCCATGAGACTGTGACTGCCATCATCGCTCTTAATGCCGCTGTCCCTCCTGCTGTGGATAGTGTCCCTGGCATCTCCGTTGTCGCTACCGTTATCGATGCTATGTTGAATGCCGTCGCTCGCATTAATGTCACTGGTGCCAGGGTTATTACCATTGTCAATGCAACTGTTCATACCGCCAGGTAGAGCATTCCTGCTATCATCGACGTCTTTGTTTCGCTCGTCCTTGTTAATGGCTTTGCGAGGTTCGCTAGCATCTCCATTATTGCCCCCATATCCATCAATAGCATCGCTCATTTTGGCATTTGATCCCCCAGGTGAGAGTAGATCATCTAGGTGCCCTGCCTTGAGCTCAGGCGACATTGCCGATGGGCTGGAAGGTAGTATGATAGGGGAGTCGCAGTCTGCCATAGCCGGTTCCCCATCATGGCGCATCACTTCTGGGCTCATAGCACGGTCAAGGTTGAGTTCAGCTTCGGTTGTTTTTTGAAGCTTGAGTTTTCTACGCCTGAGTCCGGTGAAGGAATTCAACTTGGCGGGATCTGGACGTTTATCAGCATCTTGGATGAGATGAGCGTGAAGAGAGATCTTACAGGGAGGTAGAACAACGCGAGGAGTGGGTCCCTTGGATACCCTCTCCTTGAGGGCTGCTGGCAATGTCGTGAAAGTGTCCTTTGCATCGAAAGCTGACCGTGTGGGTGCGTTTCCCTCTTCTTTTGAGGTGGTGAGCTCCACATTAGCTTCGCCCAACTCACTCGCATCCTGGTCTTCACTCTTGATCGATGTCGATGAAGTGGGATTAGGTCTTTGAGGGCTCTGAGCTTGAGAAAGCCCATTGGCGAGCTTCCTGCGCTTGCTAATAGGTTCGATGTCGGCTGTCATGGATTGTGAGTCTACGGGAGGAGATGAGGGAGCGGTGCTATGACGACGGCGCGTAGGCGTGGAGAAGCTACGCGAAGAAGAGGTGGATCCAAAGTTGGACGGCAGTGAGTGTACGCTGTGATTGTCACTGAGGTCCTCTGCTTCGCCAAATTGCACAGGTTTGAAGACGATAGGGGATTCAGGCTGCGGTGAGTCTTTTCGTAGATCACCTGGCATGGCCTTCGTAACCTGTGCCTCGCGCTTGTTGTGGATTCTGCTTTTGCTAGCGGTGATGGCGTTCTGGACATCCACTGTCATGAGGGTGGCGACTTTGGAGACACCAGAGGCCTTGGTGGTCCTTCGCTTGGTAATCTGCATGAGCAACATAGCCTTTGCATCCTCTTTGCTGTCACCAAGTCGACATAGCTTAGCCAACTCGGTAGCCAGTCGAACCGAGCACTTTTGGTTCTTCTCACATACGTTCCATCCTCCCCATCGCTCGCCAAGCAAAGCATTAGCGTTTTGATTGATACTGACACGTTGAGCTTGCGCTCTGAGAATGCAAGCTCGAACCTCCCCTTCCCGACCTGCTACGACCTGCTCAGCGACATTGAGTCGTACAGCAGTACCGAGCGTGCATAGCACCATGACATCGTTCTTCGCTACGCGGGTAGCACATTTCTTGAGAAGGCCAGCCAGGACTAATGTTGGTGAAAGAGGTCCACTCTGCGCAAGGCATTTCAAGATTGTGGCGTTGGCTTCAGCTTGGCTGTTGTAATAGAAGTCCTCTTCGTCAGCAAGCAGTTGAGACCAGTCGTAGGCTATCCCTTCAGCTTCCTTAGTTAGCGCCATGGCAAACTCTATACGAGTTCCTTTCAGGTAGAAGGTAATGAATAATGAGGCCAAGATTATATGAGGTGTTGCACTTGGGAAATTAGGATTTTCCCAAGTGCCTTGGCAACAAGGTAACACCCTTTACTCCAAACGGTAGTTTTTACCGGTAGAGTACTGATTAGCCGAGGCTCCAAGATAGCCAGCCCCATTGCCCTAACCCTAAGTGTATCGGCGGACCTTCCTTTTTGGGTCGATTTGGACAGAATACTCAGTTCAAATCATAGCCCGAGGGTCGGATAAGGGTCGAGGATAAAAGTCTCCGCCATCACCGCTACAACTACAAACTACAAACTACAAACTACCTAGACATCAGCCTCATCCCTCCTTTCCCCAACACCATTTCGACAATGGCCCGGCCCTCTAAAGTTCAAGCTCGGGCTCGCTAAGAGGTTGGGGTACTTATCAAGACGCTCAACGATCGAAAAGTAACGCCTACAATGGAAAAGGTCATTGTAGGTCAAGCGCACCAACTCCTATGCGTTGACTTTGGCTGATGCAAAGACTGGCATTTGGTGGAGCATTTCTGCCTGCAGTACTTATACACTGGAGCTCAATCACACATTGATCGCCGCCGTCAAGTCGTACTCAAAGCCGGGCGCAAGGCAGCCGAATCCAAGGCAGACCAAAGACCTAGTCGACTACGGAAGAATTCCCGAAGACGTCCCCGAAGACTTAGTCCACTGCATAAGCCAGATGAGCAGGAAGATGGCGATCAAAATGAAGAACGAGGTGCCGATCAAGATGAGGACCAGGACATCGAGCAAGATGAGGAGGAGGGTGGTGACCAAGATGAGGAACAAGGTGCCGAGCAAGATGAGGACCAGGACATCGAGCAAGATGAGGACCAGGACATCGAGCAAGATAAGGAGGAGGGTGGTGACCAAGATGAGGAACAAGGTGCCGATCAAGATGAGGACCAGGACATCGAGTAAGATAAGGAGGAGGGTGGTGACCAAGATGAGAGATAGAGTATTGAGCTACAACGTCATGGGCAAGATGAGATAGAAGATGTAGAACAAACGCGACGCAGAAGGTGGTGAGCAAGAGCGGGGACAGGGTGGTAAGGAAGATGGGGTACAAGGTGGTGAGCAAGATAAGGAAGAAGGTGATAACCAGGATGAGAAAGAAGGCAGTGATGAAAATGAAGGAGTCAACGATCAGACTGAAGATCCTCCATCACCGGATTCTTCATTACCTCCCCATTCATCGCCCTCCCTACCCCAGAATTCCGATAAGGACGAAGGATTGGCAGCCGTCGTTCGAACGGCGCCAACGGACCAGCGTAGACGGGCAAGTACTACAACATGTCCCTTGGAATATCCGCGAGAACTCCTCGGTCGTATGACTATGGAGCTCCGCCTCAGTGAAAGCACTAACGAGCCCTACTCTTGGAGAGACTGTAAACGAGCTACTCTTGGACAGAGCAGTTTGGATCGCATATGAGAAGGCTCGCGAGAAGAAGTCAAAGAAACCCAGGGACAAGGGAAAGCCACTCGCCAACAGCATAGAGGAACTCATTCTCCTGATCAGTTCTCTCTTCACGCCTGATATCTACTTGGAGCTCAAGGCTAGCATTCACATACTAAGGCGTACGGGTGTCGCGAATCTCGCTCGAGATAGGCGTAACGAATCGGCACAGGGCTATAGCCTGGCAGGTATGGCTCCTGATGGCGAACTACCCAATACTATAAGGGCGCTTCAGCAGCGGTGGGACCATGCACGTCATCTCACAAGCTTAGGAGATAGTTGCTGGCATAAGGTCGATCTTACGCTAATCAGATTGGAGCTCTATAATTACTGGAATCAAGCTCTCAAAATATACACTTCTACTTTCGACGATGACGTGTCTGTAAAGGATCGAAGATATATGGAACGGTTCGTCGATCGCGCTTTACCAGGACCGGGACGTCGTGGGAAGCGTGGTGGGAAACGCGCCGATAAACTAAAGCGTGCTCTTAGTCCGTACTTGGGTAGTTACGGAGAAGAAAGCAAAGACCATGTGGGACTATGCGATCAGGGTCGGAAGTCACGTTGCGGTATTCAACCAACTTTGGGGTTTGCCTCCTCTAATTAAACCGTCCAAGTACGTCTACCCAGCCCTCAAGTAGCTTCCCCAACGTTTTGAACCTGACCATATACAAACATCCCCTTAGGCTTCTCAACATTGGACTTCCCCTTCTCGAATTCGCCATACCCTTCTTGCTAGAACGACATCCCTCTCTCATTCATATTCAAAATGTCATTCATAAAGACTATGTCTCACTACTGAGAAATGGCATTTCCCTAAATCCGAGGGCCTTACGCTTTGCCACAACGGCCCCCAAGGATGCTTTGGCATTCGGTAACGCCTGCGATGAGAATCTTATAGGCCTGATTGGCCTTTTTGGATATTGTTCTCTCGAGGAAGCTAAGATCGAGCTATCACCTGAATAGCAACCGGCGCCGCCAACTCGACCACCTCAGCCTCAGCCTCAGCCAAGCACGCCTGGTCGAGGTTCTGGTCCTTTGACACCGCCTCCGACTGAGAGCCAGCATCGCGCAACTTCCGCTGTCACAATCAAGACCCTCCCTGATAATCGTTCTTGGAGCGAAGGTCAAGACGAAGCCATTGACGAAGATTCCTTTCGTGGTGGAGAAAGACTATTTGAGCGTGATGATGATGGCGATGGCGATGGCGATGGCGATGGCGATGGCGATGGCGATGGCTTGATTCCTCGACGATCAGCTTATCCCGTTTACAGCAGGCTGATTACCCAATGACTCAAGCAAAAGGAAAAGGAAAAGCAAGAGCACGATCGCACTCACAAAGGAACGAGTGTCCTACTCCTCACAACGATGCGAATTCCGGCACTTCTAAACGAAAGCGTCCGAATTAATCCTTAACCCTAAGGCGCTAGGGGGTGCGGCACATGCAGCGCTTGAAATCGCCCCGCCCCGCCCCGCCCCGCCCAGCCATAGGCCTTAGACTGGGGCGAGGGCGAACTCGAGAGAGAGAGGGCTAGGGCGGGGCGGGGCTATAGGGAGGTTTAGACGAGGGCTGAGATGCTGAATTCCAACAGTGATAAACTGGAAATCGGCGAGACGTGGCGCTCCCGTTACAATAGATGGCTCCATCAGCGAGGGCAAACTCCCAAGACCGCAGAGCATAGGGAGAGTGCTGGAGTGTGGAGAAGATGTCGCCTTCGTAACGTGCTCCACGATTGTTGAGGATAGGAGTTTCGAGAAACTCCAGCGATCCTATACGGGAGGAAGGCAAAGAAGGCTTTATGTCTCGCTTCCGGCGCGCCATAAATTACGTTTGAGGTAACGATAATCCCTCGAACGCCGGGGTAGTGAGTGTCGAAATGTAGAGATTCAGGGATGTGACGACATGTGTGTTTGCCTACATGCAGCCCGTATGTTGAGAACGTCCTCTTTCCGCTAGGCCAGAACGATTAATAACAGGCCTTTCTGACCAGATATTTATGCAACGTTCCAGTTTCTTTGATCACAGTAAGACAATCTGCAGGATGCCGATTTCACCATACCTTTTTCGTGCAATCGGCTATGCGTATTTCCTATTTCATTGTCCACAGCAAGCAGGATGGCGATGTTATGATATCGTTTTCTGGATACAAATATCATCCTCTGGTCCATCTCCCTGAAATACAGCATCTCGTAGCATCAAGCTCGCATTTTCCCTACGCACCAGCTTCAGCATCTGTCAGGCAAACATTCTTACAAGCCCGTCTACCCTGAATTCAGAAACGATCCCCAATACCTTCAGTTCACCATGTCCTCCGAAACCTTTGTCAACTTCGTGATGCTGCTCATTCCCGCTGGCGCCGCTGGCGCCGCTGGTGCCGCTGCATTAAGATGGGTACTCCTCACTTTCGGCCCTGCAGCCATGATCAAAGCGGCCAAGGAAGCGGGCTCCTATGTCGTTGTGACGGTGATTGCGGGCCTACAGAAAATCGCGCGTCCAGAGACCTTTCATTATGCCTGGGCCATCGTTACCGAAGCCCTTGAGCAAATCCAGAGCCTCATCCATACCATCCGTTCGCTACCTTGGAACGACTATGTCAGCATGGCCAAGCACGGTCTGGCATCACTGGGTCTTCTCTCATCGATCTTCAAGGATATCATCAGCAAAGCGATCAGCCCAGAAGCGGGCACATGTGCTCAGCTACTCCTATACGGTATGCTAGCGATGCTCGTCGGCAACGTCCTGTTCATGTTCTATCAAAAGGTCTGTTTCGCTTGGAATATCGTCTATTTTATTCTCTCTCGGATTCTTCGTCTCCTCTGGGCCATCATCCTCGGTATCCTTTGGCCCGTACGTTTCCTCCTATCCATCTTCCGCCACTGAGGCCTTCGATCAGATCAGCCCTTCGCTTATGGCACTTTCGCAAATACCTCTGCCAACTCTGAAGGAGTAGTCATAAGACTTGGAAAGGATTGATGGACGGGATATGCGAGCTGCTCTGTGAAGGACTTACGGAAGGAGCAAGGTGGACTGATAGGGATTGATCGCGGTGGATTGTGGGAACTGTTTTCTTTGGCCAAGAAGGATATAATGCAGAATCTTAACCTTCTCGACGCTCGTTTCGCGGTAATGAGGCATATGTATACAATACCAAAAACATTATTCTTTCGCTCGATGCCTTTCTATTCCTGAACTGCGCGTGCATGCCCCTCCCTTCATCCCTTTACGGCGCCCTCTTCCTTCTTCCTTCGCTTCCTACTTGCTCCCGCTGGTATAATGTCTTCCTTGTCCTCATCTTCACTGGTTCGTAGATCATTCATCTCCGTCCCAACGGCCCCATCCATCTCCCTCATACACCCAGGTCGTGCTGCCGACCACTTCTGGATCTCCGCCCTCTCCGTCTTGCTGAGATTGCCTTGGTAGTAGAGTAGAAGGCCCGCACGGTACATTTCGGCTTCGTGAAAAACTTCCTTTTCGGCGCGATAGAGAGGGTCATCGAACTTTGACGGCGTCGTCTTCTCCATGTTTTTTTGCTCTGCCCGTAGGTGTGCGGTGTGATCCATAACAGACTGCTTGGTTTCGTTCTCGAGTTTGGAAGATAGCTCGCCGCGAAACTCCGGAATAAGGAGCCTAGCAACCGCAAAAGATTCCTTTTCCAGTAGTACATCGATAAACGCATTGATGACTTCCAGCGTTGGAGAGGGGTTGTCGTCGAGATGTAGCCAGAAGGTTTCACAGAAGTGTTCAAGCTTAGCACCCCAATCCTCGTCCTCTTTCCGCTGGAGGAGCTCGCGGAAGCCGTCCAGGAAGTGCGTGTTTGTATCGACTAGATCAGACATGGCAGAAATTCAATGATAGAAGCAAGCTTATGGTATTGTACGAGAGTTACTGAATTATTGTGACCTTCGACTCTCGATATAGAAGCCAGCCGGCGCGGTGTTGAGTATGATGTGGAGATGCAATATCCTAAGGGGGACATGCACAAGCCAAGCCAAGCCAAGCCAAACCGCGTAGGTAAACATGGAGATTAGCACTTTGACAAAGACCTGTCAACTGTCAAGTTTGACGTGGGTTCGTGGAGAGAGGCGTTGGTTAGTAGAGTGAAGGAAGATGACTGGGGAAGCATATCATCATTTGGGGGGTGGTGTGTAGTTCTCGATGGGGCGAGTTACTAATTCATACCTCAAAAGTATGAATCCTGTTAAGGAATCATTATGGTTTGACTCATATATGTGTGTGGTGTAAAAGATGTTCATTAATCTATGTGGTCTGCAGGCAGATATGTGCGGTGCCAAGCCTACGCTAGTGGCCCTATGAGTGTCCCTGAGGCATCTCATGACAATTGCCCACAAAAAACAGAGAATTGCCATGTCCTCATGGCAAGAAACATGCATGCATGTGTGCTTTTCGAAAAATCGGAAAGGAGTGGAGACACCGGGCTAATTAGTGGTGTGGATCTCACAAAATCTCCTGCCGTAGTGAAATCTTTCGAATAATGAAATTGCTGTCAGAGTAAGACATCGGACGGTTTCAATTCGTCCAAATATGCATCGGCCGAAGTCCCCCCTGAAGAGACCCAATTGGTCATAGTGATTTGGCTGTGACTGAGTAGGCCTGCGTTCTTGGTGCTGGGGGCCTTGCTGCCGCTTAGTTTCTCCGCCGTGTTCTCCGCCGTGTTCTCCGCAGTGTTCTCCCCAATTGCCTGTAGTGGATCCTCCTCTTGCTGAGTATCGGGCTGGTGTGAGATCGTGGAGAGTAGACCTGTTGTGTCACTGCTGCTGCTGACTGTCTCCGCAATATTCTCCGTACTGCATTGCTCCTCCTCTTGTTGAGTGGTTGGCTAAGTGACTTGCTGAGTGGCCGACTGAGTGACTTGCTAAGTGGCTGGCTAAAGCTGTTGGCTGAGTGGCTGGCTAAGTGGCTGGCTAAGTGGCTGGTAAGGCCTTAAGTCTAGCTGTTGGAACGACTCAACACTCGTTACCACTAGTACTTATTCGGCCTAGTTATTAATATATAAAGGCCTATCCTATATATAGATATCCTTCTTTCTTAGATATTATTAAAAATACTATAATTAGTAATAGATCTTATTATAGTAATAACTACGAGAAAGAAAAATTTATAATATTTTTTTTTAGGGAAAAATGAAAAAAAAAAAAAAAAAAAAAAAAAAAAAAAAAAAAAAAAAAAAAAAAAAAAAAAAAATATATATTAAGATATTATTAATATTAATTAATATACTTTAATACTAATATATAGATTAATAAGACTATACTCTTATAAGAATTTTATCTCGATATTATTATAATAGCTTTATACGATTCTATAATTACTTAATTAATTTTATTTACTTAATAATATAATCGAATAGAATTATAAATTCTATCTTTTATTTATTTTACAACTTCTATTTAATAGAGAAAATATTTAAAAAATATTAAATATTATTAAGCTTTATATTAGTTTAATATATAATATATAATAAAAATAATTCTTAATAGTTATAGTATATTCGAAGATAACGATTTATATTCTAATTTATCTACTCTATCTATTTATCGATTTTAGAGTAAAAGACTATTAATAGCTTAGCTATAATATCTAATTATTTATAAAAAGCTTTTTATATAATAATTATAAATTAAGAGCCTTAATCTAATATTATTAAAATTAATAAATTATATAGATGAAATACTTTTTTAAATAATAAATTAATTATCTTCTTAGTAATAATACTTTTATTAATATCGAAATAGATTACGTAGTAATATTTCTTAATAAATTAATTAATCGCTATTTAAATAGTATTATAATCGTCGAATATAGATAAGTCTATAACGAAGTCGATTAATATATCTTATTATCGTTTTTATAAGATTAATAGAGACTAGAGTAAGCTATATTCTCGATTACGAGATATCTTAATTTTTTAATAAATATAATAATTTTAAATATAGATAATTACGATAATCTTTATATCTTATTAATAATATTCTCTTTTAAATAGTTTATAGATATATACTATCTCGAAATAGTCGTAGAATAATTAATTATATATCTCTTAAATAATATCGATATATATATTATTAAATATTTAGAAATAATTTTTATAAAAAAGTATCTCGTTTTATACGAAGCACTTATTAAGAATAATCTCTTAAAACTTATTTTTATCTTCGATGATAACGTTATAAATTTTAATATAATAGTTATTCTTTTTATTAGTCTTTACTATTTTATAATAAATAAGATCGTTAATTATATATATATTAATATATTCGCTATTTAATTTTAATTAATTAGAAATAAAGATTATTTAATATTATTAATATAATTATTCGTTCTCGAAATTAGTTAATTTATACTTAGTTATTTATATAAGTATATTTATCTTAATATTTTAAGATTTAAATCGATAAATAATCTTTATATTAAATTCTAATAATATATTTAAATATCGAATTTAATATTAATTAAGATCTCTTCTCTTAGTAAAATATATTAGTTCTTTATAATTAATAAAAATTCTAATAGAGATATTTATATATTCTAATTTAAGACGCTAGTATTCTAGATAGCGAATAATTATTAATAGTTTCTTATTATAGATCTAGTATTTTCTAAGATAGTAAGATCTCTTTTATAAAACTACGTAGTAGCTATGTAATTATAAGGTCTAGATATCTAATTAATAGAATAAATAGATTAGTTACTAGATAAACTAATAACTAAAAAAAGAAGAAGAGAAAAGAAAATTTATAAGTATTTAAGACTTTATTAAGTATATTAAATACTCGTCTTAGCTACGTAGCTTATAATCTAATAAGCGATATAAATAAATCTATTAATTCGCTTCGAGTACTTCTATTTTTATAATTATATTTCTTCTTAGAAGATATAGTCTCTAAATCTTATTATTATTACGTCTTATAATTAAATATTATAAACTTATTAAGCTCGTATACGTTATCTATTACTAGCTTAAATATAATTTAAATTAATATATATTATAATAGCGTATTTAAATTACTTATCTCGAAATTTTCTTAAGTATATTATTATATTTATATATTAAATCGCGATAGTATCGCTATATATATTATTATTTTAATTAATAGAATATAAGCGTAATATTATCTTATTACGATATATTATTATTATTATTATTATACGCTATTATAATTATAATTATTTTAATAATTATAGTAATTCTATTATTATAATTATAAATCTCGCGTTAATAAATATAAAAGACTTACTTCTAGTTTAACTTTTATTCTTCTTAATAATAATATTAATATTAACGCTATTATAAGTAAGTATCTAATTCTTCTTTATATCTACTATTTTATCTTTATTTATTTTCATCGTAGTATCGCGATAATAAGCTACGTATTATTATAATAATATAATATATATATCGATTAAGATAATAGTTAAATAAGATTATAGTTATTTAAATTAACTTTATATATAATAAGTATCTTAAAGAATACTTTATAATACTTTATAAATAGTATAAGAAGTATATTAATATATTAATAATAGTACTAAATCTCCGCTCTTATAGCTCTACGGGCTACTAAGTATTTATAATTATTATTATTTTTACGCCCTTCGCTATAGTTAATAGATATTTATATTATTTTAAAGATATACTTAGCTAAGAGAGCTTAATAGCTTCTTTTATTATTATTTTTATTCTTATTTATAAGTAAAAGAGATATTAAATAACTAAGAGATTATATTAATATATACTAGTTCTCTTCTACTATCGTTATATATATACTCTTATATATAATTCTTATATAATTTATATCGCGTTTTCTATTAGCTCGCGCTAGTATAAATATAAGCGATATTTTTATAGAAGTTATATATATATCGTAAATCTAGCGCCTTCTTATTATTAAATTATTATTCTTACTATAGCTTACTTTAATAAAAATATTTATATTACTCTTTAAATATAAAGCGATATAAATTTTAATTAGTATATATTAGATTATATAGCTAATATATATAATAACTTATTACGTTAAGAAACTTTAGCGTAATATCGCTATCTTCGCTACTTCTTCTATTACTTCTCTCGCTATCTCTTATATTAAATCTTTTTATTATCTAATAAATCTTTTAAATAAAAAGTTATTTTTTAATATAAGAGAATAGATAGATTAATATTAAATAGTAATAATTATATATATAACTCTAATAGTTATTTTTCTTATTATATATAATATCTCGATATTTTAAAATCGATTTATAAGCTTTTTAATTATATTCGTTAGATCTTTTAATTAAAATTTTATTCGTCTATCTAAATCTTCTACTATTATTACTTTCTTAATCTTTCTTACTTTTTAATTTCTCTTAATAATTATATCTTTAATTTTATCTTAAATATTAATTTATATAATTTCTTTACTCGCTTAAAGTTCTTAATTATATCTTTAATATTTTCGAGATATTTTATTAATTTCTATAAAGCTTTATAAGATAAAGAGTTTTTTTAATTAATAAGATACTTAATCTCGTCTTTATAAACTCTTTTATCTAATATCTTATTAATCTTTTATTCTTCTTCTTTATTAATTAAGATTATTTATAATTTTAAATTATTATTACGCGAGTATTATAGCTTTAATAATAATATATAAAATATAAAATAGATTCTTTTATATCTAGTCGAGAGGTTTAGCTTATAAGTCTATATATCTATTTTCTCTAATACTTTAAAAGATCTAAGCTATTTATAATTTAATTTCTTCTTTAATTATAAGATATATATATTTAAACTCTATAATAATATTTTATTCTCTTTCTTAGAGATTATAGTCTTATAATTACTATTATAATACTCTACTTATTACTTCGATACTCGCTTCTATAATTCTTTTAAATATAATCTTATCTCTTATAATTAATCTACTCGCTCTATCCCCTTCCTTGAGTCCGGGTGGACCACGCTAGCAGGGGCCAGATGTAGGGATTATTATTGATCACATCACTGCTTCTAACCGAATTCATCTTGCTTATTAAGATTTCTCTTCGGTAAACGGTGATTGGATAAATGATAATTCCTACATCCCCCTAGCGTAGTCTACCCGGACTCAAGAAGGGGATAATAAGTAATATTTTTCTTTTTAAGATTTTACTCTTAAAAGTATTTTCTAAATCTACTATATATTCTATTAATAAATCTTATAAGATCTTATTAATACTTATATATATATTATTCTTATATATAAACGCTATTATTAATAAAAATTTAGATTAATTATTCTACTTATAGTTATAATATATCTATAGATAATATTCTAATATCTAATTTTATCTCTTAATTTAATTATTAATTTAAGAATAAAACGTAATATTAAGTTTATATTTTATATCTAGATATTAATATAATATTATTTAAAATTTATTTATAAAAAAGAAGTCTTAATTCGAAATTAAGTTATATATTATATCGCGTAATAATATAAACTTTTATTATAAGATATTAGCGAGATTATTAGTCTTTAAATTCTTAATAATTACTATATATATTATATACTTAATTAGCTTATTTATTAAAATTAAGATAATATCGTAAATTTTATTAATATATAAATTTCTTATAGATAATAAATTCGTAATAAAATTTAATATTATAGTATAAAATAAATTTATACTATCTAAGAGAATTAACGCTAGCTCGCTATACGACTTATAATAATAAATTTATACTCTTTAATAATCGAGATAAGTACGAATATACTCTATTATATCGCTTATTATATCTATTTAATAATACTTAAATTTAATATTCTTCTTAATATATTTATAAATAAAGTATTTAATATTAGAGTTATTATAATTTATATAAAGAATCTCTTTCTTTATAGTAAGATCGTTAGAAATATAAATTATAAGACTATAACGTAGTAGTTTATTTTTACTAACTCTTTATCTCGAAAGCTTATTCTATTTAATAGCGTATTTTTAGCGCTACTTCTTATTTATAATAAAAGTATTCTTATATTATAATTTAAGTAGTTATATTATTATTAATTTTTATAACTTTAAATAAAATCTCTTTAACTCTAAAATCTAATAAATTAGAAATTAGAATAATATTATAATATCTAAAATATATATCTATCTATTAAGTACTCTCTTATTTAAATTAATAATTTATATTAGAATTAGTATAGATACGATATTAGTATAAGTAAGATAGATAGAATAATAAGGCTATCGAACTATATATATGGGAAGAAGGCATAATATAATAGGGGATGCCTCCGCTAAGGCCCGCTAGCCATAGGACTAAGTAATGTGTTAAGGGTACGCTCGTAACACTACCCCCTCTCTCAAATAGCCATGGCCCCCATGGCTGGTAGACCGGAGATGCACGCCCATTGCTTGCCCTGAGTCTCCCGATATCCATAGCCCCTGCAGGCCTTGACTGGAGAAGATTTGCGGGGGTATAGCGATAGCAGTCCGAGTCTTGGCGATTTTCTAAAGAACATCGGATGGTTTCAATTCGTCCAAAAACACGATGTCCGAGGTATTGCCGGGCCGCATGCTGGTCTTAACTGTGATATACCTGCCATACCCATATTATCCTTCAGAGATCCCGGAGATATAGCAACATCTTGCCTACGTATTAGTAAGATTCTCTATCGATAACTCAACACACGCTATCACTAGTACTCATTCGGCCTAGTACATTGGTATATGAAGGCTATCTTCTTCTATATAGAGTTCTTCTTCTTTAGATATAGATATTATTAAAACTACTATATCTAGTAATAAGTCTTATTATAGCAGTAACTATATATCTAGATATTATTAATACTAATTAATATACTTTAATAATAGTATATAGATTAGCAAGGCCATACTCTAAAGGAAGTTCGTTCCGATATTACCGCGGTACTTTATACGGTTCTATATTACTCAATCGATTCCGCTCATTATAACGATTCGATTAAATAAAACTACAGTTTCTATAATTCCTACGACCTCTATTCAGTAGAGAAAACACTTAGAAAACATCAAATACTATTAAGCTTCACATTACATTAACACATAACACACACTCAAAATAGACTTCAAGGATAAGAAATCTAATTCTTCAGAGATACCGACATCTAATTCTTTAAAGATATCGTCAGACACTATAATCAAGAGTAAGCTAGAGAAACTATAAGGAGCCAAGCCATTAGACACTAAAGAGAAGCTCGAGAAATTCGTTCGTTGAAGGGTACAACAATACACAATATACAAATTTAGAACACTCTCTGACGTCTTTACTAACAACTTTACCCAATACGTCAGAGAGAACTTCGAGGTTCTTGACAAGGACGTCATTACCAGCCTACGAGATTGCCTACAGGCCAATGAAGCCTATATTTAAAAAGGGAGAGGGATTTCCATAGCCCAAGCACTGGCAAATGTAATTCAGGAAGATATCCCATAGCCACCGAACGACCCATAACCACCGAACAACGAAGAACGTCCTCCACCAAAGCAGTTCCAATCTTACCCTCCTCAGCAACAGCCAGTTCAGCCACAGCAGCCCTACCAACCAATTGTCGAGGCTATACCAATTGTCGAGGATACCACTCTAGTCCACCCTCCCCCACTCCAATTATCGAGAATACCACTCCAGTTCCACATCAGCCTCAACAACAGCCAATGCAGTCAATTCAGCAACAACATCTACCTCCACAGCAGCAGTATCATCACCCTCAGCAACAGCCAATCCAACAACCTTACCAACCGGAGAACACCGCTCCAACTCCTTCCCCCACCATAAACTGCGACCCAGATTACCGAGTCCCACACCTACTACCCTCACCCTACCAAGTCATTCAAGATAGCAGCCCTATCAACACGAGCCAACTCTCTACGATTTCACATCCGCGCACTATATCGACTCTCAGAGAGCCTACTTTCTCGCTCAGCATCGCTTAAATTCAGTATACTCCAAATCTCGCTCTACCTTTCGCCTCCCAGCATACTTATTTTCTCGCTTCACTTTTCGCCTCCCAGCATAGTCATTTTCTCGCCTCTTAGCTCGCCTCTCCGCTCAGCTACATTCGTGATACGAAGGAAATAAAGGCTATAAGTTAAGGATAGGTGTATAAAGTATATGAACGGTGTATTCTTAATATAGCTATCTAGGGATTTGATTATAAGGGTCTATCTTTCTCTTATCGCTATTAGAAATACATCTAGTATAATTAGATCTACGCTTATAGTAAAGAAAGAGATTATAGCCATAGAGAGCATTATAGAGAAGAATTCGAAGAAGTAATATTTTAATAGCAGGCGAATAGTCTTATCTTTTTCGATTTTTGCTAGTATCGATAACTTAATACTTACTATCTCTAGTACTTATTCGATCTAGTATATTAGTATATAAAGACTATCTTCTTTTATATAGAGTTCTTCTTCTTTAGATATAGATATTATTAAGAATATTATATCTAGTAATAAGTCTCATTATAGCAGTAACTATATACCCAGATATTACTAATATTCTTCGAATTCTTCTCCTTATCTAGTCTACTTATTATAGTTCTTCTTGCCATAGTTCTTCTTATTATAGTCCTTCGATAGAATTAAGAAAAATTCAACGTATATATTCATCTTCAACACCTTTTAGCAGCCTAGCCTAGGAGCTTCACTATAGATTTACTCTATATCTCTCATACTCTTATCATCAAAGATTCATCCTCCATTTTATCTTCTTTTCGATTCGTAGAATTTGATAGAGAGATAGATGATAAGAATCGAATGTATTAAATGCCATTCGATAGTAGACTTACTATATATATTATCGATATGCTTAGTAAAGAGATCGAATCGTAATCGAGTTACCAGGTCTATTCCCATCGTTATTATAGTAAACTTACTATATATGTTATCGATATACTTAATAAAGAGGTCGTACGTTTACTATATTTTAAGTCTATTCCCGTTACCTTATAGTAGGCTTACTATAGAGTATTTTAATAAGTTCTTTTCGATTCGCTAATTCTACGAATAATTTAGCGATACTTTATCTCTTCTACTATTTAAAGGTCGTTTCGTTATATTAAAACGAATTACTCGTTTAATAAACTAATCTAAGAATACGATATCTTAAGTTTCTATCTTAATCTTAATCGATTATAATATCTTAATCTTAAGTTAATATCTTAATAAAGTCCTTACTAGCGCGTTTATTTATTAATTATTCGTTCGCTAATTCGAATAGACGTAAGTATACGTTAATTAACTCGTATATATTTCTCTTTATCGAATATATAAAGAAGTCTTATTATAATATTAGAACTAGTATAGATATAATATTAATATAGATGAGATAGATAGAATAATAAGACTATCGAACTATATAGATAAAAAGAAGATATAATATAATAGAGAATATCTTCGTTAAGACTCGCTAGTTATAGAGCTAAGTAGTATATTAAGAATACGTATATAATAATTTAAGTATATATAATAATAATATTATTTAATTACTTCGTTAACGCTATAAGTTCAACTATAATAAATATACTATTATATTTTTATAGATTAATTTTAATAATTTTTATTATAAATCTTATTTCGTAAAATAAAGAGAAAATTATTATTATTATTCTCGCTATTATTCGATTTAATAATATTAAATCTTCTTAATAATATATTTATAAAATTAAGTTTTCTCTTATAATATTTAATTATAAAATTAAATATAGCTAATTTCTTAGCTTAGCGAATCTATTTTATATTAAACTCTTTTATTATTATAAAATAATATAAGTTATTATAATCTAAGATTATATAAATAGAGTACTTACTATCTTATAAATAATATCTTTAATTTTTAAAGTCTAATATAATTATATAAAGCTTCTTATTATATATATTCTAATAAGACTTAACGCTCTTAAATTTATAGCTAAAAAAAGTAATAGAATATTATTATTTATTCTTACTTAGTTAGCTAAATATATTATCTATATCTATATTAGAAATATCGATCTTTATAATAAGCGATATTTTCTAATTATAATATTTTAATATAAATATAATAATAAATACTCGCTTAAGTATCTTAAAAGTCTTATATACTTTTTTATTAAATATAAAGAATAATTTAATCTTATCTTTCTTTACTTTTTAAATTAAATTTATTAAAGATATAGCTATCTATAAAAAGCTTTATATTAATATATATAAAAGAATAAGATAAAATTAAGCTTAAAAATCTTAAATTTATATATATAGTTAATTATTAATTCGAGTTCGCTACGCTTTTTAATTAGATCGACTAACTTATCGCGAATAAATAAATTAACGTTTATAATTATTAAAATCTCGCTCTCTTACGCCTCTCTTATTAAAAAAATAGATATATATTATTAATATATAGAATTACTTTTTTATTTTCTATTAAAATTTTAAGATTTTTTTTTTAATTTTTAAAGCGCTATTTATGCTTTTCGAATTTTTAAGAATTTTAAAATTTAGTCTTATAATTATTAAAGCGCAAGGAATTCAAATATCGCTTATTAAAGTTCGCTCATTAAAGATCGCTTATTAAAGATCGCTTATCTACTTACTCGATAGCTCTAATTAAAAAAATAATTATAAATTTAATTTATAAATCTTTACTCGTAATTTATTAATAGAAGTTTATAAATCTTAGAAAGATTAAGATATTCTTAATAGACTCTAATTTTAACTACTTAGTAATAGTCTTAATACGCGATAGCTTTATTTAAATATCGCGCTAATTTATTAAGAATCTTAGAAAGATAATCTTATTACGATTAAAAGTATATTTCGATAATTTTATATAGAGTCGATACTCTAATAGTACGCGTAGTACTTTATATATATACTCTTAATATAACTCTTTTATTTCGAAATAGATTAATATATTATTTAAGTATATTATATAAAAGATATTAATATATAATTTAAATACTTTATTTATATAGATTTAGAAGATTATAAGAGTATTTATAAGATTAAAAGATATTACTTAATATTTAAACTAGTTATAGCGAGTTTAAAAGATAATTTTCTACTTATCTTTCTTTTATACTTATATTTAATAATATATATTATAAATATTAGACGAGCGAAGGAATTAGAATTACAGCGGCAGATGCGTGAAACTTAGAGAAAAAAAAAAAAAAAAAAATTCTTTCAGATTTTCATTTTATTATTTTACGCTTTTTAATAATAATATTAAGATTTAAGATTATAAAAGCGAATACGCTAAATCTAATAGCGTTCTCAATTTTTAATTATCTAATCTACTTTCTTCTTTATATATTACTTTATTTAAAATCTTTTAATATTCTATAATCGCGACGCTAAAATCTATAGACTATATCTACTTAAATATATTTTATTTAATAATAACTTCTACTTATAATTACGCGCGAAGTTAAATATTTTAATATCGCTTATTATTATAAGTAATATATTTAATTAAATTTAGCTTTACTCTATTAAAAAATTAATATCGCCTATTATTATAAATAATATATTTAATTAAGTTTAGTCTTACGCTACTATTATTATACGTAATTTATTTAATTAAATATTATTAATAAGTTATTATTATCTATAGATAACATTTATCTAAATAAAAAAAAAACTCTCTATTACTTTATCTCTATCAGATAGAGTGTAATGAAATGCGGCCGCATTCCATTAGAACAGCTCTTAGCGCGGAGGCGCATTCCATTACAACTTTTATATTCAAATGGAATGCGCTTTTTTTTCTGATAGAATTTCTTTATTTATTTAGATTCGAATAGCCCTAAGCTAGGGCTACACAGCGCCCCTTATGACGCGGAATTTGGTCTTATAGTTATTTTTTGAAAAAATGTCAAAGTCTACATATAAAGTCGTTTCCCCGACTCGCCGGCGCTAAGAGAACTTTATATTATAATTTTATTCCCCGTAACGAATAATTAATATGATTTAAAAATTGAAAAAAATAATAGTACTACTTAGTTGATATTATATATAAAAGTTAAAATTTTATAAATAACCCTAGAATTAATCTATTTAGAATTAAGATATTTAAAATAAAATTAAATATTTAATTAATTTTTTTTATTATTTAAAATAAAAAATTTGAAAAAAATATATAAAAAAACTTAAGAATTTTAGGATTTTAACGTATATTTTTTGAATAGATTTGCTTCTATATTCGTTATTTAAAATAATAAATTTCTATATACGTATCGATTACTTTTCGCGCGAAGAGAAACCCTTTACTTAGAAATTTATTTCGCCCTATATATAAAATATATTTAAGAAACTTAAAAAAAAATTTAGTTATACTTAGTTAGCAATTTTTAATAAAATTTAAAATTTAATAATCGCGTAATTTTAGAGTTATAATCTATTAAAATAATACTTATTACTTATATTAAAGAAATTATTAGTATATTAAAGAAATTATTTTCTTTATATAATAAAATAGGTGAAATTATTTTATTCTTTACTTACGACATAGCTATCTAATCCGTAGTCGTATCGTAAGTAAGAAATTTTTTTTAATTTTTAGATGAATAAGGTCGGGAGTTCGAGTCACACCGTCGCCACTTTTTTAAATTCTTAAAATATCTTTTTTTTATTACATCGCTGAACTCTATGAAAAAAATAATTAATAATAATATTTGAGTTTATATTTTTGCTATTAATATTTGAAAAGTTATAGGTAATATAAAAAATAAGCGAGTATTTTAATATCTCTATCTAAAATCTTAACGCCAATAACGAATTTATAATAAATAAAAATATTTAAATAATATAATTTATAGCCCTAATTAAGAGCTATTCAACGATATTAAAACGAAAAGATAATTATTATCGAGTATTTAATTATTTAATAAAATCGTATATTAGCGTCTAATTATTCTCGAATTTTCTAAACCCTTAGCTTAGAAATTTACTTCGCCCTATATATAAAATATATTTAAGAAACTTAAAAATAATAATAGTTATACTTAGTTAGTAATTTTTAATAAAATTTAAAATTTAATAATCGCGTAATTTTAGGGTTATAATCTATTAAAGTAATACTTATTACTCGTATTAAAGAAATTATTAATATATTAAAGAAATTATTTTCTTTATATAATAAAATAGGTGAAATCATTTTATTTCTTACTTATAATATAGTTATCTAACCCGTGGTCGTGTCGTAAGTAAGGAACTTTTTTTTATTTTTAAGTGAATAAGGTCGGGAGTTCGAGTCACACCGTCGCCACTTTTTTAAATTCTTAAAATATCTTTTTTTTATTACATCGCTGAACTCTATGAAAAAAATAATTAATAATAATATTTAAGTTTATATTTTTGCTATTAATATTTGAAAAGTTATAGGCAATATAAAAAATAAGCGAGTATTTTAATATCTCTATCTAAAATCTTAACGCCAACAACGAATTTATAATAAATAAAAATATTTAAATAAGATGATTTATAGCCCTAATTAAGGGCTATTCAACGATATTAAAACGAAAAGATAATTATTATCGAGTATTTGATTATTTAATAAAATCGTATATTAGCGTCTAATTATCCCCGAATCATCTTTTAAAATAATTTAAGATTAATATATAATTTCATATAATAATATTTATAAAAATAAAAAAAGGTTATTTAACGATATAATCTTAACGAAAAAGTAATTATAAATTATTATATTATTAAATAAAAATGTCGATTTAATATAGAATTACTATATAAAGAAATCTCGATAAGCTAGTATTTATTATTATTATTTAAAACTTATAATTTTAAATACGTATAGTAATAGAGGATTTTAAGAGCTATTTAGTAATATAAAAATATTAAAAATATTATTTAGAGTTTTTTAGATAAAAATTATTATATATAATTATTAATAAACTAAGAACTTTCTCCGTTACAATATTATTATTCTTTATATTTTCTTTAAAAATTTTTATTCTATAAAATTTCAAAAAAAATCAAGTAATTTAAAGTTATAAAAAGTATATAATTTAAGAATTTTCAAATTTGCTACTAAATTGATTTTTTTAATATTAAGAAGAGATTTAGCGCGGAGATTTACTTCGTATAAATATACCCGCCATTATAAATCTAAATTTTTATTTCTTATTCCTCGACCTATTATTCTAGATATTATTAAATAAAAAATATATAAATATATAAACTCTATTTAGATCTATTTGAATATATAAAAATATTCTTAATTTTTTCTTAAAATAAGATTGAAATAAATATTCAAATTAAATACGTTAAAAATCTTATTTTAATTTATTTAGAGTTAGAATTTACATATTCTAATAAATATTAAAACTATTATATTATATTTCGATTATTCTATAGAAATATTTTTAATAACTATTAAATTATATAAAGAAATAATTAAGTTATTAATATATTAACTTTTAATCTATATATTTAAATCTTATTTAAATTCTATTAAAAACTCTATATTTATTTTAATATTCGATCTAAAATCTAAATTATAAATATTATAATATTATTACTTAGACTTCGCTTAAGCGTTAACGTCTATATATAAAGTCGTTTTCTTAATTTATCGACACTAAGAGAACTTTATATAACTATTTTATTCCTCGTAGTTAATATATAATTTTATTTTATTTTATAAAAAAATAATATATTTACTTAATTAATATTATTTATAGATTTAAAAATTTTAAAAATCTAACTAAAACTAATCTATTTATTATTAAAATATTTAAAATAAAATTAAATATTTAATTACTTAATTCTTTTATTTAAAAAAAAAATACTTAAAAAATATTTAAAAAAAACTATATAATTTTAGGATTTTAACGCGTGTTTTTTGAAAAGATTTACTTATAGAGTTATTATTTAAAATATAAAACCTTTTTATACGTACTTCGAGTTAAAGAACGCTAAGAGAACTCTTAGCTTATCGATTTATCTAGCAATAAATATATAATATATTTAAAAAATTTTAAAAAAATGCTAATAGTACTTAGTTAGCATTATATATAGAAATTAAATTTTTAAGATTTATTTAATATTTCGACTATAATTTATTAAGATTTATGGTTATTATCTCACTTCGAGTTAGCGTTTATATTAAATTTTATCATTTCATTATATACTTTAATAGCGGATATTAAGAATCCTCCGCTTTTATATAGTCTTTAACTTAGATTAAAGACTATATAAAGATAAGAATATTTTTTTTTTCTTTTTCTTATTAAAAGGTTCGGAGTTCGAGTTATCCTAAGAACATTTTTTTAATATCTTAAAATTTCTTTTTTTTATTCTTTTATTAAATTCTACGTTAAAAACGATTAATAATAATATATAAATTATATTTTTGCTATTAATATTTAAAAAGTTATACGTAATATAAAGATTAAGCGAGATATTTTTATTAATATTAAATAATTAACGTCTCTTAAAATCTAAAAAAAATAATAAAATTACTTAGTTAATATTCTATATAAAACTTAAAATTTCGAAAATCGGAGTAAAATTCACTTATATAGTATTATATAATAGATTAAAATTCTATAACTTAATCGTACTCTAAGATATTAAGTCGCGATTATTTATAGTTTTATTACTTTTATAGTCTATAATATAATAAAAATTTAGGCGAATTTAATAATATTTAAATTTTTAGAATATTATATATAATTATTTTATTATTAAAATAAAGATATTAATTACTCGATATTAGACGTTAAATATTCTTATTTAATAAAAAATAATATTTAAAATCTAAAAATATAATAATAATTTAACTTTTATAGATTATAAAGAATTTTAAAATTTTAAATTCTATTAGAATTAAATTATTTAATATTAAGAATATTAACTCTAAATTTAAATATTTATTAAAGTATTAATTATATTTAGAATAAAAAAAAAATATATATTATAAAAACTTCTAGAAATTAACGATCTTAATATATATCTTTTAAAATTATTTACTATTATAGTTATCTTTTAAAATATTATATTTTTTTAAATATATTTTAAATAGAAAGGCGTTAAGAGATATTCTTAGCTTATTAATTTATTTAATAACGATTATATAGTAAATTTAAAAAACTCTAAAAAACTATATATTTTAATTAGTTAGAACTATATATAGAATCTAAAATTTCGAAAATTATATTTTATTTCGCTTTTTATTTATTAAAGAAAGATTTAGTTACTCTCTTAGAGTTATTATTATATTTTATAATTTTTATTCTACTATATAGTTTAATAGTAGAAATTAAGAATCCTTCGCTCTTAATATAGTCTTTCGTTTAGGCGAAAGATTATAGTAAGGTAAGGATATTTTTTTTTTCTTTTTCTTACTAAAAGGTTCGGAGTTCGAGTTATCCTAAGAACATTTTTTTAATATCTTAAAATTTCTTTTTTTTATTCTTTTATTAAATTCTACGTTAAAAATGATTAATAATAATATATAAATTATATTTTTACTATTAATATTTAAAAAGTTATACGTAATATAAAGATTAAGCGAGATATTTTTATTAATATTAAATAATTAACGTCTCTTAAAATCTAAAAAAAATAATAAAATTACTTAATTAATATTTTATATAAAACTTAAAATTTCGAAAATCGAAGTAAAATTCACTTATATAGTATTATATAATAGATTAAAATTCTATAACTTAATTATACTCTAAGATATTAAGCCGCGATTATTTATAGTTTTATTACTTAAATAATCTATAATATAATAAAAATTTAGACGAATTTAATAACGTAGAAGTTTTAAGAATATTATATCTAATTATATAATTATTAAAATTAAAATATTAATTAATTACTTAATATTAGATATTAAATACTTCTAATTAATTTAAAATTAATATTTATAATATCGATTTAGAAACTTATATAATAAAGAATATAATATAAACGTAGATAAATTTAATAATAAAAGAATATTAAATATATAATATATAGTTATCTTTATAGAAGATATTAGAATTAAGTTAATTCGAGATAAAAAAATAGAATTTCAATTTTTAAAGTTAAAAATTAAAAATTATATATATATTATAAGAAATTATTAAATATAAAAGTAAAATATATTAATATAATTTTAAAATTAATTAAAACTCTTTTATTAAGAGAGTTAATATTAGTATTATTTTAATTATCTATAACGCGAATATAAATTATTCGTTATATAATTATAAACTCTTTATATATTAATATAATTATATTTCTAATATTTAAATTAAGTCTATAGCTTAGTAATAGAGTATAATTCTCTTTTTATATTATATATATATAATATAATTTATTATTTATATAAAACGTAACGAAATCGAAAACTAAGATCTCGAGTTCGAATCTCGATAGACTTAATATATTTTTTATACTTTTTTACTTTATAAATAGAGCTTATTTAAAGCGATATAATAATATTAGAATTATAAGATTTAATAAATATAAAGAAAAGTTATAAAGTCTCGAAATTCTTTACGCTAAAAAGATATAGAGTTCGAATTTCTTAGATAGAAGAAAATTATAAAATTAAATCTAATAGATATTTATATATTATTAGAATTAATATCGAAAATACTTTATATTAACGTATTTTATATTATTTTTATCTTAATATTTAAAAAGATATAGCGTTAATTAAATCTTTAGAAAATATTTCTTAATAATAATTATAAATATAATATCTTTAAAGTTATATAAGATATTTCTCTAATTTAAAAAAAGAAAATTATCGTTATTAGAAACGTAATTAATAAGATATCTTTTAGTCTCTTCTTAATCGAGTTTTAAATATCGATAAATTAGAGTAATATTAATATATAAAAACTATAAATAAAATATAACTCGCTAAAATAATAGCGTTTATAGTCTTTTTTAAAGTCTTATTATTTTAACGTGAATAAGATATTAAGATTTAAAATCTAATATAGAATTTTATATAAATTTTATTTAATATATATTAAATTAAGTTAAAAATATTTATTATATATAGAGAAATTAGAGATATATTTAATATAAGTATAGTTTTCTTTAAATAGAAAATCGTCGATACTAGAAACGTAATTAATAAGATATTTTTTATTCTCTTCTTAATCGAATCTTAAATATCGATGAATTAGAGTTATATTAATATATAAAAACTATAAATAAAATATAACTCGCTAAAATAATAGCGTTTATAATCTTTTTTAAAGTCTTATTATTTTAACGTAAATAAGATATTAAGATTTAAAATCTAATATAGAATTATATATAAATTTTATTTAATATATATTAAATTAAGTTAAAAATAGTATATATATATAGAGGAATTAGAGATATATTTAATATAAGTATAGTTTTCTTTATATAGAAAATCGTCGATATTAGAAACGTAATTAATAAGATATTTTTTATTCTCTTCTTAATCTAATCTTAAATATCGATGAATTAGAGTTATAATAATATATAAAAACTATAAATAAAATATAACTCGCTAAAATAATAGCGTTTATAGTCTTTCTTAAAGTCTTATCTTTTTAACGTAAATTAGATACTAAGATTTAATCTCTAATATAGAATTATATATAAAAATTACTTAATATATATAAAATTAAGTTAAAAATATTTATTATATATAGAGGAATTAGAGATATATTTAATATAAGTATAGTTTTCTTTAAATAGAAAATTATCGATATTAGAAACGTAATTAATAAGATATTTTTTATTCTCCTCTTAATCGGGTCTTAAATATCGATAAATTAGAGTTATATTAATATATAAAAACTATAAATAAAATATAACTCGCTAAAATAATAGCGTTTATAGTCTTTCTTAAAGTCTTATTATTTTAACGTAAATTAGATATTAAGATTTAATCTCTAATATAGAATTTTATATAAATTTTATTTAATATATATTAAATTAAGTTAAAAATATTTATTATATATAGAGGAATTAGAGATATATTTAATATAAGTATAGTTTTCTTTAAATAGAAACTTATCGATATTAAAAATAAAATTAATAAGATATTTTTTATTCTCCTCTTAATCGAGTCTTAAATATCGATAAATTAGAGTTATATTAATATATAAAAACTATAAATAAAATATAACTCGCTAAAATAATAGCGTTTATAGTCTTTCTTAAAGTCTTATCTTTTTAACGTAAATTAGATACTAAGATTTAATCTCTAATATAGAATTATATATAAATTTTATTTAATATATATTAAATTAAATTAAAAATATTTATTATATATAGAGAAATTAGAGATATATTTAATATAAGTATAGTTTTCTTTAAATAGAAAATCGTTAATATTAGAAACGTAATTAATAAGATATTTTTTATTCTCTTCTTAATCTAATCTTAAATATCGATGAATTAGACTTATATTAATATATAAAAACTATAAATAAAATATAACTCGCTAAAATAATAGCGTTTATAGTCTTTCTTAAAGTCTTATCTTTTTAACGTAAATTAGATACTAAGATTTAATCTCTAATATAGAATTATATATAAAAATTACTTAATATATATTAAATTAAATTAAAAATAATATATATATATAGAGAAATTAGAGATATATTTAATTAGTATATATAAAAGAATAAGGTAGGGCTGAACTAGAAAACCTTGAATTTATATGTGCAGCCAATCATAAATTCGTCAGGTCTACGCTTTTTGGTTAGACACCGCGGGTAAATAAATTAGCGTCCGCAACCATCAAAAATCTATGTGCAGAAGTCTTACACTCTGAAATAACCAGCTCCCTACGGATACTATTTCTTCATAATTTCGTAAATTATAGAGCTCAGTATACGCTTTCTAACGCTGTAAAAATAATGAAGTTTAACCTACTATTGGTGGATTAAATGGATATTCAAATATAATAATTATGGTAGTCACACCAGACGCGTCCGGGATCGGATAATAATCCTTCCACCTGTTTGTTATTCTTCCACCATTCTACTAATTCTACCAATTCTATTAATTCCACCAATATGAACACAATCGTCTTCGGTACCCCTCGCCTAATTAGAGCCCCTTACTAACGCCCTCAGGTTACCCCTCGATGAATTCGCTACTACTGGCAATCGAGGCCGTAAGCGAGTTTAACAGCTATCTACTACTGCTTATAAACGCGTTAAAAGACCCTCAAAAAGAGCCCGAACGGATACGTCTTCCCCTATATACTCCTCTCAAGCCAGCGATAGGTAGGTTAAACTGATATTCAAATATTATAGTCATATTAAACGCGTCCGATTCAGTCACTCAGTTGAATAAGAGGAGGATCTACAACAGGCGAATGCGGAGAACACTACGGAGAACATTACGGAGATAGTCATCAGCAGCAGTGATATAACAGGCCTACTCTCCACGGTCTCACACCAATCCACTCAGCCAGTGTAAGAGAAGTCACTACAGCAGGCGAATACGGAGAATACTACGGAGAAACCAAGCGACAACAAGGCCCCCAGCACCAAGAACAGGCTCAGCTCTCCAAGATCCCACATTATATGCTCTCTACTATTCCATATCAAATCATCACTTAGTAAGCGGAGAACACCACTATAACTTAGCCTATCATCCCCACTACATTAAGGAGTAAGAGGAGGAACTATAACAGGCAAATGCGGAGAACACTACGGAGAAACCAAGCGGCAACAAGGCCACCATCGTCAAGAACACGGCTCAGCTCTCCAAGATCCCACGTCATATACTCTCCACGGTTCCACATCAAATCATCACTCAGCAAGCGGAGAACACCACTACAACTTAGCCTATTATCCCCACTACATTAAGAAGTAAGAGAAGGAACTATAACAGGCAAATGCGGAGAACACTGCGGAGAAACCAAGCGGCAACAAGGCCACCATCGTCAAGAACACGGCTCAGCTCTCCAAGATCCCACGTCATATCAGTTATCCACTCAGTCAGCCACTCAGCTAGCCACTCAGTCTGATACTCTACAAGAGGAGGAGCAAGAGAAGGAACTACAACAGGCAAATGCGGAGAACACTACGGAGAAACCAAGCGGCAACAAGGCCCCCAGCACCAAGAACACGGCTCAGCTCTCCAAGATCCCACGTCATATGCTCTCCACGGTTCCACATCAAATCATCACTCAGCAAGCGGAGAACACCACTACAACTTAGCCTATCATCCCCACTACATTAAGAAGTAAGAGGAGGAACTACAACAGGCAAATGCGGAGAACACTGCGGAGAATACTACGGAGAATACTACGGAGAAACCAAGCGGCAATAAGGCCACCATCGTCAAGAACACGGCTCAGCTCTCCAAGATCCCACGTTATATACTCTCCACGATTTCATATCAAATCATCACTCAGCAAGCGGAGAACACCACTGCAACTTAGTCTATCATCCTCACTATATTAAGAAGTAAGAGGAGGAACTATAACAGGCAAATGCGGAGAATACTGCGAAGAAACCAAGCGGCAATAAAGCCACCATCGTCAAGAACACGGCTCAGCTCTCCAAGATCCCACGTCATATGCTCTCCACGGTTCCACATTAAATCATCACTCCGGAACGATGCATATTTGGACAAATTGAAACCGTCCGATGTCTACAGCTATTTTATTATTCGAAAAATTTCACTGCGGTAGGAGATATTGTGGGATTCACACCACTAATTGGCACGTTGTCTCCATTTCTTTCCGATATTTCGATACTTCTTGCCATAAGGATATAGCCTTTCTCTGTTTTTTATAGGCAATTATTACACCTTCCTAATTAGGCCTTAGCGCGCCTCTCTCCGCACATATATGCCTATATACTACATAGATTAAATTAATTTTATAGTGGTGGAAGTAGGTCAAAAACGCACAGCAAGCGATTAGAGTTCGATTTGACTTAGGGCTAGGGCTAAAATTCGATTTGACTTGAAAAAATCCAACTCCATGAATTTAATTCATAGGCCTTTACTTATATAAGTATAATTTTCTTTAAATAGAAACTTATCGATATTAAAAATAAAATTAATAAGATATTTTTTATTCTCCTCTTAATTAAGTCTTAAATATCGATAAATTAGACTTATAATAATATATAAAAACTATAAATAAAATATAACTCGCTAAAATAATAGCGTTTATAGTCTTTCTTAAAGTCTTATCTTTTTAACGTAAATTAGATACTAAGATTTAATCTCTAATATAGAATTATATATAAAAATTACTTAATATATATAAAATTAAATTAAAAATATTTATTATATATAGAGGAATTAGAGATATATTTAATATAAGTATAATCTTCTTTAAATAGAAAATCGTCGATACTAGAAACGTAATTAATAAGATATTTTTTATTCTCTTCTTAATTTAATCTTAAATATCGATGAGTAAGAGTTATATTAATATATAAAAACTATAAATAAAATATAACTCGCTAAAATAATAGCGTTTATAGTCTTTCTTAAAGTCTTATCTTTTTAACGTAAATTAGATACTAAGATTTAATCTCTAATATAAAATTATATATAAAGTTTAATTAATATATATAAAAATAAGTTAAAAATATTAAATATATATAGAAGCTTTAGAAATATATTTTTTATAAGTATACTTTCTATTAAGTAGAAATTAATTAGATATCTTTATATATAATCTTAATATTAATAATAAGTATATAATAAGTATTTTAATATAGATATAACTAGTTATAGAGTTTATTACGAGCTATTCCGCGTCGTTAAAATAAAAATATCTTTATTATCGAATATTTATTTATTTAATAAAATTATATATTAACGTCTTATTATCTTCGAATAATCTTTAAAAATAATATTAATATTAATATATAACTTTATATAGTAGTATTTATAAACGTAAAGAATAATTATCTAACGATCTAATAATAACGAGAATATAATTATAAATTATTATATTATGAAATAAAAACGTTAATTTAATTTAGAATTATTATATAAAAAAATCTAGATAAGCTATTATTTCTTATTAATATTTAAAATATATAACTTTAAATACGTATAATTATAGAGCTTTTTAAAAGCTATTTAATAATATAATAATATTAAGAAAGTAACTATAGATTATTTAAATAAAAATTATTATATATAATTATTATTAAGACTTAAACATTTCTTCGTTATAATATTATTATTCTTTATAATTTCTTTAAGAATTTATATTCTATAAAATTTCAAAAAAAATAATGTAATTTAAAGTAATTGAAAGTATATACTTCAAGAATTTTCAAATTCGCTTCTAAATTAATTTTTTTAGTATTAAGACTAGTTTCGTCGCGGAGATTTACTAAGTACGGGTATACCCGCTACTATAAACCTTAATCTTTATTTCTTATTTCTTAATCTAATATTTAAGATATTCTTATATAAATAATATATATATATATAAACTTAGTTTAGGGCTATTTAAATATATAAAAATATTCTTAATTTTCTTTTAAAATAAAATTTAATTAAATATTTAAATTAAATACGCTAAAAATCTTATTTTAATTTATTAAGAGTTAAAATTCAAATATTTTAATAGATGTTAAGATCTTTATATTTTATTTCTAGTATTCTATATAAATATTTTTAATAATTATTAAATTATATAAAGAAACGATTTAGTTATTAATATTTTAATCTTCTTTAAATTCTACTAAGAACTCTATATCAATTTTAATACTCGATTTAAAATTTAAGTTACGAATACTAAAATATTATCGCTTAAACTTTATTTAAGCGCTAGATATTAAGGACTTAACGATATCTCTTCGAAGATATTACTTACACTCCTTCTTATTACTATTAAAATATTATTTATTTAAATATTATATAGTAGATATCTAAATCTACTATATCGATAACTCGCTATTTAATATAATAGAGTATATAACTCGAATTCGTAATATCGGTTTTATAGCTTATATTAAGTATAATTTCGCTTTACTTTCTTTAACTATTAATTCTTACTTTAAAAATTTATTTTATCGACTCGATTAAGATATACGAAATAGTATCTATTATGAGATTTAATAATAGCTAAATTTAATTTATTAAAATAGTAAAATTAGCGAGGAAATTAATCGATTATTTAAAAATTCGAATTTTTTCTCTAAACTCACTCTCTATTATAACGAATTTCGCTATTTAAAATACGATTATATTATTAGAAATCGAAAAGGTATTTAAGATTATTATCGATATTATTACGAGTAAATAAATTCAAGATCGAAAGACGATAAAATACGAAAAAACGGCGAAGTTCTATAAGATACGAATATTTCTTATTAATAATTCTTTTATTCTACCCCTAGTCACGAATACTTTTAAATTACTTATATTCTATATTCTACTTATTAACGACGTCGAAATCCTAGATCTATAAGAGTTTAAAGTGAGTCGAAAAATGAATTAAGAAATAAGAGGTTCTCGAAATAAACTATCGATATCGAGATCGATTTTTAAGGTATTTTAAACTATAATCTATATATAAAATACTTTATTAATATACTTTTAAACTTAGATATTTAAAATAATAAGTAAAAAATTATATATACTAATTTTTAGAATATTTAACTTAACGAAATTCGAAAAATTTAGAGAAGTTATTTTAATAATCTTATATCTTAACTAGATTATATACGATAACTAGATATATTAGATGGTCTAGAAAGATTATTTCTACTTAATCTAATTACTAATTCGAATACTCTATTACTACGAATTCTTTAGAGATATTTCGATTTTCTCGTCGAGACTAGTTAATAACTCCTTTCGATTACGGCTATATTTATATATTTTTAAATCGCTCGAATCGAGCCTATTTAATATCGAGCTAAACCCTTTCGAGTATATTAAGATCTTAATCGAATTCTAGAATATAGTCGTTCTTAAAAATAAATTCTCAACTTCTTTTTTTATATAAACGATTATTACGAAATATCTTCTTTAAGATCTTAATACGTCTTTAATATAGTCTAAAATATAGTATATAATCGTCTTAAAACTTACTTAAAAGGTATTAAGAGTTGGAAGGATTTTCAAAAAAAAACCTCTTTCTTTCGAAAATCCCTCGCTACTTCTAATATACTTGATAATATCGAATCGAATTTTAATAATGTTAATAATTCTAGTAATAATAATAAGATGGAAATAAGTCGAATATCAGCACGAAAATAATCGACTATTTTCAAATTAAATAGAATACTAAAATCTCTTCTCGATTTTTATATATTATTACTCAATGATTCTACCGAAATCGATGAGATTTAATATTTATTTATTATTGTTATGGCCGTTCTAGGTATTATAGAAAAAGGTTTTCACGATATCGATATCTATTTATCGAAGATGTTAGCTATTTTAAAAGTTAGTCGATTTTTTATTCTACGATATAGCTATAAGAACACCGCTATAGCTAATATATAAATCGATAACGAGAACTCGAATTCGGATTTAGATAATTCGGATTTTTTGAAATTAAGGTTAGAGTAATAAAAACCGCTGAAACGACTAACTTCTATAATAGATAAATTTCTTATTCGTAGAACTAATACTTCTATCGCTTAATTATTAGATCTTAGAGTCTATAGTATAAATATTACTCGAAATATTACTACTATCGACTAAATCGACTAAAACGATAATTAGATTTTATACGATAGAACTATCGAATTCTTAATATTAGATTTTCGAAGTTTTATTTCTGATTTTATTATTTTTACTCGGTCTCTACTCTTTATAGATCTTCTATTTAATTATATTTCGACTTAATTAACTTAGAAAATACTCGAAATTCCTTAGCCCGATATTTATGATAATCCGCTGGAGTCGACACCCTTTAAAAATTATTTTACTAATTCTCGAACGAATTTAAAGGTAGAGTAAGTAGAACGATAGCTCTATAATCGAATTATGATTAAT